>NC_090648.1:225636528-225973715 GCF_040937935.1 Hyperolius riggenbachi
AAATATTGCCAAGAATGGATTTAAAGTAGTAAACGTGTACAAAAATCATCTTAATAAGCTGAATACATATACAGATATAGTGAGTCATAATAAAGACATACCTAATATCTGTTTTCTTATCTGTGGTCTGTAGATCCTCTTATTCATGCTTTAGTTCTGTCATGGGCAACAGGAAGTAGGTGGCTTTGTCCCCTCCACTGTTTATCATAATGAATGTTGGTTCCCCTGAAACATTTTTTCCTGTTTCCCACTGTCATTTTACAGAGCTTATTTGTGCCTGAAGCAAGAAATAGGTTTGGTTGCCATGGGCAACAATTAAAACATTTTCCAGACAAGAGAACTAGGGATGGATTTGCCTGCAGCATATGTGCGCCAGCAGAAAACTTCCATCTAATAATGCCCAGCATCACCTCTGACCTGAAGTAATTTGGCCAGTAGGGATGAAGTTTGCTGCTGTGACCAAGTTTGCAACCCTGCATGTTTGGGTACGCCCCTGGTAAGCTGACTTTAGGTCAGAGGTCATTCTGGGCATTAAAGGATGAAAGTTTGCCTCTGGTGAGCCTATGCTGTTGCATTTCCATCCTTAATAAGGACATGAAGCCCTGGGCTGCAGCTTAATGTCTGTCACAGGAACAGCTGCTCTAGACCTTAGTCTCATATCATAAGCATTAGACAATTTAGAGCAAAGAAATATTACATTGAAGTTAGACATGGAGCAATCATAACATTACACCTTATACAATACATTCGCTGGTTAGGTTTACTTCACAGAATTTGCTTTAAATTAAAGTTTAATTCATGTCATACAAATTGCTGAACAGATAGCCTAACCTGTATTTTGCTATAAAATGTTTTGAAAAGTGTGCACTTTAATGGTTTGCATGTAGAATCAGTTGTGATAGAGGTCTGATGCATCACACACAGATACTGCTTGAACATCTTGAATGCATAGGGCAGTGGGAAAGACGAGGTAAGAATCATGTAACAAGTCATGCGTGGAGATAACTTCCAGCATCACACTTGCCTGGACTACATTCTCATTGATCCCTTCGTTTGGAGTTTATATGTACTCCAGAAGCTAGCTGTGTATTGTGTTCATTTATACCGGTAATATAAAATAATAAAATCACTTGCCTAATATTGTGCACATCTACTTTGTGCTGCCAGAATACTCAGATCTGTCAAGGAATGGACAACTCAACCTTAGGTGTCTTGTAGTATATGGCACCAAGACTAGCAGCACATTCTTTAAAGTCCTGTAAGTGATAAAGTGCTGTTTTCATGGACCAGGCTGGTTTTTCCAACACATCTTACATGTTTGATCAGACTGAGGTCTAAGGAATTGGAACCCCAAAGAAAAACTCATTCTGGAAATTATACGAAAACGAATGTGCCCATTGCAGGCGCTTCCAGCTGTGGGTAAGGGTGAGCATGGAAACTCAGACTGGTCTGCAGCTACACATGCCCATAGACTGCAAGCTGCAATACACTATGTGTTCTGACACCTTTCTCTCTTGGCCAGTTTTTCAGCAATTTGTCCTAAAGCAGCTTTTCTGCGAGATTGGATCTGACAGGCTAGCCTTTGCTCACCACATGCGTCAATGAGTTTTCAGCACCCATGACTCCTGCTCACCAGGGGCCATATGCAATTCACTTTTTCACCTGAGTTTTCTCCTGGATAATTTTTCATCTTCAATTTAAAATAATTTTCCAGTACTTTTCAACTAAAAAAGTACCACAAAATAGGTGAAAAAGTACTATCCAAATTATTTTGAGTATCTTCTTGCATTCTGGTGGCTTAACCATTTCTGCCCGTATTTTTCACCTTATAGACGAGAGGAATTTTCTCATTTCAGAGCTCCTCCCTTTCATTCCCCAATAACTTTATCACTACTTATCACAAATAAATGATCTATACCTTGTTTTTTCCGCCATCAATTAGGCTTTCTTTGGGTGGTACATTATGCTAAGAATTATTTTATTCTAAATGCATTTTAACGGGAATAATTAAGAAAAAATTGGAAAAAAATTATTATTTTCACAGTTTTCGGCCATTATAATTTTAAAATACCACATGCTACCATAATTAAAATCCACACATTGTATTTGCCCATTTGTCCTGGTTATTGCAATGTTAAAATTATATCCCTAGTATAATGTATAGTGACAATATTTTATTTGGAAATAAAGGTACATTTTTTCAGTTTTACATCCATCGCTAATTTTTAGCCCATAAATTCATAATAATGTGCCCTCTTGACATACATATTATTTTTTTTTTAATCCCTAAAGTCATTAGGTGTAATTTTACTATTTGGCCACAAGATGTCCCTGCTGAGCAAATCCCTATGTAGCGTACAAGTACGCTACATAGGAAACAATGTGTTGCTACAGTGGTGTGAAAAACTATTTGCCCCCTTCCTGATTTCTTATTCTTTTGCATGTTTGTCACACTTAAATGTTTCTGCTCATCAAAAACCGTTAACTATTAGTCAAAGATAACATAATTGAACACAAAATGCAGTTTTAAATGATGGTTTTTATTATTTAGTGAGAAAGAAAACTCAAAACCTACATGGCCCTGTGTGAAAAAGAAATTGCCCCCTGAACTTATAACTGGTTGGGCCACCCTTAGCAGCAATAACTGCAATCAAGCGTTTGCGATAACTTGCAACAAGTCTTTTGCAGCGCTCTGGAGGAATTTTGGCCCGCTCATCTTTGCAGAATTGTTGTAATTCAGCTTTATTTGAGGGTTTTCTAGCATGAACCGCCTTTTTGAGGTCATGCCACAACATCTCAATAGGATTCAGGTCAGGACTTTGACTAGGCCACTCCAAAGTCTTCATTTTGTTTTTCTTCAGCCATTCAGAGGTGGATTTGCTGGTGTGTTTTGGGTCATTGTCCTGCTGCAGCACCCAAGATCGCTTCAGCTTGAGTTGACGAACATTCTCCTTCAGGATTTTTTGGTAGACAGTAGAATTCATGATTCCATCTATCACAGCAAGCCTTCGAGGTCCTGAAGCAGCAAAACAACCCCAGACCATCACACTACCACCACCATATTTTACTGTTGGTATGATGTTCTTTTTCTGAAATGCTATGTTACTTCTACGCCAGATGTAACGGGACACGCACCTTCCAAAAAGTTCAACTTTTGTCTCATCGGTCCACAAGGTATTTTCGTAAAAGTCTTGGCAATCATTGAGATGTTTTTTTAGCAAAATTGAGACAAGCCTAAATGTTCTTTTTGCTTAAAAGTGGTTTGCGCCTTTGATATCTGCCATGCAAGCCGTTTTTGCCCAGTCTCTTTCTTATGGTGGAGTCGTGAACACTGACCTTAATTGAGGCAAGGGAGGCCTGCAGTTCTTTAGATGTTGTCCTGGGGTCTTTTGTGGCCTCTCGGATGAGTTTTCTCTGCGCTCTTGGGGTAATTTTGGTCGGCCAGCCACTCCTGGGAAGGTTCATCACTGTTCCATGTTTTTGCCATTTGTGGATAATGGCTCTCACTGTGGTTCGCTGGAGTCCCAAAGCTTTAGAAATGGCTTTATAACCTTTACCAGACTGATAGATCTCAATTACAGTACTTTTGTTATCATTTGTTCCTGAATTTCTTTGAATCTTTGCATGATGTCTAGCTTTTGAGGTGCTTTTGGTCTACTTCTCTGTGTCAGATAGCTCCTATTTAAGTGATTTCTTGATTGAAACAGGTGTGGCAGTAATCAGGCCTGGGGGTGACAACAGAAATTGAACTCAGGTGTGATAAACTACAGTTAAGTTATTTTTTAACAAGGGGGGGGGGCAATCACTTTTTCACACTGGGCTATGTAGATTTGGAGTTTTTTTCTCACTAAATAATAAAAACTATCATTTAAAACTGCATTTTGTGTTCAATTGTGTTATCTTTGACTAATAGTTAACGGTTTTTGATGAGCAGAAACATTTAAGTGTGACAAACATGCAAAAGAATAAGAAATCAGGAAGGGGGCAAATAGTTTTTCACACCACTGTATATTGTAACTAGGGAAGTGACGCACGGTGGCCTGCGGGGAGATTAATGAATGGGAACGGAAATCAGCGGCAGCGGCGAAAGGAAGTGCGGCGGCTGTATTTAAGAATAAACACTGTTGTTGAACAGGGTAAATGTGCATCGGATGGCAATAACTTGCTGCAAGAATTTGTGTGTATTGATTGGTTTTATTGGTCAGTTGTGGTGTGTTGTTAACCATTTCTGCCGCCCGGACGTGAGGCTTATGTCCGGGTGGCTGCTCTGCTGCGGTGCCGCGCTTCGGCGTGCTCCTGTCCCCGATCGCGGGCTCGCCCCTGTGCTGTCCCCCAGTAGCCCTGGGATCAGTGAATGGAAACATGGTTCCCGATCACCGATCCGTGTCCCCAGCAGAAAAACCGAAGAGCTCTTACAAGAGGCTTCAGCCTTTCTGCACATAAAATTCTCCGCGTCCCCCTTGTGCTTCGGCTTAGCAAGAAGCACAAGGAGGAAAAAAAAAACCTCAAGGTGGCCAAATAGTTAAACTACATCTACATATTTTTTACATTACAATTTACACATATAATAACATTACAAATTAACTGTTTATTTCCCACACCAAAATATTACCCAAATACATTTTTTTATGGAAAAAAAAAATTACAATTAAAAAAAAAAAAAAAGTTACCTAAGGGTCTGAACTGTTTAAATATGCATTTAAAGGGGGGTATACTACGGACATTTTTTAAATTATAAGCTTGTAAATAGTGATGGACCTTTATTTCCAAATAAAATATTGGCGCCATACATTGTGATAGAGACAAAATTTAAATGGTGTCATAACCGAGGCAAACGGGCAAATAAAATACATAGGTTTTAATTATGGTAGCATGGACTATTTTAAAGCTATAATGGCCGAAAACTGAGAAATAATAAATTTTTTCCTTTTTTTCTTATTAATCCTGTTAAAATGCATTTATAAAAACAATAATACTTAGCAAAATGTACCACCCAAAGAAAGCCTAAAAACAAGATATAGATCAATAAATTATGATAAGTAGTGATAAAGTTATTAGTGAATGAATGAGGTGAAAATTGCTCTGATGCATAAGGGGAAAAATCCCAGCGGGCTGAAATGGTTAAAGACCACCTCCAGCCCAAAAGAGTTCTGAATGGCAATACATATATGTAGTCTAGACACAGTGTACAGTTACATGAACATATAAAGTTTACATCTGGTACATCATATTGGATAGAACAGACTCACATTTATATCTGTAAGACTCCCTGCACACTGCAAATCCGATTTGCGATTCCGATTCTGATTCCGATTTTGATTTGTGATTCCGAACGTCCCTGAATGCTATCAACAGAAAAATGCAGAAAAAAGCAGCACGCAGTAACGATTAAAAATCGGAATCGTATGCAGTGTGCAGGGAGCCTAAGTAGCACTTCCTTATTCCTCCTGAAGCTAAAGCCTTGCTAAAGCTTTGTGCCCACCTCCTCAGCCTGGTTAACTCCCCTGCCCCTTCCCTGCAGTCTGCCTCCCTGGATCAAATTACTTATCTTTTCACAGTGTGTAGGAGAGAGAAGGCACAGGAAAACTGCTGCAGCGTGTCTTATCATGTCTGTTTGCTATAATGCTTATTTCAGATGTCTTCCTGTCTGCCTAGATTAGATCACATGGACATGAGGGATGGCGTTATGACATCAATCCCCCAGCATCCTTTGCACCTATGGTTTGGAAATGAAAAAAAGGCCCAGGGCCCAATTTGTGGAATACGGACCCTGAGGGTGAGAAAATCACACTTTATCATGTGTGATTTTATATATCTTGGCAACTTATTAGGTTTAAAGGAAACTGTAATTTATAATTTAGGTACTCTTTAAGGACTTCAAATGATCAGACTTCCATGATAACGCCTAAGCAGTTGCTGATGTGATTATTCCTCCATCTTATAACTTGTTTATCTGCTGAAGCTAATTACGTGTAGTAAGATTTTCATCTATTGTGTATGGCCCAGGTTAAATCTTCAGACATTCCTGACAGCATTGTGGTTTGAACAGTAGTCAGTGCATTGAAGCCTTGTAGAATAAAGTAGTATCACCACCGAAGCAAGTGCAGAGTTCTTTATGGTGATATGTTTGGTCATCTGACCTGTGCTGGATTCTTTCCTCTTATTTGATGCAGGTACACAACATGGTTGTTAAGTATAGGTAATTGTTGAAATAAGCAAGCCACTGGATTGATGCATAAATGTTGACCCAGCTAATGAAATGCAAACATTCAGAGATCGAAGTAGGTAGTTACGGCGCTCATTGCTGAGCACCAAAACTAGGAGGCCCATAGCAGTAATGTTATACTGTGTGGGGCCTGGGGTGTGTAAGGGTCATTCGGAGTTCCAGCAATTGCCGGACCCCAAATTACATCTCCCTCCGAGTTGCGACGACTCAGCGGAGGAATACTATTGTACGCCGCGTGGGATTTGAGCGGCAGCATCGTGAGTCGTCATTCGGCTCACCCTGCGCCCAGCTCACCGACGGCGTAGTAATACGTACACTCAGAGATGCCTACACATCTTTTTTTTATATTTACTTAACTTTGAATGCCTTAATGAACCTGGGGTGCCCAGTTTCTACTACATTTGTTAGTACAAATAATATGAACCTCCGTGACTATTAAAGAGGCTTGCATGGCAGGAGGTCCTTTCCATAAGCTAGGTGCAGACAACAGAGTTTGGTTAAATGTTTAGGAAGTCAGACACCTAATTGGTTGCCTGTGCTACACGTAGGAACACTTTGATAGAGGTAGGGAGCATGCATATGCATTCACCATCTGCACCAGCTTATGGTGAGGCAAAGCAATGGCAAGCAGACATAGTTGTTCAGTGCAGTGGATTACTCCCACGCCACCCCAACAGCAGTTGACTGGCAGTATTTATAGAAAACCCAGAGACATGAGTTTGAGCATGCAAGTGTCTGGATTGGGTGACTGCCATATCATATCAGTTGATACCTTTAAAGCAGAAAGCTACAAATTCCTGACACTTGAAAAATCCATGCATTTTTAAGAAAGGAAAACTGTACTTTGCAGTGCTTTTTAGTACATGGAGTTTAGATCCTTACTACAAAAAATGCAGTTGTTTTCAATTCTCCATAACTTTGGAACCCTGTAAGAGCATAAGGTTGAGATAAACTGAAGATTTTTTTCTTCTGACCACTCCTGGAGATCAGCAAATATACAAACAGATATCTTCTGGAAATTGGTGGATACTGAAGCAGCATTAACAGGAATGGCATAAAAGCACAGGGCAAGCATAGTATTTACAGACTGTATTAACGGAAAGGCTCCCTCACCTCAAGCTGTCAGTCATGTCAAACAGTGATGAGAGTGTTCTTTATCTTCATGTGAACTGTTGCTCATACTTTCTTAAAGTGGACCTCTACTGCCATTTCTGACCTTGAGCTAGGAAGTGTTGCTTCAATGGTGTGTACTGATCCTCGGCATTCTAATGCAGTCTGAGTCACTAACCCAGAATAACTATGAGGATCAGATGAGAATAATTATGAGGATGGGATGTTTTGACTTCACAGTGCCGACCTATATTAGCTGCATGTTTGCTGTAGGTGTTTGACTGAAACTGCTGAGTACTGGCCGCATACCCCAGACAGCAGTGCAGGTTGTGGATCACGTCACATAGTTAAAGGGTTACTGCAGTTTATACAACATACTGTATGCAATGACTACACAAGCCATTTACAACTGAACTGCTATTAGTTATTACATTTACATTGAATTAATTCAAAAACACATTTGTGTAGTGTGTGCATTTGCATTCAGTTTCATAGTCCATTACCTACAGTAATGATGCTGTGTGGCAATGAACACAAAATCCCTGCTGCAGTGCTTTTTAAAAAATGTACTGTATTCCATTGCATGTGATGGAAATAGTGCAATTGAAATGGACTGGACACACTTTTACTGGTGAAAACACTTTCAAAATCAGGCACAGAACTGCAAAGTGTGTGCTGAGCATTTAAGAGGCGCTGTAGTGACATACAGTAGAATGCAGTAAATTATTTGGGATACCCACTTTTACGTTAATCATCCTGGTTACATTAACGGGAACACTTCCTATATCTGGACAAAAAGTAGGGATAGTAAAAAATTGCACCCTGCAGAAAGAAAACACAGAGACAACAGGAGCCCAAATTGTGCAGTATGTCACAGTACCAGAAGTGTGTAAAATATGCAGATGTATTATACTCACAAAGGTGGGTTGCAGAAGGGCAACCGACCACTAGAAGCAGGTGGAGATGTATAACCGCGACTCCACTCGGTGAGGAAGTAGGTATGCACCCACAATAAAATTCTATTAATATGTGAATTTGTCTTCATTGAGGTAAGCCACCTCACTTTTTTTTTCATTTTATTTGTTTTTAACGCATTTTATCTTCTCTGGGCGCTTCTTTCCTCTTTATCCACTTCCTATATATATTGCTGTATATTGGTTAGTAGCCCTGTCCTCCCAAGTGATACTTAGCCTCGGCTGTTTAGCTATGTGGAATTTTCTTCCCAGATCTTTCTGAAAATCAGGTATATTTTGTACTGGCTTCAGAACTCTCAGTAAATGAACATTCCATAGAGATGCACCTGACAGGACTAAAGATGTTGCAACATGTGATACATTTCAGAATGTAAGGGCGAGGAAAGCTTTTACAATGGGCAAACACGGACTAAACAATTTTATTAATTACATCATTTTCATTAAAGTTCCTCTTTAGTATGCATTCACACCTACACTTTGTGACCTTATGGGCATGGTAGTAACAGTAGTAACAGCTTACAAGCTGATTTGGCTACTGCAGGCAAATTGAGAGCATAAACTGATATCATACTTTGCTTTAGCCACCTCTGCTGGCAGGCACAGTGGCGTGCATTAAAACATTCCCAGAATTCTGCCGTGCAACTGTGTAAAAGTGTCTGTAAAGTCATATATTTTAGTTTAAATCCATTACAGATCTTTGCATGTACCTTTATCTTCATTGACCAAAAACCCCACCTGCGGTCTTAATCTATGTACTTTAGTTGGTACATCAAGTGGGGATAAAAGCTAATGTATCACCTGTACTGTAATTTACCAAAGCTGATAACTAGGCACCTGAAAGTTGTGTCATAATAATATAAAAACCCATGCATTTATAATGTGGTATGAAATATCATCTCTGCTCTAAAACGCTAAAGTTTAACTAACTAGCTACTCAAGGTAAGCATAGAGGTATTTTCATGCTGAAAAGCACATACATCTGTGTGTTGTCCGTTCCTCTCCTCTTCCCCCTGGCTTCCATAATCACTCCTCAAAAGATTTCACTGTTGGCTAAAGTCAAACTTTCAGATAGGAAGAGATGGACTTGCAGTCATATTCCCTTCCCTTAAGGTGTAGCAAGATCTACCTACCTGGGGTTTTATCCAGCCCCCTGTAGCCTAACAGGCCCCTCGGTTTCATCACAATTCCCCTCCTTTTTCCACTGTATAACCACTCGATTGTCAACTGTGCATGTGCGGCTCCAGCCTATTGTACTTACCTGGGGCTTCTTCCACCCCGTAGCATTACAGACCGCTCAGTTCTCTGCTCTTTTATACTGCAATAACACACTGAAAGCTTGCCAATTGGGCCACCTCCTCGATAGTGCACCCACGGCTGGGGGCGCTCTGTGCATGTGCAGTTTAACTCTTTAGTGACAGAATACTACCACCCATTGGAGTTCCTTGGTCCACTACTGGTCCAGTCCGCAAGCTTTCAGAGGATCACAGCAGTACAATAGAGTAGACTGTAAGGAAACTGAGGGACCTGTATGGCTACAGGGACTGGAAGAAGCTCCAGGAAAGTACATTGTTGTGTACACTTAAAGGGGAGTGAATGGGGCGGGTTAGAGGAGGATATGGGAGGGTGATAGGTGGGAACATCTCCAGAAGCCTGCCTTTTCCTGTCGGAAAATTTGACTTTAACCAGTAGTTATATTTTTCAAGAACCTATTACAAGCAACATGCAGAGGTATGTGAATTCAGCTTGAACATTCCTCTGTGCTTTCCCTTGGTAGATGTGCCTCAGGTCAGGTTTTCTTTAATAATATGCCTTTTTATTCATTTGTAAAATGTGCATACTATCAAAATAAACATATCAGTGTATCAAAGGTATTTTTTTTTAACTTATGTATGCACAAGATGTCAGGTCAGTGTCTCACAATGGATAGAGTGGGGTAGATTAGAGTTCACTAGCTCCTGTAGGTGTTTATCTATTACATGTTGATAAATGATATCATACACACAGCTTGACAGGGTGGCAGCCTTGAAGGAAATGACAGCATGTTCCCTCACTTGATTTTAAAGGATGTAAAAATAATATGGTGTTTCAGAGGCAAACGCTCTCTTTTTAAGAGCGTTTTTTTCCCCTTACAATGTACAATGTAGCTCAGTATGGGACTTTTGCCAGTTACCACGTTGTATGGTAACTAAAGCTCTGTGAATCCATTTATTTTGGGAGTGATTGATAGATGGGGGTTTGAAGAAAGCAATGAATTCTTCCTCCTGTTCTCTTTGCGTTACAGAGGCGGTTGAATATGAAGTACGGTATGTCATTAAGTCATGATAAGGACTGGATACTGTGACACGCTGTGCTCACTATAGGGGCATTGTACTGGCAAGGCTGCCATTGGCTCAGGTGTGTGGGCGTCTGGAAGCCTTACTAATCTCAGCATTGCTATGATTCTCAGCTATGAGCCCGCTCCGGCTTGTCTCTTCTATTTATATGCAGAAGAATGCATTGTTATGAAGCAGAAACACTATTGCTGTTAGTGAATAAGAAGAATATATAGAAATTGTACCAGATTTATTAAACAGCTGCATATTATTTATGCACATTACCCATTTTATTAAGATCTGGAAATACTTCTGATCCTACTGTAGTGCGTATTTAGAAGATGTCAGTCAATTTAGTTTCTGTGGAAATGATTTCCTGAAAGAGATATGATAATAAGTTAGGCTGTTGTCATTTCAAGCTTCCAGTCATGTGTAGAAAGCTCTTTTTTTAGCCTTTTTAAAAAACTCCGCTGCTCTTGATTGGTTGTCTGAAGGGGACATAACGTAAGTTCATGATTCTTAATTGCGTGTTCCTTCAACAATCCCCAACCTTTTTTGGGCCAAGGACCGCTTCAGCATCAGGACATTTTTCCAGGGACCGGGGAAAGTGCGAGTGACCAGGGGAAGTGACCATGGGCTTAGGGGTGGCGTAAGGATGGGAAGGTGTCAGTGTCATTACTTAAAGAAGTCCTAGTAGCATCGTCCTTACCCAACTACCACCATCATCACCCTCAGCAATTTGGAAAAGATTTGTCTGCTGCGTAACCCACCAGCACAGGGTACATTTGGTGTGACAGGTGCTGAAAGAGAGTGAGGTACTTTCTGGGCTGCCCTATCTACTGGCACAGTCACCTCCAGCTTTTTTACACCCCACAACCCTTCCCTCCTCCCCACTCACTTCATGCTTCCTTTCTCTCTGCACTCACGTCATCCTTCCCTTTTCCTCACACTCCACCTTTCCTTCCTCCCCACACTCACTTCATCCTTCCCTAAGCCTTCCATGCTTCCTGCACCAGCTGCTCACCTCTGTGCAGACTCTGTGGCTGGTATCAGAGCGTCCCAGTCATCCTCACTGCTTCCACCCAGTGTCTGCACAGACAGAAATACTGCAGTACAAATTACAGACACCAGATTGCAGCAGTAATGATGGCTGCAGACGGCTCTGCTTTCCTAGAATCCTGCTGAGTTCAATGACTCACTCGCTACTCACAGCTTCCGTGCACTGTGAAGTCAGATGTGCACGGCCCAGCACAGCACATCCCGCGGCCCGGCAGTGGGCCCAGAGGCTCCAAATTAATTTCCCAGAGACCGTCCATTCCTTATAAACAGCCAGTCAAGGGTTAACCCTGGGGTCCACCCCTAGTGGGTGGAGTCTGCAGTCAATCATATGCTCAGCCTTCTATAGGCTGACAGGAGCATGTGATGGAATGACCAGTACAATCTTTACTGCCCATTTTCCAATGACCTGTTCCCTTATTCTTAGGAAAGCATTGTTTTCTGTTCCCTAGCCATTGTTTAACTTTAGGAAATATGAAAACATTTTGGGCTTGATTCACTAACCGGCGCTAAGTGTTAGCGCCAGTGTGACACTTAGCGCCGGTGTGAAAAGCCACTTTGTGCCCCCTAAGTAGCTTTGCGCGCACTAACAGTCGTGCAAAGCTACTTTGCGCACACCCCCTCTCAGTGCGCGCGCAGCTCGGGTAATAGTGCGCAGTGCGGCGATAACATCGCACCCGCTGCCCTGAAAATGCACATAGGGTGCCCCGAAATAGCACATCAATGCGCTGCTTTAGCGGCACCCGATGCGCCGTTTTAGTCGCACCGGGTGCGACATTTACAGGGCAGCGGGTGCGTCGCACCGCGCACTATTACCCACGATGCGCACTGCGCACGCACTGAGCAGGGCTTTATTCTATGTTTGGGTGCAAACCACCTAACGCTCAGATTTGCGCCCTTTAACGCCGGTTAGTGAATCAAGCCCTTTATGTTTACCCCGCTGCCGCCTGGATGCCGGTACATCTTGAGCTGATACCGCGCTCCGGCCTTGTGGAAGACACACAAAATGTTCTACTGAACATTGCGCTTCTTGCAATGTCTCTTTTTCTCTCTAAGAGAAATTCTCCTTAAAGAGAAACTCTTCAAAAAAGTCTTCTTACTAAAGCAGTGGTACTTTAATGTAGATCGGGGTTCTATCCTGCAAGAATCTACCCCAGAGATTCTTACACTTTCATGGATCAGACTTGATTGGAAGAAGATTTAAGAAATTTTGAGACTACAGAAAGTTGTGCCATGGTTTATTTTTGACCATCACATACCTATTTTTAGTATTCAGGGGTGAACAGTGGTCAGAATATTCACTCTACCTGATCTAAATAGTGGATGTCCTCTTATTGCTGAGCTTTGGTCTGGAGTGCAGCATATAGAAATGCATTATATGTGACAGACGATTAATGAATGGGCTCGTTCACCAGGTAATGCTAAACACTACCTACATGCACCATTTTCCTGCCCACCACATGCATTCCATTGACAATTATCTTCTATGCTGCTTGACCATGCACATTGTAACAGAGATAAATGCATGCGGTGTGCAGGAAAATGAAGTTTGCAGCATGTGAACCCTCCCTCAGAATCAGTTTTGCAATGCTGTTCTCTGACACACATAGTTATGAACAAGCAAAGGCAATGTGTGGCCACACTATGTATGCTGAGGGAAAGGTGGCTGTGGTCCAAAATGATCACAGGCCAAACAGTTGGCTCTGATTTTTATGAGTAGTTGTGATTTTATCACATGATGTTAATTTGAAAGCTTTAAAGGGGGTTGTAACATCCAAAAATAAAATATTTCCAACAAAATAGTTAGTGCCCCAAAATATATGTAAACACCCTTTTTCTAAAATAGGTTCCTATATGTCCCCCATTTCGGTTTTACTTTTTACCTGGTCTGGATGCCTTTGCCTAACTGCAGGAACTGTGCAATGCCAGTGGGATCATGGGGTTTTTATTTATTTATTTTTATCTGTAAATAATAGAATAGTGCTGTGGGAGGGGCAAGTAAGCTGTGGCAAGGGAAAAGGAGCCCTGAGCTGGGTAGAAGAGATGTCACCTTTGGCATCACAGAGAAACAATAAATATTGTTTTCTTTTTTTCATATACTTTTTCTCTTAAAGAGAATCTGTACTCTAAAAGTCTTACAATAAAAAGCATGCCAGTCTATTCATTATGTTCTCCTGGGCCCCTCTGTGCTGTTTCTGCCACTCCCTGCTGCAATCCGGGCTTGTAATTAACAGTTTTAGGCAGTGTTTACAAACAAAAAACATGGCTGCTAACCAGCTTGTGATAGGCTGAGAGGAGCTCAGTCTGTGACTCACACTGTGAGTGGCTGGATGGTGTAATGGTTAAGGGCTCTGCCTCTGACACAGTAGACCAGGGTTCAAATCTCGTCTCTGCCTGTTCAGTAAGCTGCACCTATTCAGTAGGAGACCTTAGGCAAGTCTCCCTAACACTGCTACTGCCTATAGAGCACGTCCTAGTGGCTGCAGCTCTGGCGCTTTGAGTCCGCAAGGAGAAAAGCGCGATATAAGTGTTATTTGTCTTGTCTTGTCTTGTCTTGTCACACAGAGCCTGGAGGGGGCTTGGAGAGCTTCTGCCTATCACAATAGAGCAGCACATTCCTGCCTCAGCCGACAAAGCCGGCAAAGGAAAGAAGATTAGATTATATAACAGAGATAATACAGCCAGTGTGCAACTAGGAAAGGCTGCAGTAAGCCAGAGCACATTAGAACAGGTATAGGAACTTATAGGATAGAAGAAATAAGGCTGAAATTTTTTTTACAGAGTCTCTTTAAATCTACTGTGAACACTAAAACAGCAGGATAAACTAAATAAGTCATTCCTAATTGGATGATTTTTGTTATTGTTATATTTTTCAGGCAATATGGAGTTTCCTACCTACTTCCTATGGTGTGGAGCCATATAGTGCAGTACAGCCTTCAGTTAGTGGTGTCATCTGTTTGGGTCTGAGCACATGCCCAACTGTTTTTATTTTTATTTGAACTAGAATAATAATAGATACATTCTAATTATCCAGGAGCCCCTTGGTGTCTTTCCTTTCTGTATCCCTGAAATTGGTGGTTTGGTGAGAATTATGTCTGACAAAGGGTGACACCCGACTTCCTCCTATTGGTACATGTTACAAATCCCTGTGTTTAATATTGCAGCCTAAGTACATCACTAGCAAAGTCTAGTAAATATTCATTGTCTTTTAAAAGAAAAGAAAATTGCAAAACTCTTATTTCAACTTTTAAAATCCCTTTCATTTGAGTTAGTAGAACATAGTTTGAGAGTTGCTTAATTTGATTTTTGTAACATGCATAGTTTACTTATTTATTTTTCTGCTTGGACTTGGTGAATGAATTTCTTTTTTCAACCTAAGTATCTAAGTATCTACTGTATAGTTGAAAGTTTGGAGAAATTACTGTATGCTTCAAATATAGTGAAAATGAGACACGCACTGTATTCTGTACTAGGTGTGCTGAGGTAAAATTGTACCAGATCCACTTCTGAGACATTTCACGGTTCTACTAACACTTTATACAACACCTTTACTTTAACACTGGGACCTTCATTTGGAATAAATAGAAAACACTGTGAAAAGTGAAACGGCTGACTGAGTTTATCAAACTAACTTTAAGTTGAGGAAAATAAACATTTTCTTTCTTAAAACAGAAAGTATTTGCAATAATTCATTTTGAAGTTAGCTCCGAGATTTCTCCCAGTGCATCACTGCTGAATATGCAAATCACCCATTGTTGAACACACCTCCGGATCTGCTAGAACGATCAGCTTTTTAATATTACAGAGCCAGTAATATTCGAGTAAGAGTCTGTAATATTAAAAAGCTGACACATCATTGCATTCTAGCTGATCTGGAGGTGTGTTTAGCCCACAGGGACACCAATGGGTAATTTGCATATTCAGCAGTGATGCTCTGGGAGACATCTCAGAGCTCACTCCAACCTGAATTATTGCAAATACTTTGTTTTAAGAAAGCAATTTTTTTGTTTTCCATAGCATTTCAGTAAGAGGGCATTTTGGACCATTGAAGCCCCTTACACTCTCCAATGAGTTCTGGTTCACCATGAGCTAGCTGGGTAGTCTTTAACTTTAAAATGAGGCACATAAAATGTCATAATACCAAAACAGTACTGAAAGAGTTGTAATGAATTGCAGTTTGATTACAACTGCTGATCAACAGGTGATCAAATCAGGCCTGCATTTCTATCCACCTGCTAATGTCTATGTCAGTGTTTAATTTGGCCATGGACATAAGAACATAGATGCCCAATCTGTCCTTTGTTACTGGGAAACACATAGTGATATAATGTCTGTGGTGAAAAATGACTGCTATTCGTGGGAAGATTGATAGGAAAGGTTATAGAACATTACCCACTGGTTATTTTTCCCTCAAAATGAATTGGCTCTTGACCAACATATATGCACTTTTTTTTTCAAAGTGTTTTATTACATTTTTCAAATAAACATGAACAGCTGGAACGACCTTACTAGTGAAGGTATCATACAAAACAAGTAGGTGTTACATCTAAGAGCCTTCCCTCCTCCCCCCTCCCCTCCCCCCCACTACCCACCCTTTGGTCACTCCTGATTGGTGCGTCCAAAACTCAGTCATGCAAGTTCTGATACCTAGTAGTGGTCTTCATGGTCACTTACGTTGAGGAAGCCTCAGGTTTGTACTTTTAGCCTTCCTAGGGAGCCATATAAGTCCGCCTTTGCATACCATGAGGTGTATCTAAAGGGTTGCATCAGATGATGTAGATCTGAGTCCGACATTGTATGTAACAAGAAGGGCTTCCATCTGGTGAAGAATTTTCTTGTTACTTTGTCTAAGTTCATTGTTGCATCCAGGGCTGTGGAGTCGGAGTCGTGGAGTCGGAGTCGTGGAGTCGGGCAATTTTGGGTGCCTGGAGTCGGAGTCGGGAAAAAATGCTCCGACTCCGACTCCTAATGAATTTGTAACTGTAATTAAAATAGAAAATATGATAAAATGTTCTATTTCTCAGATAAAAGTCATTAAAAATAATGTATATATACAGTATATATACAGTAATAGCTGTGCTTAGTCCACAAAAATGAAATAAACCAATCAAAATTAGTTACTTGTGCTGCTTCAATAAAGCAGTCCCCGTATTTTTAAGGTCAGATATACAGATCTGATTGTGACTGTATATATGATGTGTACACAGGAATCTCTTATATATATACGAAATAACATCTATGCTGTAAGAATAAAGCCTGATGTGTAGCTGTGTCACTAATAGAGATGGTCAACGAGATGGAAATAATTCTGCATCGATGCTGATTTATGCAAATGTATGCACTCCCTTTGCTGATGAAATCAAATAATTTGATATGTTGTTAAAATTTGGTTTGGTGACTACAAATTAAAGGGTACCTGAGATGGATGAAAAGTAAAGTTTTATACATACCTGGGGCTTCCTCCAGCCCTGTTCAGGTTAATCGGTCCCTCGCTGTCCTCCACCACCCGGATCTTCTGCTATGAGTCCTGGTAATTCAGCCAGTCAGCGCTGTCCGGCCGCATGCCGCTCCCACAGCCAGGAACATTCTGCACCTGCGCAATAGTGCTGCACAGGTGTAGTATGCTCCTGGCGGCGGAGTGTGTTTATGCGCACTACGCCCGACGGGCTCAAGTACCTGGACGCATAGCAGAAGATCCAGGTGGTGGAGGAGGACAACGAGGGACTGATTATCCTGAAGGAGGCTGGAGGAAGCCCCAGGTATGTATAAAACTTTAATTTCATCTGTCTCAGGTTTACTTTGTTACACAGTAGTACTATACTCTACATATGCACTCCCCACAGAGCTGCAGGGAATCCACTGAGAATGCTGTGCACATTGAACACAGAGGTGTTGTCTGTTTACAATCTCCTTATTCCCCTGCAGAGTACCTGCACATCACTCTTACATGTACCCACACTTACATTGCCTAGGGCCTGATAGATGTTCTTTGTTCCGGTTTGTACCTTTTATAAGTACTCTTACCAAGGACTAGTTTTAGTCTAAAGGGAATAAATATAGTAGTCTACATATCCTTCTCACTTCAGTTGTCTTGTAAAATTCCTAAGCGTTGGCAGTTAAGAGACGAATTTCATGTTACATACTTTTAATCAACAAAATTGTAATATGCAAATTAGAGGAGTCGAGGAGTCGGAGTCGGTGGAATCCTAAACTGAGGAGTCGGAGTCGGTGGATTTTTGGACCGACTCCACAGCCCTGGTTGCATCCAGTTTTTCCATATATGCACTTTAGGTGCTTGGTCAGGTCATGCCTGTAGATGTTTTTGTGTGAGCACAATTTTCATCCAGATATATTCAGCTGTGTAGAGTAAGGGTCTACGTGGATATGATTTCAATGGAATGTTTAGCTAGTCCCTCATATTTTATTTTTATTTTTTTAAGTGTCATTGATCAAATTTTGAAAAAAAAAATTGTGCCCAAATTGAGATTAGCTCTAGATGGATAGATGTACTACTGCCAATGATTCTTAGTAGATAGACATGCTTTGGCATATGTCTCACTAGCGTCAAGGGGCAGTAAGAGGTCAGCAAAACCAAATTGCATTGTAACCTGAAGTGTACATGTGCAGTTAACAACCCCTTTCCATTTTTTCAGTGAGGAAATTGCAGAGAATTTGGCAAAATTGGGGTTTCAGACAGTTGAAAAAGAGGCACAGCCCTTACCAGTACCTGGGAGACCAGCTAATGGCATTGTAAAACAATATAGATCGAATAAGTGACATGCACTGCGGCCAAGCAGTTCCAGACACCAGACTCTTTCATTCCCATCTAGTGGGGTTAGAATACTTTGAATCTTTCCTGTTCGTCCAGTAGTGAGGTACACATTCTGTATTAATACTTTTAAGAGTAATATGAACAAAAAATACCAACAAGTGTAACAGCTGAATCTTGGTAAAGTGTACTGGATAGATTAGTGTTTAATTTATTCTGGCAAATGGAAAAAGAAAAAATAATTTCTCAGAAACCCCCAAAAAGCTATTAGGGTTTCATAACTACATGGACAAGAACACAAGGAGAGACTGATCCAATAAAAATAAAATTCATATATGCAATTGAGTGGAGATAACACAAATATTTAGAAATTGCATCTCAATACCAAAATGGATCAATCAATGCTGATATGTCTCCTCATATTGTTGGGCTAGAAACGCCTCCCCAACATTTTGGAGTCTTTCTAAAAGGGCTATTTGCTTTTGCAAGAATGCCTGTCATTTTTTACATCCCAAGCAAGTGGAGCTGGATGCACAAACGTAGGAAAGTTAAAACAAGACTCTAATGCCAACAACCTGAAATAACCCCAGCACCCATGGTACCCCAGAGGTCGTACTGACAGAAACTCAAGTAAATTTGTGTTATTTCCTTTTAATTACTGTTGGCTATTCTGTTTATTGGTTATATTGTTTAGAGCAAAGAGTTAAACAAATGTTTTATTTCAGGTCTTATCCCTTTATAGGTATGTGGTGTCAGGCGATTTGATAATGTGTCCGTATGCAAGGGTTGACCATCTCTCGAATGGCCAGTACATAGATTGTGGTCCTGAATTCTAGAAAATCTATGCAGTGTAAAGCTGTGTGAGGTGTAACAAGGAACAAGGTTTGTGACACCTTCCTCAAAGAGGAGTGCAATTTTAGCATTCACATACAAACCAGTTTATAAATTCTTGCCAGCTGAATGTAAAGACTGCAAAAAGCCAAAATGGGAATTAGTCACTAGAGATGGCCCGAATGGTTCGCTGGTGAACGGTTACCGGCAAACTTCCGTGGTTCGCGTTCGTGAAGAACCGCAAACTTTTCCAGAAGTTCGATTCGCCACCATAGTGCATCATTAGGGTCAACTTAGACCCTCTACATCACAGTCAGCAGGCACATTGTAGCCAATCAGGCTACACTCCCTCCTGGAGCCCCATCCCCCACCTTATAAAAGGCAGGCAACGTCAGGCATTGGACTCTTTCGTGTGCCTGCAGTAATTAGAGAAGGGAAAGCTGCTGCAGACTCTCATAGGGAAAGCTTAGTTAGGCTCTTGTAAGCTTGTTAGCTTGCTACTTGCTGATTCTTATTGCTAAAAAAGCACCCCTCAACAGCTCTTTTGAGAGCTAATCTTGTTCTTGTGATCTATTTTTTTTTTTTGTGTGTGTGGCCCACTTGCATTATATACATGGGCAGCACGATGGCGTAGTGGTTAGCGCTCTCGCCTTGCAGCGCTGGGTCCCTGGTTCGAATCCCAGCCAGGGCACTATCTGCAAAGAGTTTGTATGTTCTCTCCGTGTCTGCGTGGGTTTCCTCCGGGCACTCCGGTTTCCTCCCACATTCCAAAAACATATGGATAAGTTAATTTTTTCCCCTAAAAATTGCCCCTAGACTACAGTACTTACACTACATAATATAGACATATGGCAATGGTAGGGATTAGATTGTGAGCTCCTTTGAGGGACAGTTAGTGACAAGATATATATATATATATATATATATATATATATATATATATATACTGTACAGCGCTGCGTGATATGTCGGCGCTATATAAATACTAAATAATAATAAAAATAATAATACAGCTCTGTCAGTCAGTCACAGCTGGCCTTTGGCCCCTTGGTGGTAATCACTACTGTGCCAGGTGCACATTATAATACCCATCACTGCATATACCTACCCGTTGTTCACAGTGCACCCTCCTACCTACGTGAGCGCATGCAGTGTCACTGTGCCTGTCCGGTACCTGTGTGTGTGACAGGTGCACATTGTAATACCCATCACTGCATATACCTACCTGTTGTTCCCTTCAGTACACCCACCTACCTACTTGAGCGCACGCAGTGTCACTGTGCCTGTCCGGTACCTGTCTGTGTGTGACAGGTGCACATTGTAATACTCATTACTGCATATACCTACCTGTTGTTCCCTTCAGTGCACCTACCTACCTACGTGAGTGCATGCAGTGTCACTGTGCCTGTCCGATACCTGTCTGTGTGTGACAGGTGCACATTGTAATACTCATTACTGCATATACCTACCTGTTGTTCCCTTCAGTGCACCTACCTACCTACGTGAGCGCATGCAGTGTCACTGTGCCTGTCCGGTACCTGTGTGTGTGTGTGACAGATGCACGTTTGTAATACCAGTCATTGCATAATTGTTCACAGTACCTGTGTGACCGCACGCTGTGTAATATACCACTCCGAGCATACCTGTTAACTGCACCTGTGTGACAGCTGCACATTGTATTGTAATACCAGTCACTGCATACCTTTCACTGCATCTGTGACTGCACATTGTATTCTACCTGGCAGTCAGTGCATACCTTTCACTTGAATGGATGGCAGACTTGCCCTCCATAACAGATTCTCGTTAAAGGATTTAAAATGGATTCGCCTCATAGACAGCAGGGCCTCGAAAGTCCTCCTGTATTATTATTTTTTGTCACTACCTCGGGACTTGCATGCCATGCCTGCTGCCTTCCTTGGATGTGTGGTGGTAGTCGTTTCTCAGGCACCAACTCCGGACCGGAATCGAACCCTGACTCCCCGGCCATACGCTTTCTTTAACAATGGTAGAGAAAGAACCATTGACAGTATGAGCAGCGATGGACTACTGGGTGTGCAGGCTTGACCTGTGGCCAGAGCTGTCACAATTTGCCATCCAACTTCTGTCTTGCCCTGCCTCAAGCGTCCTGTCAGAAAGAACCTTCAGCACAGCTGGAGGCATTGTCACTGAGAAGAGAAGTCACCTAAGTCACAAAAGTGTTCATTACCTCACCTTTATCAAAATTAATGAGGCATGGATCCCGGAGGGCTACTGCCCGCCCGAAGACTAAGTCGGTCCCCACACACAGCATCTCTGCCTGCACAGCGTGTGACTGCCTGCCCCAAGACTAAGTCGCTGTCCTCACAGCATCTCTGCCTGCAGGCCGCTTGACTGCCTTCTCCGCCACCACCAACAGGGTCCAGGACTCCAGGCGGATTCCTGATAATAATTTTTCTGGTGCGTGTACATGCCTGCCTAATGTTTCTGGCTGCACTGCAGCTGCAACAACAACACAAAAGGCATGTACATGTGTCAATTCTCCTTCGTGATCGTTACCTTGCCGCGGTGAAGGGACTTGCGTATTACAATGAAGCAATGACCGACGGCTATATGAGTGTCTCGGGGGGAGGGGGGGGGGGAGAGGGGGTGGTGGCACACCCAAGGTAATAAGGTCGTTGCTTCATTGTGGACAGACCAAATTTGATCAGCTGGACAGTCACTGTTCTATCATTGAGCTACCACAGCCCGGCGACCATATGGGCTTGAAAACCGCCACGGCCTGCATTCTCGCCATGGTGCACACCAGTCCAGCATAGCCATCGCTACACAAACAGCTGTTTGCGGTGCGTTACACAGTGAGTTTGATCTGTCAGTGTGAAGCAGTACTCTAATTACACTCCCTGATTGATGTATACACATGCAAGATGTTTTAAAGCACTTTAGGCCTGCAATTTAGCATTCAATGGGATTTGTGCCCTTAAAACGCTGCTTTGCGTCAAATCCAGATTTTTCCCTGGGACTTTTGGTGTCTATCCCACTCATCCATGCAAAAAGTCAGATGTTAGACCCCTTGAAACATCTTTTCCATCACTTTTCTGGCCAGCATAAGTGTTTCTAATTTTCAAAGTTCGCCTCCCCATTGAAGTCTATTGTGGTTTGCGAAAGTTCGCGGAAGTTAGCATTCGCGGATCGCAAACCGAAAATTGGAGGTTTGGGCCATCTCTATTATTCACATAGGTATGAAATACTTTGGGCTATGAAAGGGTTAAATAAAATGTGCTATAGAGCAGTGGTTCCCAACCTTTTCCGGCCTGGGGAACACTTTGTGACCAAATTTTTCTCCGGGGAATGGCGGGGGGGTCGCGGGTGTTTGCGCGGCCTAGTGGACAGTGCCGTGCGCAGCAGACTATGGGGGGGGGGGGGGGGGGCTGGGGTGCGGCTGCATAGCTAGCATAGTTGCCCCAGTATAGGGAGTTTAGTTGCCCCAGTATGGCTAGTATAGTTGCCCCAGTATAGTGAGTATAGTCCCAGTATGGATAGGTAGTGCCCCAGTATAGTGCCCAGTATGGGTAGGTAGTGCCCCAGTATAGCCAGTAAAGTGCCCAGTATAAATAGTATAGTGCCCAGTATAGCTAGCATGGTGCCCAGTATAGCTAGTATAGTGCCCAGTATAGCTAGCATAGTGCCCAGTATAGGTAGGTAGTGCCCAGTATAGCTAGTATAGTGCCCAGTATAGGTAGTTAGTGCCCCAGTATAGTTCCCAGTATAGCTTGTATAGTGCCCAATATAGCTTACTAGTATGGGTAGGTGTGCCCCTCCCCCCTCCGCGGCCACCGCTCCTGTTACCTTATCATGAGCGAGTGGCCGCTTGTCCGATTAGATTCCCCCGTAGTAGCCGCACTCCTCTGTGGCATCTCCTATTACAGCAGCGCGCGCTTGGCGGCTGCTGTGATGAGCAGGAAGCAGTACAGCGGCTTCCTGTAGCGGCATATGCATTTTTATTGGTATTGATAGGTGCAGTTTGCCCCAGAGTTTTTGTCTAAATGCTCCTGAGCAGTTTATCCTGCCCTCTGCTGTTATTGTGGGTACAAATACAGTATGGCTGCCGTACAAGTTACTGATAAGTCACGCCAAAGTAAGTGTCAGCAGTAAGCCCTTCTCATTTGGCCTTTGAAGCTCTCTTTTTGCCTTTCAGTATTGTAGATCCCATTCACATTTCATTGTTAAAATCACTTCAATCTGTGCTGAAAATTTACATAGGCAGTGTTTTTCTGGTTCTATACATTATATTTTAATTGTTAAATAAATGTTTCTTATACTTTGAGTATATATACCGTATATATTTTTTACTTTTTTTTTTTATACAATCTTGATCAGTACACAATCAGATTGAAATGTATGTGGTTGGTCTAGTGGTACTGTTTAGATGATATTTTGGCAGTTATAAGACATCCCTGATTATCTAACATTTTTCATCAACCCCTTTACTTTCATAAGCAACACCCCTTTGACCATATGAAGTGCATAGCCTTGTTGTTTCATGTCAAAAATAATCGGCAGTATGATAGTCAAATAATGAGAGTTGAGTTTATTTTTCAGGAAAGCCCATTAATGTTTGTTCTGGATTTTAGTCTTGAGTAAAACGAACGAAGTTAATGAAACTTCATATAATATATGTAAATGAGAGTGCTTAAAGAATAATATGTGTATCTTGGTGGAACGAGCCCTTATGACATGGGCACTGCAAATTACACACTGACGTTTTCTTAGGCTGAAAGTAAGGCAGTGTCATTATCTACACAGAATTGCAGTAATACGTACATAATAAACCTATTGTAATTCTATTTAAATTTAGCTCTATGCATACTAAACTCCTTTCGGAGTGTAGAAATCGTTCTCGATTTCTTTACTTTAGTGTGATTGAGTTAAAAGCACTTATCTGTGTGTGTTCATTTATATTTTCAACAAAGATATGATTGCCCTCAAGCCTGTATGCTGATAGGAGAATCACTGTAAATGGGAAACACAGAAGTTTGTTACCCCGATCTCTCTGCAATACTGGCTACACATATCCATTGTGCACATGCCTTCTTTAACCACTTGTGTTCCTGAATTCTCTGGTCCTTGGGGGCCAGAGACTTTTGGGTTAAAAGACTGGGCTCCTCAACATCATGCTGCACGCTCCTGCTGATTGTGGGATTTTATTGGTTCCTGACCCGGTGACCACTGTGAGCCAATCACAGGCAATCACAGTGATCACAGGGATGGATATGATAAATCCTTCAAGCTAATTTAAATTCGGATTTAAAAAAACAAAACATAATACTCAGTGGAGGGAAGTCTCTGGATGCTCCAGAGGCTTCCCTGATTCTCCTCAACCCCTCCACTGCTGTCCGAGACCCTCTTGTTCTTCAGGGTTGCGCTCTATGAGCTGGAGGTGAGTGCAACCATGAGCAGCATTTTCAACAATATTGTTGAATATGATTACAGAGACCCAGAGATGGAACAAGAGGGCTGTTAGAAGATTTTGATAACTATGTAAGGGTTGCGCTCTATGAGCTGGAGGTGAGTGCAACCATGAGCAGCATTTTCAACAATATTGTTGAATATGATTACAGAGACCCAGAGATGGAACAGAGGGCTGTTAGAAGATTGAGAAAGCTTTTGGACTCTCCAGAGGCTTCCCTCAACTGAGCTGAGTATCTAATCTATGTTTTTTACACTGAGTTCAGGTACGCTTAAAATAAAGGAGGTAATTATAACAATAACATTTCTATAGCGCTTTTCTCCCAGAGGACTCAAAGCACTTATACTCTCTCAAATTCAGTAATTGGTAGTAGGAGGAAGTATTAACACAACAAAAGTTATGTTTCTGCAAATGCCAAACTGAACAGGTGGGTTTTCAATCTGAATGTAAACATGTCCAGAGATAAAGCTGTCCTGATTTGCTGAGGTAAGGGGTTCCATAATGTGGGAGTGGCATGAGAGAAGGCTCTGGGACCAAAAGTTTACAGATGGACTCTGGATATGACTAGATTATTAGAACCTGTGGATCTGAAATTGCTGGATTGCTACGCAGCTGCAACATTTCTTTCATGGATCCAGGGCCCAATAATCAAAATATACAGTAAATCAAAATATGCAACAGGCCTAAAATAAAAAAAAAGTAAATGTCCCCTTAACTGATTAATATAAAACATCTGTTAAGGTAGCCATACATCTAGCGATGATGGTCAGATTTGCCCAAGAGACAAATCTCTCTCTGATCGAATTTGATTAGAGAGAGATATGTCGGCTGCCCATACAGCACAGGCTGATTCTCCATCAATTTCATGCTGAAACCTCTCGGGAGTCGGCTGAGTCCGTCGCGTTTGTGTGCATTTGTACATTACCTGTGCTGTGACGCATCTTCCAAATCCAGCACTCTTCCATTAGCTGCATACATTTGGAAGATGGACGGCTACCCCGACACAGGGCAGGTAATGTATAAATGCACACATACATGCACATTTATACACTGGGTGGACAATGCCAGGGGTTTTGTTGTTCATACTGATATCATTCGCCTTTACACCTGATCGACTGCGTCAGCCTGACATTTTTTGCAGCATGTCCAATTGGCATGCTCGGCCTGAAATTGGTTGCATCGTCAATCGGGGATGCACTTGGCAGCACCAATTTTCAACGGCCGTTGATCGGCCGCCAAGTCGCTAAATGTATGGTGTATTGCTACAGAAAAAGTGACACCACTTACGGAGGTAGCAATTGCAGGTTCTTTTAGATTCCTCCAAAATCAGAGACAATTAACAAGGTTAACAAGTTTATTGATACAAAATATGATATACAATACCAAGTTATTGGAAAGGAGACAGAGAATAACAGCATAACATAACATAAGTATCAGAATTATAAACACATCACATCACCTTGTGTTTCCTAGGTCTAGCTCAAGGTTGCAGTAACTTCTATCTGTCCTAGAGAGCAACTCTTCCCTCACGATAGTTTAGAAGTTCCTCAGACGGGAAGTGCAGTTAGTCTTAACTAGGTGGCCAGCCCAGCTATGAGTTGAGAGGATTCCTAACTTTCCTGAAATGGCCACTGGGTTGTATAGCTCTTCATCCCATAGACCAACATGGAGCCCCATGTTAGCCTATGGAGTATGGTAGAAAAAAAACTTTTTTGACGATCAGCATATCTGAACAAGTGATAATAGCTGGAATCAGACCAGATAGGCCACATTCCGGTCAGCATACTTTTTGATAGATTTATAACCCCCTTTTATATGTCAATCCGCCCATCTACACAATTAGATATTCACTCTAGAATACAACTACTAGATTTACGACCCATTGTTCATGCATTATAGCCTAAAAAATATCCTAATGTCCCCTAGCTTCATACATTAAGGGGCCATTAGTTCATTAGTGAAGAGTCTTAAATCTTGGGTCAGATTAGTATTTTCTGTACATACAAGCACTCCTTATAATGGTGGTTTTTAAGTAACATATGACTCATCGACCCATCTGTGTTAGTTTCCTGATAAACAAGTATTAAAGAAGTCCACCCGACTCAAAAGAACCAATATACAGATCTGAATGAAAAGATTCACACAAGATGGCTTACTACAACACCATCAGCACAATATGGCGCATAAAAGCTATAGCACTACATATGGCCGCCTTTACTTTCTGGGCACCAGTCATACATACAATGATATTGACCAGAAACCACATCAGTTGTTTCTGATACTGTTCATTGAACAGCATCTGGAAAACGAATCTCTTGCAAACTTACATTGGCCTTGTTCTCGTGTGAATCGGTATTCGTGAAGTACCTCTAAGCCCATTTGTAAACATATTTAAAATCCTGTCATACCAAATGTAGTGTATACTTGCAAATTAAATATATAAAATGATCTATGTTCCAAAATGATGGGGATTTTTGAAAGAGGAGATGGCAAAAGAGGGCTGGCCTCAGTATATATTTCAGCAAAATGTGTCCTTCATTAAAGCGGTATTGTCACCATAAAAATCAAATTTCAATAGCAACTGCTCTGAGTGTATTAAGTGATAAAGATGCTAATCCTGCATTCAAAACTTTCAAAACTTTTTCTGCTGTTATAATTCGGAGTTATCACATACTTAAGGAACACTGGCCCTTTAGTACTCGTGCCAAAGAATTGCATGCTGGGAGTTCTTTTTATCTATAATCTATTCCTCCTCTTCCCTTTATTTCCCTGCCAGCTTCTTATCTGAAACCTAATCACCTACTCACTTGTGTTTACAAGCAAGGCTGAGGTGACTCAGCGATTGGAGGAGACACGAAAAAAAGTAAAGGGCAGAAATGACATCACGAGTTAGCCTTAACTGTGGGCAAAAGACATGGACCCACCAGGAACAGAATTCTTGTAATTTAGTATATAACATTCACTGAAATCAAAACGTGGACAGTATAATACATGTGTTATGTAAGTAGATCAAGTATTTATCTACTTATATATGTGTGTTTTTTTCCCTGGCATAGTATGGCTGATCCTACCGCTTTAATACTTAACCAGCCCTAGCTTCACTGGATTCTCATGACTTTGCAATGAACAACGCTTTGTAAGTGATGCGCCACTAACTCCATGGACTCACTTTGTAATGTATCTTATACATAACACTTACATAATGTGCCTAATGTGTGATATGAATAATCTGATTGTGTGAAACTATGCCCAGTGGAAACCCAGTTCAGCTGGCAAATAATTAACACAGTTCTGTGTATAACAAATGACACGTTTGGAAATGAGAAAGAGACAGGAAATAAAGAATAAACTGCTGTGCTTGTTGGCTGTAGCTTTGCCTTGCAATACCCGTGCATTCTCACTGATCCTGTGCATTTCCACTGCTCCATTACTTGTTTCCTTTGTCCCACCATGACAGAGAAGATTATTTCTTATAATACTGAGCTCTGACAATTTGGTATCTTGGAGCAAAGCCTGCTCTTCCTGATCAGAATAACATCGGCAAACTGGAGCCCCAGCAATTCTTTTCTATAAAAGCTTTATATAGGATTGTTGCTATGTTAAAGTGACACTGAAGTGAAAAAAAAAACAACTTATGATATAATGAATTGTATGTGTAGTACGGATAATTAACATTACTAGCAAAGAAAAGAGTCTCGTGTATATTTTCAGGTATATAACTTTTTGTTATATCATTGCATCATTCTCTAATATTTGTAATTTACAAACCACACTGTATTTTAAACTATGAAACAGAGAAGGGCTAATGACCCTTTCAACTAAAAATCTTATCTGAAGTTGTCTTTCATTGTTTCTTTGAAGTAAAAGTGCCTCAGATAACAGGACTGTAGCTGACTAAACTGGTCAGAGAGCTCAGAGAAGATCTTTTTGCATAGATAAGTGAAGTTCCTTAAAGCCCCATCTACACGATACGATTCTTTATACGATTCGATTACGATTGTATTTACCGGCCGATTAAATCCTACATGTCCGATCGGGATTCGATTCGATTCAATTCGATTTGCCATTGTTTTGCAATGGCAAATCTAATTGAATTTAATCGAATCCCGATCGAACATGTTGGATTTAATCGGATCGTAAATAGAATCGTAATCGAATCGTATAAAGAATCGTATAGTGTAGATTGGGCTTTACTCTTCCTGTACTGGAAACAATATGAGACTCATATCTGTGCTACTAATGCTCTATTTCTTAGCTGTACTACACATACAACTCATTATATCATAAGTTTATTTCCACTTCAGGTTCCCTTTAATGCCTTTAAATATATTTTTCTGTATTTCTGGCATCTGTGTTATTACAGGTAGGATTACCACTTTACTACCGTATTTTACTGTTTGAACATTAATAAACCTATTGAACCAATCGAATGTGGAATTCATAACATTTTATCTTAGCTGTAGATAGAATGAGAAAGAGTTACATCATTTGACTGATTTATGTTGCATTTTGGATTCTGTTTGGAGAGATTCTTCACCACTTCTTGCCCCAATGTCAACAGGAGCAAAAAGTAAAATAAAAGTCAGTAAGTGTGCAGACCTAGGTCCAATGGGTTAGAACATTATCTGCGTTCCTTTTAGAATGTTCCCTTCACTTGCTGTCCTAACAGAGTTGCCAAGCAACTCATGGTGACCCGAAACCACTAGGAAAGTATAGGTGACTAAAACACGCCGAAAAGCCCCCCTTCTAATGGTGGCCATACATGGTACAATTTGTTTATCCAATCTTGCCAATTCTATGTAGTATAAGAGAACTGCCTAAATTATCCTTTCAATATATTCACTTAATTTACCCTTATACTATATAGATATGGTAAGATTGGATGAAAAAATTGTACCATGTATGGCCTCCATTACACTGACACTGGGCATTGCTGTCGTATTGACATGATTACCCAATACAGGTAATGGAAAGAAATCTCTCCCAAACAGAAACACATAAAAAGACAAAAAAAAACTCAACAGATTTGCTTACCCCACCTTAGTCAGTCAAACCAATAGAAAGCAAGATATTTTGTATAAATAAGAAGCCGCATGCAACTCAGCAATGGTTTTTCAGTCCATTGGGTTTTACATCTCTGCTCACCAGGTCTAATACCATATGTATGACAAGTCTGACGGTCAGTATACTGTATATATATATATATATATATATATATATATATATATATATATTTTTTTTAAGAATTCCAAGATGATAACATCTTCACATGGATCTCACCCACCTGATGATATTGCTTTTGCAGCTCTTAATAGGAATATAAATTATTTCCCTGTCTGCCTAAAGCATGTTTTTTTGCAATTAATATATTAAGTGAGACCTGAGCTAAAGGTGATTTGAGGTTTAGATTGTGAAGTTGTGACGTTTTTACTGCTGTCTGTGTCCACATTGGATAAATATTTCAGGTATTTTCATTTACTTCCTGTTGCAGAGATACAACAGGAAGTGGCTGCTCTGCCACTTGCCACAGAATGAAATGTAGATTTATTCCTAACGTTTGACAAGTGTAAATTTAGGGAGTCACCTTTTTTTGTGTCTTTAGAGCAAGGGGCAAGTATTGGAATTAAAAGGAATGTTCCCACACAGAAACAAGAGCAACTACTGTATGGAACTGAACAAAACTATTGTCTTGTGTTCTATTATAAAAGGGATTTCATAAATTACATCAGCCATTGCATGTGTCTTAAGCTCCACAAACAATGTCCCATTACAGACTGCTTCTGTTCTTACTGTGTTTGTCAATATCTCAGCTATTTTTTTTCACCCCCCCCAAAAAAAAATTCTAACCGAAGACTTATCTGTTTTGCATGACCTGCAGAAGTGCCTCCGGCTTAATCCTGATGCTCCAGTCTGGGTGTCCAAACAACGCATCCTGTGTACGCTCAACCACAGCCTGAAGGATGTTCTGAATTATGGACTCTTCCAGCCCGCTTTTAATGGCAGAGCTGGGAAATTCCTTGATGAGGAACGACTGCTGCGGGAATACCCACCTTCTCTGGCTACACCTGTACCATACCTTGAGGTAAGGAGCAATCACACTCCTGCAGGAACATCTTATAGACATTAAAGGGAAGGTTCAGGGAGGGGATTAAAAAAATAAAAATAAATTTCCACTTACCTGGGGCTTCCTCCAGCCCGTGGCAGGCAGGAGGTGCCCTCGTCGCCGCTCCGCAGGCTCCCGGTGGTCTCCGGTGCCCGACCCGACCTGGCCAGGCCGGCTGCCAGGTCGGGCTCCTCTGCGCTCCATTTCCTGGGACTTCTGCGTCCCACGACGGCGCGATGACGTCATCGGACGTCCGCCGGGCTGTACTGCGCATGCGATTTATTTTATGTACATTAGTGCCTACATAATCTGTGATTCTGAAGAATTCAAATAATATATGATAAATGCAGTGCAGGAAGTTAACATAACAATACAAATTATATAATATATAGTTGTGAATAATATGTTGTAAAATGTAGTAGTAGTAGTGTTTGAATTTGGATCATTCCAAATTCACCATAACACCACACTTCAGCACCGAACCTGCAGAGAGGGTCTGGAGGAGTTCACGCACTTGTGCTTCACAGCGTGTTTTATATGACTCCATACTTCCTCCTTCCAAAGTCAGATGGAGGAAGTATCAAAGTTATGTGAAACATGCCGTGAAATGTAAGATGGTGTCAGGTGGTGGTAGAGCACCCTGGTATCATCAAGACTTCAGTGACCAATCACCATCACCACATAAAATAAAGGCTTGCCAGCCCATAGGAGCCCACACTACAAGGCTATGTATGGCTCTGTGATCAATCCCAGATGACACCAAAGTGCTCTACCACCGCCTTATAAACGCTGATTGACTGTTTAAGCGCTGTTTAAGCGCTGATTGACTGATTTGCAATAGCTATTGGAACTTTGCACCCGTATTTTTCAGCAGCTTTTTGAGATGTTTTTGACGCTGATTTATTGTCTGCAAGTAAACTTCTCCTGACCCTGTATACACGTTTAGTGCTGATGGCTACTTAAAGAGGAACTCCAGTGAAAATAATGTCATAAAAAGAAGGGCTTCATTTTTACAATAATTATGTATAAATGATTTAGTCAGTGTTTTTCCATTGTAAAATCTTTCCTCTTCCTGATTTACATTCTGACATTTATCACATGGTGACATTTTTACTGCGGGCAGGTGATGTCACTGGAAGGAGCTGCTGCTTGCTTTTTTGGCAGTTGTAAACAGCTGTTCTTTCCCACAATGCAATAAGGTTCTCAGACAAGAAACTGTCAGGACCTTGGTCCTGACATCACACTGTGGGAGGGGTTTCACCACAATATCAGCCAGACAGAGACCCCTGATAATCCGTTTGCAAAAAGGAAAAGATTTCTCATGGGAAAGGGGATATCAGCTACTGATTGGGATGAAGATCAATTCTTGGTCACAGTTTCTCTTTAAGTGTGTGTTCGGTTGAATTCAGAATTATGTTTCGAATTCGAACACCAACACCAGTAAAATGCACCTATTGATCAGATAATTTATTAGATCAGATAGATCCAACACCATGATACAACAGGGGAGAGAAGAGTATTGCATAAGCAATCATACACTGTAATAGCATACTGAATGGAAATAGAATTAGGAAGAGCTAGTACTCCATATAGAGTAGTGGCATGTGCCTTGGCAGCTTAGGATGTGACAGCAGTCTTTCAGTAATTGGTTTGATTCCTAAATTGTTCTTGAAAAATTTAAAGGTATCGAGCGTCTAATTGATTTTGATAAAGGGTTCCAGAGAAGAAGCAAAGTACATGAGTTATCCTGAAGTGGGAAATGTTTAAATAATAGAGATCATTAGCAGTGCACAGGTTGGATTTAGGTTGGTATCCAGAAATACGTGTAGGGATGCATGAAGGAAACACATTGAAAAAATCTTGGTGGGGAAGAGTTACATGATAAATCCTGTCCTGAAGGTACAAACAGTGAAAGGACTATCAAAGAGGAGCAGTATCCAAGGGAATTAAAGGGGAAGTTCAGCAGTGAAGTTCACAATGGACTAGAATGCTGCCAACTATTTTTTGGTAAACTGCTAAGAAGGGATTTGCAGTATTCTAGCTGGGACTTGCAAGCTTGTGCTCTAGCATTTTTTGCATCCTGGTCAAGAAGGAATGGATTTATGAGTCATTTGTTAGCTGGATACATCAGAATGTGGTTAGTGTGTTAATATGAGGATTAAATTAGTCTGTTGAGTCAAATGTTAATCCCTGAGCAATGAGCTAGTGGAATTGCACGTGCAGGTGTGCCATCAATGTACATTTTTTATATAAGGGAGGAAGTAGATCTAGAGGTCAGAAAAATTACAGTTTCCATTTTGTCCATATTAAATTTAAGAATATGAAAGAGAAGATCAGGTTTTGGACTAGTCCATCTCCTCATGGGAGATTCTCAGGGTCTTCTTTGTTTTCAAAATCATTTCCTGAACGGCAGTTTAACTGCCAAAATAGTAAGATAGCCTACCTACTCACTTGCACACTGTTTTGTCAATTAAACCTTGCAACTGCCATTACATAGTTACATAGTTACATTCAGGAAATGTTTTTGAAAGCATAGAAAAGCCTGAGAACCCTCCATGAGGAGATGGACTAGTCCAAAACCTGTCCATTCTGTGAGACTGTAACTGCTTAGTATTTTTCCTGGAGTAGTCCTTTAAAGCAATAAGATCAAGAGCAGAGAGAAAGAACTGGGGGGGGGGGGGGGGGGGGGGGCATTAATTATTTTATTTGTGCTACTAACAAAGGGTATGCTGCTTTCAGAATTGTGCTTCAGAAGGACTAGTAAGGATGGCTCACTACTGGAGAACTGCCTCTGAGAAGGCTCTGCAAATCAATACTCAAAATCTTGCAAGTCAGGAACACACAGCATCAGTCAAGGTCCAACACTTACCTTGGATAGTTCCCAGAATATACAAAATAGTGCAAGCTTAAAAAGAAGCTCCATTGAAAATAACATGATGAACAAAAGTGCATAATTTTTACAATATTAAATATAAATGTTTTAGTCAGTATTTGCCCATTGTAAAATCTTTCCTCTCCCTGATTTACATTCAGACATTTATCACATGGTGACATTTGTACTGCTGGCAGGTGATGTCAGTGGAAGTAGCTGCTGCTTGGTCCTGACATCACACTGTGGGAGGGGGTTCACCACAATATCAGCCATACAGAGCCCCCTGATAATCCATTTGAGAAAAGGAATAGATTTCTCATGGGAAAGGGGGTATCAGCTACTGATTGGGATGAAGTTCAATCCTTGGTCACGGTTTCTTTTTAACTGTTGCTGGATAACTTCTGTAATTTATATATAAAAAAGTTATATAAAATGAGCAAAAGCAATCACAGGACACAATGTTTTTGGGTGGATCCTTTTCCTCAGGTGCCAGGTACAGTTGAATCACCTCTTTAATTTATAATCTGTAACCTCAATCTGTAACCTGTAATCTCAAAGGAGGTTACTAATCAGTTTACATGAAGTGGAATCAGAGCAGCTAAAGATTTCAGTAAACATTATAAACTAAAGTCGACTTTGGGCCCCCTGGATTCAGTGTCCCCAACCTGTAGCTCCAAATTACTTGTCTTGTAAGCAAATACTATATAAATCTTTGTCACAACCCTGTGTAGTCCTAATTGGTTCCAGCACACACCTTCTTAAATGTGTCCCAGGGGCTAGGGGGTCTCCATGAAAAAACAAACCCTCTTGGACAATCTCTAGGGACAACAAACTCAGCACTCCTTTTTTCGGGATGAGCTGATGTGCTGTACAAAAGCTGTGTTTGGTATGCACCGATGTAGGAAAAAATAATAGTAAATGGATGTGCTATAGACTCCAATCCAAGTGTGCACTGCAGGTATCTTCCATTGTATGCATTCCACTGAGTAAGCACCGACCTTCGTTAAAATAGCTCTTTTATTAAGAAAAAAGGTTAAAAGTTCATGATGCAGCAAACAGCGTCAGCTCCGCTGTTTCGGGCTATCCGCCCTTTCTCAAGCTGTGAAGCATAACATCAACCTCTAACACTATCATAAACACCACTTATATAGTAAGGTAGATAGTCAGGTGACATATGAACTGGCCAATCAGCAGCATGCAACCCCCACGGACCTGATGGAAAACTGATAGGCTTAACATTCAAATTATTATCAACATCCACGCCCCTCTGGGTAGATTAGCATACATCCCGCCGCCCACCAACGCATCATAATGATGCCATGCCGCGACAAATACTCACCGCCGTCAGCGCTGTGGATTGTGCGAACGGAGAGGACGTCCCCGCCCATCCCCGCCCTGAGTCTCGCATCACCAATGACACGTGATCTATCACATGTAATTCCGGAACAGGGCAAACACAGCGCATAGCACTATGCCGCGTCTGTGTCCTTCCGTTTCTTGGCAACAGGCTGCGTTGTCACTGCAGGGCAATCCAAGCCTCTCACATGGCGCTCCTATTGGCCAAGTACTAGTTACTAAGTAACAAAGTAAAAAATCAAGCGGACTCAGGAATGGGACAGGTGCATCCCCAGCACTCGCCAAACACAGTGCCAATCAGACGATCACCCCGGGCAATTTGGACAAGTATAAGCCTGGACTTACATGTCACCCAGTGGCCAGTCATCCTGCACCAGAAATATAAATACATACAAGTCAAAAACACGTTAGGCAAACGCAGCAGCATCTCCATACACATAGTGACAAGTCATATTCCTTGTTTAACCCTCCCCAGAGTACCTACCTTTTTGATCCACATGGCCTTCTTTCTAAGCAATAATTTATGTCGATCCCCTCTGCGCAGTCTTAAAGGGGCCTGATCTATAACCTGCACCCTGAGCTGAGATACATTATGTCCAAATTCCTTAAAGGGAACCTGTACTGAGTAAAATTATGTAAAATAAACACATGAGGTAACTTCAAATGAACATTACATAGTTACCTTGCCATCAGTTCCTCTCAGAAGCTCACCATTTTCTTCTGACAATGATCCCTTCCAGTTCTGACAACATTTTGTCAGAACTGAAATATATCAGTTGCTGTCAGTTATATTTCAGTTGCTGTCAGTTATAGCTGAGAGGACAACTGATGTGCCCAGTAATGTCCATGTTTCCCTATGGCTCAAGTGGGCGATGTTACAGTTTAACAGTGTGCTGACCAGAAAGCTGTTATGGGGTAATGGCCATTTTCAAAATGGAGGATGGAGAATTCCCCTGATCACAGCGGACAAGCAGGATGCAGGACAGGAGAAAGACATTGAGGAGCAGACTACACGGGAGGTACGTATGGCCTGTGTATGTTTATTCTGACTTTTAATTTTCAGTTCAGGTTTTCTTTAAAGTGACAGGCAACTGATTGTTCTCTGCTCTCACCCCTAATGGTGGATTTATGTGAAAAGATCATATCCCTCAGTGGCTGTGTTGTTTTCCCAACATTACCTAGGCCACAAGGACACTTTAATAAATACACCACATACATGGACTCACATGTAAAATAACCTTTTATGGAAAACTTACAGCCACTAGAGGGATGGGTGAAAATATCTCCTTTCACAATACTATTACACATGTGGCAATTCATGAACAAAACTTTAAAGTAGGGTGAATTTGATTGGGCCACTTTAAAAACTGTTGCAGAGACATCTGATCACCTGTCCAGCAAAAGAACAGGTCATCAGTATATCTAACATAGCAGCGGATATATATAAGTACAGGAGGACTGATGATGGCCATACACAAAAGCTGTCTTAACCAGATTTGCAATGTTAGGAGCATAATGGACCCCTGTAGGAACTCCTTTAACTTGTAAAAAGGTAATCATTATAAAACCTGAAGTATACATGATAGAGGCAAAATTATAATACAGACATAACAAAATGCTTTTTTTCATTGCTTGCATCGTCCATATCACATCATTTCTTTTGTCCCAGCAGCCTATGAACAGAGAATGTTGGTGTACAAGCTTAATACAGCATGGGTCACTACTATGAAACATTATGCAAATCCCTCTCACTCATTGAAAAAATGAGTGGTGTCGCCAATAATAATTTGTGAGTCTTGCCACAAGATAGATTGCAACCAGACGTCAATGTAGACACCACAGGGCTCCTGTAAAGATCCTCTAACATAACATGTCTATTAGGGAATGTAACATACAGTATCTTTATGAATTTTAGGTAAAGTGTAAAAAACCCTCGGGTATCCCATAATCAACACTTCAGTGATATAAATGGATATGGCCCTGCATCAAAACCTTGATCTATCAATACCAGCAACTCTTACTTGTCAGATAATAAAAGTCGTTTGCCAATTTCCTGTAAGTAGAACGATCAGACAGCTGCCTAAAACACAGCTCCATATACTGTGTTGAACTTCATACCACCAGAGCGATGTGTTTCACTACTGAAATAGACAGGAATACAGTAGCCCAAGAAAACACGTACGTAGTGTCATTAAAGCATTGCGGTGAACAGAGCCCTATGCCAAATGTGCTAAACTGAGAATCCAATCCAACTCCTGTTAGGGAGCCCAGATCTTTCACGAATGTGGCTGCATAGTTGTATGGCCAAATATGACAAGTGCAGTCCTCTGGAACCTGAACAGAACTGACAGGTGATGTGGCAGGCAGTTGTGGGAAGTTGGTTGTAGTCAAGTACAGCTATATTTTCTTCCCTTCAGTGACCACTATAAGTTGTTGTTTCATGTTTTGAATTCGTATGTACAAAAAAAAATAATATTGTAGAATAGCTAAAATAAGACATCTTCCCCTGGCGATTGCATGAGACCTTCTATCTATACACAGGTTTGGCAGCAGTGTCCAGGAGGGTTTGATTTGTACAGTGCAAATGTTAATAACTTATGTAACTCGGACGTAGCAAGACATAGATTGGCACAGTTGCAAAGCTACAGGGTAGCCCTCATCATTTACGGGCTAGGACGAAAAATAGACACAATGCTTGGAGCTCATCTGACAGATCAGACGCACCTGGGGAACATTGCTTCAGAGAAAACAAAGTTAATAATACAGAAAATATGATTATTGCAGATCACTTCACATGAGAAAAACAACTAAATAAGCAGGTAACTGTTACCAATGAGAATACAAGTCAGTAGACAATACAAGCCTGGTTACCTGTGTTGCAGAATGTACAGTGATGTGAAAAACTATTTGCCCCCTTCCTGATTTCTTATTCTTTTGCATGTTTGTCACACTTAAATGTTTCTACTCATCAAAAACCGTTAACTATTAGTCAAAGATAACATAATTGAACACAAATGCAGTTTTAAATGATGGTTTTTAATATTTAGTGAGAAAAAAAACTCCAAATCTACATGGCCCTGTGTGAAAAAGTGATTGCCCCCCTTGTTAAAAAATAACTTAACTGTGGTTTATTACACCTGAGTTCAATTTCTGTAGTCACCCCCAGGCCTGATGACTGCCACACCTGTTTCAATCAAGAAATCACTTAAATAGGCGCTATCTGACACAGAGAAGTAGACCAAAAGCACCTCAAAAGCTAGACATCATGCCAAGATCCAAAGAAATTTAGGAACAAATGATAACAAAAGTACTGTAATTAAGATCTATCAGTCTGGTAAAGGTTATAAAGCCATTTCTAAAGCTTTGGGACTCCAGCGAACCACAGTGAGAGCCATTATACACAAATGGCAAAAACATGAAACAGTGATGAACCTTCCCAGGAGTGGCCGGCCGACCAAAATTACCCCAAGAGCGCAGAGAAAACTCATCCGAGAGGCCACAAAAAACCCCAGGACAACATCTAAAGAACTGCAGGCCTCACTTGCCTCAATTAAGGTCAGTGTTCACGACTCCACCATAAGAAAGAGACTGGGCAAAAATGGCCTGCATGGCAGATATCCAAGGCGCAAACCACTTTTAAGCAAAAAGAACATTAAGGCTCATCTCAATTTTGCTAAAAAAAAACCTCAATGATTGCCAAGACTTTTGGGAAAATACCTTGTGGACCGACGAGACAAAAGTTGAACTTTTTGGAAGGTGCGTGTCCCGTTACATCTGGCATAGAAGTAACACAGCATTTCAGCAAAAGAACATCATACCAACAGTAAAATATGGTGGTGGTAGTGTGATGGTCTGGGGTTGTTTCACTGCTTCAGGACCTGGAAGTCTTGCTGTGATAGATGGAATCATGAATTCTACTGTCTACCAAAAAATCCTGAAGGAGACTGTCCGGCCATCTGTTCGTCAACTCAAGCTGAAGCAATCTTGGGTGCTGCAGCAGGACAATGACCCAAAACACACCAGCAAATCCACCTCTGAATGGCTGAAGAAAAACAAAATGAAGACTTTGGAGTGGCCTAGTCAAAGTCCTGACCTAAATCCTATTGAGATGTTGTGGTATGACCTTAAAAAGGCGGTTCATGCTAGAAAACCCTCAAATAAAGCTGAATTACAACATTTCTGCAAAGATGAGTGGGCCAAAATTCCACCAGAGCGCTGTAAACGACTCGTTGCAAGTTATCGCAAACGCTTGATTGCAGTTATTGCTGCTAAGGGTGGCCCAACCAGTTATTAGGTTCAGGGGGCAATTTCTTTTTCACACAGGGTCATGTAGGTTTTGAGTTTTTTTTTCTCATTAAATAATAAAAACCATCATTTAAAACTGCATTTTGTGTTCAATTATGTTATCTTTGACTAATAGTTAACGGTTTTTGATGAGCAGAAACATTTAAGTGTGACAAACATGCAGAAGAATAAGAAATCAGGAAGGGGGCAAATAGTTTTTCACACCACTGTATATTATATCACACATACAATGGGAATATCCTGTATTGTGCAAGAGAGCAGATGTTCATCACAGAAACCAATACTTCTCAGCTGTGCAGGCCAGTAGCTTAGCATTTACCTGGAAAGATTTTATCGCTGCTCCTGCATAATAATTAATGCTCGTTTTAAACTGTATTGTTTCTCTTAATTCCATAGTTTCGCTATAAGAGAAGAGTTTATACCCAAACATTACTGGACGACAAACAGTTTGCCAAACTTCACACCAAAGTAAGTAGCTTTTTTTATTGTGTCAGTTCATTTTATTACCTGGATCATGCTGAATAGTGTTTTTTTCAGAATGTCATCGCCCAGCTCATGTAAAGCAGGAACAGTGAGACGTTTACTAATGTATCTCTTGTTTCCAGAATGGTTGACCATGGGTGTCCAAAACAGTTAATGTGAAGGACTTCAAACTACCGAACCCATATATATACACAATGGGAAAAATGTTTACATTGCAAGATAATTGCATACTGCTGTGATTGCTATGCAGTTTTCCTGAGTGCCCATACTTTCAACACAAGCACAAATGCATTTAACATGCAGCAGGACCAATGTTTGCGATCAGGTAAAAGTGCATCACAAATGCATCTTGCTAATGGAAGCAAAACTACACAGTTTCCATTAGCATGCCGTGTCTCTGTGCATAGCACTATGTGCTTCTGAGATGTTATTGGATGGGCTGCACAGAGAGCTGACATTTTGGGTTTGATTTGGGATTTCATTTGTGTTTGGCTCTTTTTGATCAGTGTAATAGGAACTCCCAAGCAGCCATTTTCTTGGACAAAACAATATTGATGCAGATACAGCTTGTTGACTTTCTAGTAGCTATTGACAGTGACTTCATGTAAGCATTTAACTTTGTACCCCTCACAGTTGTAGAAGTCTTGTAGTACTTGTAAGTAGTAAATGGCTAATATGCTTTTATTAGGGACCCAAAATAATAGGGAATGGTGTGGGTTTAAAAGACAGCTCCAGTTTTTTTTCCTCCAGATCAGCTATGTACATTGCAAGCATTTTTGGTAGACATTATTTCATATTTCTATCATGACTTGACATACATGTACATGTACTATTACGCACTAATAGAGTTAAGGTGCCAATATACTTGTGTATTTCACCTAGGAGATTCAATCATAGTGATCGCAGATTGAAGCTGCCCATTCATAATTTTGATTGTATAATCCCCTGTCCCCTGGCACCCTCCTCATGTGTCCTCTCCATCATCATCGGGGTGCATGTGACCCCCGTATCCTGATGGCATATGCATGGTTGCATAACCTACATACCAATGGGTCACAGGGTACAGGCGCCCTAGCGGTGTTGGAGAAAGGACACAGAATGGCATCAGCGGACAGGTGAGCACATGCTCCCCTGGCGACACTCTGTGGAGGAGCAGATTTTACATGGGGGAGAACTGGGGTCCTGGCAGGCGGTAGAGGCTCCTCAGATTTTTTTCAACAGATTTAATGCTGAAATCTACTGAAAATCTGTGTACAGTGTGTAGCATTAATAGATCCCTCTCTGATTTCAGGGTTCTATCTGATGGCCGAGTCTGGTGGCCATCTATTAGTTTATAGCCACCTTTAATGGGGATCTTCTACTATTACTTGATAAGTTACACAATGATTTCATTTCAAGTGTGTGGAATGAAAGATCCCCAAACTATGAAGCCTGAGGCAGGTAAAATTTTACTTCTCAAGCAATGCAAAAATATGGACATTTGGGCCATTCTGTTGGCCAAACACTATTTAGCAAAGCAACAAAACATCATGCCAGGTGCAAAGTGAAACTAAAAAGTAAATGTTATATTTTAAGATCTTGTTTTTGAACATTAAACAGGTATAATAAAATGTTAAAATGATCTTTAAAAAGTTATTGTGTATTTGTAAAATATAATCTACCATTCTTTTAAATCAGAGCTCATGGTGAACCAGAACTCCTAGGTGTAAAATTAACAGGCTGGAACATCATTGCATTCCGGCAGTTCTGGAAGTGAAAGATGATGAGAGGAGATGAACAAAGAGATGATTTACATATTTAGCAGTGATGCATTGTGGGAGACATCATATGCTAACTCCAACCTAAATAATCGCAAATGCCTATTTTAAAGAGAACCCGAGGTGTGTTTAAAGAATGTTATCTGCATACAGAGGCTGGATCTGCCTATACAGCCCAGCCTCTGTTGCTATCCCAAACCCCCCTAAGGTCCCCCTGCACTCTGCAATCCCTCATAAATCACAGCCGTGCTGTGAGGCTGTGTTTACATCTGTAGTGTCAGTCTCAGCTGCTCCCCCGCCTCCTGCATAGCTCCGGTCCCTGCCCCCGTCCCTTCCCTACAATCAGCAGGGAGGGAAGGGATGCAGGCGGGGACTGGAGTTCTGCAGGAGGCGGGGAGAGCAGCAGACTGACACTATAGAGATAAACACAGCCAGCTCTGACAAGCTGTTTGTCAGCAGCTTGGCTGTAATTTATGAGGGATTGTAGAGTGCAGGGGGACCTTAGGGGGGTTTGGGATAGCAACAGAGGCTGGGCTGTATAGGCAGATCCAGCCTCTGTATGCAGATAATATTCTTCAAACCCACCTCGGGTTCTCTTTAAGAAGGCAAATTTCTGATCTTGATACGCTAATGTCTGTCTTGATTGCTGAAGTGCTTTTGGAATCTGATCTTAAAAGGTCCTGTTGCTTTACAGAGACAAAACTAGTAGATATGGCCACTTGAGGATATATATATATATATATATAGATGCACAAGGGATCAGCAGCTCCACGTGGATATCCCTTTAGTGAGGGTGGGTGTGCAAGCAAACGGAGGATTCCCCAGGTCCTCAATGCATACACCTTTGTGGAACTTTGTTATATATATATATATATATATATATATATATATATATATATATATATATATATACAGTGGCTTGCAAAAGTATTCGGCCCCCTTGAAGTTTTCCACATTTTGTCACATTACTGCCACAAACATGAATCAATTTTATTGGAATTCCACGTGAAAGAACAATACAAAGTGGTGTACACGTGAGAAGTGGAACGAAAATCATACATGATTCCAAACATTTTTTACAAATCAATAACTATAAAGTGGGGTGTGTGTAATTATTCAGCCCCCTGAGTCAATACTTTGTAGAACCACCTTTTGCTGAAATTACAGCTTCCAGTCTTTTAGGGTATGTCTCTACCAGCTTTGCACATCTAGAGACTGAAATCCTTGCCCATTCTTCTTTGCAAAACAGCTCCAGCTCAGTCAAATTAGATGGACAACATTTGTGAACAGCAGTTTTCAGATCTTGCCACAGATTCTCGATTGGATTTAGATCTGGACTTTGACTGGGCCATTCTAACACATGGATATGTTTTGTTTTAAACCATTCCATTGTTGCCCTGGCTTTATCTTTAGGGTCGTTGTCCTGCTGGAAGGTGAACCTCCACCCCAGTCTCAAGTCTTTTTCAGACTCCAAGAGGTTTTCTTCCAAGATTGCTCTGTATTTGGCTCCATCCATCTTCCCATCAACTCTGACCAGCTTCCCTGTCCCTGCTGAAGAGAAGCACCCCCAGAGCATGATGCTGCCACCACCATATTTGACAGTGGGGATGGTGTGTTTAGAGTGATCTGCAGTGTTTGTTTTCTGCCAAACATAGCGTTTTGCATTTTGGCCAAAAAGTTGCATTTTGATCTCATCCGACCAGAGCACCTTCTTCCACATGTTTGCTGTATCCCCAACATGGCATGTGGCACACTGCAAACTGGACTTCTTATGCTTTTCTGTTAATAATGGCTTTCTTCTTGTCACTCTTCCATAAGAGCCAACTTTGTGCAGTGCACGACTAATATTTGTCCTATGGACAGATTCCCCCACCTGAGCTGTAGATCTCTGTAGCTCGTCCTGAGTCACCATGGGCCTCTTGACTGCATTTCTGATCAGCGCTCTCCTTGTTCGGCCTGTGAGTTTAGGTACACGGCCTTGTCTTGGTAGGTTTACAGTTGTGCCATACTCCTTCCATTTCTGAATGATCGCTTGAACAGTGCTCCGTGGGATGTTCAAGGCTTTGGAAATCTTTTTGTAGCTTAAGCCTGCTTTAAATTTCTCAATAACTTTATCCCTGACCTGTCTGGTGTGTTCTTTGGACTTCATGGTGTTGTTGCTCCCAATATTCTCTTAGACAACCTCTAAGGCCGTCACAGAGCAGCTGTATTTTTACTGACATTAGATTACACACAGGTGCACTCTATTTAGTCATTAGCACTCATCAGGTAATGTCTATGGGAAACTGACTGCACTCAGACCAAAGGGGGCTGAGTAATTACGCACACCCCACTTTGCAGTTATTGATTTGTAAAAAAATGTTTGGAATCATGTATGATTTTCGTTCCACTTCTCACGTGTACACCACTTTGTTATGGTGGAATTCCAGTAAAATTGATTCATGTTTGTGGCAGTAATGTGACAAAATGTGGAAAACTTCAAGGGGGCCGAATACTTTTGCAAGCCACTGTATATATACACGCACACACACAAACAGCAAACAGGAATTGTTGTTTCCATAGCAATATTTGATATCATAACCTTTATTGTCGGAATGATAAACGTATTTGCCACGTAGTAGAACATGGTTTATGTTGGAATTGTGGCATTGGAAACATTTTGTCCTGTTGGAGAATAAAACAGATGTTTTCTTTAGTAAGGAAGCCTTTACTTAGAGTATGTAAGCATTTCTTGCTCCAGCAGATTTGTAGTGGTGCACACTTGAACTGTGGTGTCAGGATAAAGCTACTCATATACATGTTGTGCTCTCTAACCTTCAGATCTTCTCTAAATGTACAATCCATTATTGTGCAAATGGTTTCATGGTTTCCAAAGACAACTTGGAAAATGACAATTATGATGAGCTTTTCTAAGTGCCCTGTCGTACTGACAATCTTTTATACTATGACTTAGTACATTACTTACTACTTTACTTCACACATTTAGGGATAAGAGCAGATACATCATTATGCAATCAGGGAGGTTACAAAAAATGTCAGCTAAGTGTAACCAATATACTGATTTTTTAAAAAAACAAAAACAAGCACAATCCAGAACCCCTGAAATCCCATCTGATTTAGACGAAGGTGAAAACGCTTGAAATAATCACCCAACTTTCTTTAAAAAGAAGAAAAAAAATCTGTGTCGACTCCATATGGCAGTCTCATAATATAACTGGAACAACATTCTACTTTTTATCATTGGGAATGTAGGTAGCGCTCTATATTTTATTCTTGTAAGAAAACATCCAATATGTTATGAAAATATCTCATGTCTCCGCCAAAACCAGTTTGGATGGTAGACTACTCTGCAATTTTACCGCCCTCATAGAGAAGATTCCTTTTACATAGGTGCAGAATAAACCTTTGTTCCTCCAAATTTATAGTAGGCCCTTGTGTCTTTTGGAGTTTACCTTTTAGTGAAAAATATTCCCAACATTTTCAGTATACAGTATATACTCGAATATAACATGAGATTTTTTTTCTTTTATTTTTGCCAAATATTCAATTCCAAATATTTTTTTATGTAAATGATTAATGTTTAAACATTCCTTTTAAGAATGTGTGATTTGTAAACCTCGTTTTTTTTATATACATATTATATATACATATTACATAGTACATTTAAATATTTCATGCTGACCAATTAAGAAGTTCCATGTGAGAGTTTGAAATATCAGCTTGTTTGGGGGCACATATCGGTTTGATCATAATTTAACTTTTGATCAGTCTTTGGTAATTGAAGACCTACAGATAATAGAGCATAATGGAATCAATAATAGCAAATCATAATTTGCATAAATAGATTGGATCGCCCAAACAACCCTTATGTTTAGTAAAGAAATATGTAAAATAGGTCTTTTATTTTGGCACTTTTAAGGGGTTTTTATTTCTTGTGTAATTTTTATGAAAACCCCCTTAAAAGACCTATTTTACAAATTTATTTTGATAATTCTAATGACTTTGTTCCATTGGTAGTTTTACAGGAATAAGTAGTCTTGTGTTATTGGGCTGGGGCTGCGGCAGAGTGAGTTAATGTACCTGTCACAGGAGCCCTAGTGGCTGACCGCACTTAGCCTTCTAAACGGTGCCAGCGCACAAGTCGTGCGAACTCTGGTCGCAGTCAATGCGCAGGAACCAGTAAGAATTAGCCGCAGCCAACTCAGAAGGGAGCCACACCCCCCCTTAGAAGATGAGATGAGCACTCCCCTTGTCCTGGGGACTAGAAATCATATCTACCCATATATGGGCTCTATCTCACAGAACCGTACAGGTCAGGGCAGATTTATTAACATTTTCAGGTCTGTCTCGATTTACCCAGCGCCCTGATACCAGACATGAGGGGTGGGACCCCTGTGGTATCATCAGGGCACTTTCAAACTGCCTAACTGGCAGTCCTTACCTCAGAATGTTCTGAAACTTCCTCAGAACCAGCACCGGGGCTCATGCTACACTTCCCCCACGTTTGGCGAAGCTGCCATCTCAGGAACCCCAGAAATATGACAGATCTGGGAAGTTATGGATATGCTATGAGACTCAGGTTATTCCCAGGCAAAGGCTCTTTGAAGTTTGGGGCAGCCAGCTAGGTGTCACCTCCCCTGCTGGGAGGGAGCCAGCGGGTCTGGCTTTTCCCCCAACTAGATTGCTTCTGCCATGGTGCTTGTCACCTTATACCTGATGGATGGGCCATCAGCACAGCTTGAAGCCAGGGACTCTCCGGGGCAGATTAGGCTCAGGCTCATTAGCATATCAAAAGAGCCATCCAGCATTTAGGCTGGTGCTCTCTCTGCTGAGAAAAGACTGTAGCTGCCCCTACACACTCAACCCAGATTCTATCGATCTGAACCGCAATCGATGCAGGGAATCGAGTGCGATCGCTTTTTCTTCACAGGCGGTTACAGGATGCGCCTGCGGCCCCGCAACCGTCCGTGACAGCCCCCCCTGGGGAGAAGGCAGATAGACATTCATCAGCAAGATGTGTGTCGTTGCCGCTAACCTGCGAGATCTGATCTAGTTCCCCGTTGGCGTTCTGGGGTCGGCTGCCCGCTGCGTGTCGGCCAACCTGGCTGACGGGTCTCGGGTTGCCGGTGCGGCAGGAAAACCTATTGGAGCCTGTGGCTCGGTTCCCCTGTACCGGTCGCGGTCTGCTACCCTCAGGGTTGACCCGACATGGACCGTTCTGGACAGGGCATTTGCGCCACTGCAGTTGGACGTGGTGTCTGCTGGGACTGCTGACAACGGGCAGTGGATTGGTTAGGTCAACAGCCAGCCCACGCAGGGTTCCCCTGCTAAGTGGCTGTGGACCTAAGGGAACCCCGCGGGAATCCCTGGACCTTCCCAGCTCCTGACAGACGGCACATGCTCTGCAGTAGTTTGCTACATCCCTGTTCATCCGGGGCCAATAAAACTGTTTCCGAATACCGGCAAGTGTCTTGCGGACCCCTGAGTGCCCTGTCAGAGGATTACCATGTGCGGATTTCAGCACATGTCCCCTGAACGCACTCGGGACCACAAGCCATTTGGTATTCGCGTGGGATCTACCTGTAGGGGGCTGTACAGACTCACTGTACAGTCTCCCACCTTCCCAGTACACCTTGAAAGCGGCCCCGTCTGCGAGGGGCTCAGCGGCTTGCTGCCTGAGCACCTCCATGCTTGGGTCACTTTGTAGTGCGGCTGAGAATACGGCGCTGTCAGTTTCAGCCAACTGGCTCATGTCACACGAGGGCAGCGGCTGAAAGGTCTCATCCCTGCGGTCAGAGGAGGGGGAGGAGGCCGGAACCCCCTCCACCTGTTCTGAGCTCGGGTTCTAAACAGTGCAGCTGCGCGGTACTGCTGGCACAGGTACACTGTCAGAATGGCACAGACAGACATTACTCAAATCATCATTGCATGCAGTAATGACATTGACAGGTATAGACATTTTTTCATTACAGACAGGTTGTACAGTAAACTCAGGTACAGTTACAGGATCATCACAACAGACAGTCTGTACATCAAACTCAGGTGCCTTTGAAGCAGGCACTATTGAACCTGGTACCCTTGAACTGGGCACATTTAACCCACCTCCCCCTGGTGCTCCCCCAATTGTATAAAGTACCTGGTGGTGGGTGGAGAGTCCGTCTCCTTCCGTGAGCGACAAGGCGGTTGGGGCAGGTTCATAGTAGGACACAAGCTTGCCCAAATCAGTCCCCAGCAACACAGGGACTGGGAGATCCTTCATAACCCCAACAACCCTTTCGTGGATTCCTCCTACTCCCAACAACCCTTTCGTGGATTCCTCCTACTCCCCAATCCAGCTTCACTCTTGCGTGGGCTATGTGAAAAAGGGTGCCCTCTACTCCAGTAAGGGCAAGGGATCGGCTGGAGCTGATGCTCTCCTTTGGCACAAGGTGTGAGTGAACTAACGTGATGTCAGCTCCGGTGTCTCGGAATCCGGTGACGACTTTGCCGTTCACTCTAACAAGTTGCTGCTGGTCGGTTCGGTCGCAGATTTCCTTTCCGCGGGCAAACAGGACAAAATCTGATGATCCAGGTGCTGGTGGTGTCTGTCTCCGCTCCGGGCAGTCGAATTTCATGTGTCCGGGCTGGCGGCAGTAGTGACAGGTGACCTCTCCAGGCGCTGCAGGCCTGGGCGCAGAAGCTGTGCTGGATGGCCTCTGTGGCTGACGGCTCACAGGGGCAGGAGGGTCTGCCGAGGTATTGGGCTGACCTCCTCTCCAGCTGGATGGGACAGTTCTGCGGGTATCAGCCACCCGGGTAGTTGCAAAAGTCTCAGCAAGGTCTGCAGCGACAGTGGCTGACGCAGGCTTGCGCTCCAACACAAATTGTCGTCCATCAGCAGGGCAAATGTTCAGAAATTGTTCCAGGACTATCAAGTCCTCCAGGACATCATAAGACCCTTTGGTGAGGCCTCGAGTCCACTGGCGGAGTGTGGTGAGCAAGCTGCTGACCACATCTCGGTACGAATCAGAAGACTTTTTCTGCCAGGCCCTGAACTTTTTCCGATAGGCTTCTGGCGTCAGCTGGTACTTAGTAATGATAGCGTCTTTTATAGCTGCATAATCATTATCCTTCTCCGCAGGCAATTCTGCGAAGGCATCAAGCGCTTTGTAGCGCAGCAAAGGTGTCAGATGTCTGGCCCACTGGTCTTGGGACAGACGATACTGACGGCATGCTTTTTCAAAAGACCGCAAAAACAAGTCAATGTCTGTGTCTTTTTCAATATTAGCAAATTTAAATTTTGCACTTACGGGTGCTGCAGCTCCTTCAGCAGGGAGGCTGGGCGGTGAACTCCGGCTGGCCTGTTGAACCTTTGCCATGTTTAGCTCATGCTGTCGTTTCTCCAGCGCCTCTGCAGATTGGCGCTCCCGTTCTCGCTCAGCGGCATCCCTCTCCACGTGGCGTTCTGCAGCAGCAGCCTTGCGTTCTGCAGATTGGCGTTCCCGCTCCTCTCGTGCCTCTCGCTTTTGCTCCGCCATGTACTGCAGGTACTTGTCCAGGTCAGTCTCCATCAGCTTTTGTAATGCCTGCTGCATTACCGGGTCAGCACCCATGGACAGTCCAGTACTGGCCAGTTCCGGGCGAGTACTGTCAGAAACTCTGGGATTGGGGTCCATACTGACAGTCTCTGGCGTAACTGTTGCAACAGGGCCCGCAGGATGCTCAACCTCTGTACGCCTAGGATCTTCAGCCTCTGGTTCCCCTCGATTGTCAGATGGGCTGGTATCCACCTCAGCGGACGCTCCCGCAGTTGCTGGGTATCCCATCTGGACAAGTCTGCTATCAGGTCCTGTTGTTTCCTGCGGCCGACGTCAATGCCTCTCGCTTGGCAAAGATTTTGCAGGTCCGACAGGCACATGTTCTGGTAGTTCCCGGACATTTCCATGCCAAATAAAATAAAACTTTTGGGGAGGGGTACTGGCTACACAGTCTCTCTGTATATATAAAAAATATATTGCCTTCCAGCTACACCAACGAATTAGTTCGTTTCTCGATAGCACTAGCGCTATCTTAGATACTTTCAGCACAACACAGGTCCCAACCGCTGCCTAACACTGTCACAGGAGCCCTAGTGGCTGACCGCACTTAGCCTTCTAAACGGTGCCAGCGCACAGGTCGTGCGAACTCTGGTCGCAGTCAATGCGCAGGAACCGTTAAGAATTAGCCGCAGCCAACTCAGAAGGGAGCCTGTGAGACACGGGTGATTACAACTTCACCCGCTGGTTCAGAGTAAACTGCCACCACCGCGGTTACCATGGGACCGTGGAGCCCACTAACTGACTAGTCCTGCGAATAAAACGGTTAAACACACGATATTCTGTCTAGCCAACAACAAACAAACAGTAGCGTATCTTCAGAGACCCGGGATCAGTTCTGTGTGTGCTGATAAGCAGGGTAGCGGACAGTGAATGACTTGGAGAAAGTCGTTTATTCACGCAATATAAATAATTAATATATACAGACAATTATTAAAATCAACAATTATTAAAACAGTAATAGCCAGTATAAAAAAAAATAAAAGAAGGGAGAAAAATACTTAGTTCCTGGAAAGATGTCCTTTTTGTGGGAAAAAACAGAGTTCTGGGTTTCAATCAAAGTTCAGAGTTCAGACCAGGTGGATGCCAGCATATCCTCAAGCTGGCACCGATGAGTTCAAGATGTTTTCAGGGTGGAGGACACTGAGTTTGGCTCCTCTGCCATTCTTATGCCCCTGATTCAGTAGGAGGGAGTGAGGGCGGGGAGCCACACGCCCCCTTAGAAGATGAGATGAGCCCTCCCCTTGTCCTGGGGACTAGAAATCATATCTACCCATATATGGGCTCTATCTCACAGAACCGTACAGGTCAGGGCAGATTTATTAACATTTTCAGGTCTGTCTCGATTTACCCAGCGCCCTGATACCAGACATGAGGGGTGGGACCCCTGTGGTATCATCAGGGCACTTTCAAACTGCCTAACTGGCAGTCCTTACCTCAGAATGTTCTGAAACTTCCTCAGAACCAGCACCGGGGCTCATGCTACACTTCCCCCACGTTTGGCGAAGCTGCCATCTCAGGAACCCCAGAAATATGACAGATCTGGGAAGTTATGGATATGCTATGAGACTCAGGTTATTCCCAGGCAAAGGCTCTTTGAAGTTTGGGGCAGCCAGCTAGGTGTCACCTCCCCTGCTGGGAGGGAGCCAGCGGGTCTGGCTTTTCCCCCAACTAGATTGCTTCTGCCATGGTGCTTGTCACCTTATACCTGATGGATGGGCCATCAGCACAGCTTGAAGCCAGGGACTCTCCGGGGCAGATTAGGCTCAGGCTCATTAGCATATCAAAAGAGCCATCCAGCATTTAGGCTGGTGCTCTCTCTGCTGAGAAAAGACTGTAGCTGCCCCTACACACTCAACCCAGATTCTATCGATCTGAAGCGCAATCGATGCAGGGAATCGAGTTCGATCGCTTTTTCTTCACGGGCGGTTACAGGACGTGCCTGCGGCCCCGCAACCGTCCGTGACAGCCCCCCCCTGGGGAGAAGGCAGATAGACATTCATCAGCAAGATGTGTGTCGTTGCCGCTAACCTGCGAGATCTGATCTAGTTCCCCGTTGGCGTTCTGGGGTCGGCAGCCCGCTGCGTGTCGGCCAACCTGGCTGACGGGTCTCGGGTTGCCGGTGCGGCGGGAAAACCTATTGGAGCCTGTGGCTCGGTTCCCCTGTACCGGTCGCGGTCTGCTACCCTCAGGGTTGACCCGACATGGACCGTTCTGGACAGGGCATTTGCGCCACTGCAGTCGGACGTGGTGTCTGCCGGGACTGCTGACAACGGGCAGTGGATTGATTAGGTCAACAGCCAGCCCACGCAGGGTTCCCCTGCTAAGTGGCTGTGGACCTAAGGGAACCCCGCGGGAATCCCTGGACCTTCCCAGCTCCTGACAGACGGCACATGCTCTGCAGTAGTTTGCTACATCCCTGTTCATCCGGGGCCAATAAAACTGTTTCCGAATACCGGCAAGTGTCTTGCGGACCCGAGTGCCCTGTCAGAGGATTACCATGTGCGGATTTCAGCACATGTCCCCTGAACGCACTCGGGACCACAAGCCATTTGGTATTCGCGTTGGATCTACCTGTAGGGGGCTGTACAGACTCACTGTACAGTCTCCCACCTTCCCAGTACACCTTGAAAGCGGCCCCGTCTGCGAGGGGCTCAGCGGCTTGCTGCCTGAGCACCTCCATGCTTGGGTCACTTTGTAGTGCGGCTGAGAATACGGCGCTGTCAGTTTCAGCCAACTGGCTCATGTCACACGAGGGCAGCGGCTGAAAGGTCTCATCCCTGCGGTCAGAGGAGGGGGAGGAGGCCGGAACCCGCTCCACCTGTTCTGAGCTCGGGTTCTGAGCAGTGCAGCTGCGCGGTACTGCTGGCACAGGTACACTGTCAGAATGGTACAGACGGACATTACTCAAATCATCATTGCATGCAGTAATGACATTGACAGGTATATACATTTTTTCATTACAGACAGGTTGTACAGTAAACTCAGGTACAGTTACAGCATCATCACAACAGACAGTCTGTACATCAAACTCAGGTGCCTTTGAAGCAGGCACTATTGAACCTGGTACCCTTGAACTGGGCACATTCAACCCACCTCCCCCTGGTGCTCCCCCAAGTGTATAAAGTACCTGGTGGTGGGTGGAGAGTCCGTCTCCTTCCGTGAGCGACAAGGCGGTCGGGGCAGGTTCATAGTAGGACACAAGCTTGCCCAAATCAGTCCCCAGCAACACAGGGACTGGGAGATCCTTCATAACCCCAACAACCCTTTTGTGGATTCCTCCTACTCCCCAATCCAGCTTCACTCTTGCGTGGGCTATGTGAAAAAGGGTGCCCTCTACTCCAGTAAGGGCAAGGGATCGGCTGGAGCTGATGCTCTCCTTTGGCACAAGGTGTGAGTGAACTAACGTGATGTCAGCTCCGGTGTCTCGGAATCCGGTGACGACTTTGCCGTTCACTCTAACAAGTTGCTGCTGGTCGGTTCGGTCACAGATTTCCTTTCCGCGGGCAAACAGGACAAAATCTGATGATCCAGGTGCTGGTGGTGTCTGTCTCCGCTCCGGGCAGTCGAATTTCATGTGTCCGGGCTGGCGGCAGTAGTGACAGGTGACCTCTCCAGGCGCTGCAGGCCTGGGTGCAGAAGCTGTGCTGGATGGCCTCTGTGGCTGACGGCTCACAGGGGCAGGAGGGTCTGCCGAGGTATTGGGCTGACCTCCTCTCCAGCTGGATGGGACAGTTCTGCGGGTATCAGCCACCCGGGTAGTTGCAAAAGTCTCAGCAAGGTCTGCAGCGACAGTGGCTGACGCAGGCTTGCGCTCCAACACAAATTGTCGTCCATCAGCAGGGCAAATGTTCAGAAATTGTTCCAGGACTATCAAGTCCTCCAGGACATCATAAGACCCTTTGGTGAGGCCTCGAGTCCACTGGCGGAGTGTGGTGAGCAAGCTGCTGACCACATCTCGGTACGAATCAGAAGACTTTTTCTGCCAGGCCCTGAACTTTTTCCGATAGGCTTCTGGCGTCAGCTGGTACTTAGTAATGATAGCGTCTTTTATAGCTGCATAATCATTATCCTTCTCCGCAGGCAATTCTGCGAAGGCATCAAGCGCTTTGTAGCGCAGCAAAGGTGTCAGATGTCTGGCCCACTGGTCTTGGGACAGATGATACTGACGGCATGCTTTTTCAAAAGACCGCAAAAACAAGTCAATGTCTGTGTCTTTTTCAATATTAGCAAATTTAAATTTTGCACTTACGGGTGCTGCAGCTCCTTCAGCAGGGAGGCTGGGCGGTGAACTCCGGCTGGCCTGTTGAACCTTTGCCATGTTTAGCTCATGCTGTCGTTTCTCCCGCGCCTCTGCAGATTGGCGCTCCCGTTCTCGCTCAGCGGCATCCCTCTCCGCGTGGCGTTCTGCAGCAGCAGCAGCAGCCTTGCGTTCTGCAGATTGGCATTCCCGCTCCTCTCGTGCCTCTCGCTTTTGCTCCGCCATGTACTGCAGGTAAGGGCAAAAAAGGGAAGCGCTCTCTGGTGCATTAACTTTTTAATATGCTTTCTATGAGCAAATAAAATCACACGTACAATGTAGGATAAAAAATATTGCACTTATCACACTGAAGGATTGAATCACCGCGTCCTCTGGATGTTTAATCCGTCCTGCACGCCTCCTCACTGTGGCCAGTAGCGGGGGATCCAATTGGAATATAGCGACGGCGGATCAGGGAACGCAGAGCGATGATGGCATCATCTGACGAAGGCGTGGAACGCCGAAACGCGTCATGACGCAATAGGCGCAAGGCAGCTGCTATCATCGCTCTGCGTTCCCTGATCCGCCGTCGCTATATTCCAATTGGATCCCCCGCTACTGGCCACAGTGAGGAGGCGTGCAGGACGGATTAAACATCCAGAGGACGCGGTGATTCAATCCTTCAGTGTGATAAGTGCAATATTTTTTATCCTACATTGTACGTGTGATTTTATTTGCTCATAGAAAGCATATTAAAAAGTTAATGCACCAGAGAGCGCTCCCCTTTTTTGCCCTTTCCTTTCTGTTTTCTACAGTGACTTACTACCTCCCAAGTAAGACAGGAGCAGCGCTCTGGGGCAACTTTGTGGGAAGTGTTCTGGGATAGAGCGCAGTGGATTTAGTTTGATTTGGATTCTATGTACTGCAGGTACTTGTCCAGGTCAGTCTCCATCAGCTTTTGTAATGCCTGCTGCATTACCGGGTCAGCACCCATGGACAGTCCAGTACTGGCCAGTTCCGGGCGAGTACTGTCAGAAACTCTGGGATTGGGGTCCATACTGACAGTCTCTGGCGTAACTGTTGCAACAGGGCCCGCAGGATGCTCAACCTCTGTACGCCTAGGATCTTCAGCCTCTGGTTCCCCTCGATTGTCAGATGGGCTGGTATCCACCTCAGCGGACACTCCCGGCTCCCGCAGTTGCTGGGTATCCCATCTGGACAAGTCTGCTATCAGGTCCTGTTGTTTCCTGCGGCCGACGTCAATGCCTCTCGCTTGGCAAAGATTTTGCAGGTCCGACAGGCACATGTTCTGGTAGTTCCCGGACATTTCCATGCCAAATAAAATAAAACTTTTGGGGAGGGGTACTGGCTACACAGTCTCTCTGTATATATAAAAAATATATTGCCTTCCAGCTACACCAACGAATTAGTTCGTTTCTCGATAGCACTAGCGCTATCTTAGATACTTTCAGCACAACACAGGTCCCAACCGCTGCCTAACACTGTCACAGGAGCCCTAGTGGCTGACCGCACTTAGCCTTCTAAACGGTGCCAGCGCACAGGTCGTGCGAACTCTGGTCGCAGTCAATGCGCAGGAACCGTTAAGAATTAGCCGCAGCCAACTCAGAAGGGAGCCTGTGAGACACGGGTGATTACAACTTCACCCGCTGGTTCAGAGTAAACTGCCACCACCGCGGTTACCATGGGACCGTGGAGCCCATTAACTGACTAGTCCTGCGAATAAAACGGTTAAACACACGATATTCTGTCTAGCCAACAACAAACAAACAGTAGCGTATCTTCAGAGACCCGGGATCAGTTCTGTGTGTGCTGATAAGCAGGGTAGCGGACAGTGAATGACTTGGAGAAAGTCGTTTATTCACGCAATATAAATAATTAATATATACAGACAATTATTAAAATCAACAATTATTAAAACAGTAATAGCCAGTATAAAAAAAATAAAAGAAGGGAGAAAAATACTTAGTTCCTGGAAAGATGTCCTTTTTGTGGGAAAAAACAGAGTTCTGGGTTTCAATCAAAGTTCAGAGTTCAGACCAGGTGGATGCCAGCATATCCTCAAGCTGGCACCGATGAGTTCAAGATGTTTTCAGGGTGGAGGACACTGAGTTTGGCTCCTCTGCCATTCTTATGCCCCTGATTCAGTAGGAGGGAGTGAGGGCGGGGAGCCACACACCCCCTTAGAAGATGAGATGAGCCCTCCCCTTGTCCTGGGGACTAGAAATCATATCTACCCATATATGGGCTCTATCTCACAGAACCGTACAGGTCAGGGCAGATTTATTAACATTTTCAGGTCTGTCTCGATTTACCCAGCGCCCTGATACCAGACATGAGGGGTGGGACCCCTGTGGTATCATCAGGGCACTTTCAAACTGCCTAACTGGCAGTCCTTACCTCAGAATGTTCTGAAACTTCCTCAGAACCAGCACCGGGGCTCATGCTACACTTCCCCCACGTTTGGCGAAGCTGCCATCTCAGGAACCCCAGAAATATGACAGATCTGGGAAGTTATGGATATGCTATGAGACTCAGGTTATTCCCAGGCAAAGGCTCTTTGAAGTTTGGGGCAGCCAGCTAGGTGTCACCTCCCCTGCTGGGAGGGAGCCAGCGGGTCTGGCTTTTCCCCCAACTAGATTGCTTCTGCCATGGTGCTTGTCACCTTATACCTGATGGATGGGCCATCAGCACAGCTTGAAGCCAGGGACTCTCCGGGGCAGATGAGGCTCAGGCTCATTAGTATATCAAAAGAGCCATCCAGCATTTAGGCTGGTGCTCTCTCTGCTGAGAAAAGACTGTAGCTGCCCCTACACACTCAACCCAGATTCTATCGATCTGAACCGCAATCGATGCAGGGAATCGAGTGCGATCGCTTTTTCTTCACGGGCGGTTACAGGACGCGCCTGCGGCCACGCAACCGTCCGTGACAGTACCTATTTCGCTGCCTTTTGCTAATGCGCTTTGTACTAGTCTCCCATCTCCCTGACACTACACCTAACCCTACACCTTTAAAGCCGAACTTCTGGTTGTGAAGGCGGCAGTGTTCGGATCATGAAGAGCAGCGTGCAGCACATTGGGGAGATGGGGCAATATAGGTAAGTTAGTCGTCTGCTCATTTTTGTGGCAGGCAAAACTGAATCTTGCTCTCTCCTTCTCATCGCTGATTTTAAATATTACATTGTGTATCCCTTCATTGATAACACTACATGCACTGCTATCTGACTTACTTGTCTCCCCAGCATACAAAGCTAGACAGACCATCAGTCTAGGAGTCCTGAACCAGAATGCACAAATGTACATAGAAGTTCATAAACAGCAGTGCTAGAAAGTACCATCACCAGCCCCACTCTGGCATGCACTCACTGGACACAGCAACCTGACAGGTGTGAAGCGATGTGTCCGGTGAGGGCGTGTATATTGTGACTTTTAGAGGGTGTGAAGAGTCATCCTCATTGTTGGCTGCTAAGACTTTTATGTGATCCACAGCGTACTTTATTTGCATAATGCACTAGTGTGGGCAAAACTGTTTTTACTTATCTAGTTTTATTAAAACAAACACAATTTTCTGTGGAAAAAAATAAAGCTGAAACCAAAGCAAGTAATTGGTGTCTGCTGTTCTTTATTCCATTGTCCACAGAACAGGCACCTCGCTTTTAGATTTAAGCCTTAACATCTTGTAAATATTAAAACCATTGAAAATGGCATGGGTATAATTATTGGTAACCTTTAGAATTTAGTAGACATTATTGGATTTTGAAGACCTCTTAAATAGACTATTTGCTTTATTTAGTACCACAGGTGTCCTTATTCTTATAATCAGCCTATTTGAATTGAGAAGGTTGTTCATTCAAGTGTTGTGTGCATGGTGCTCAGAACACTGAATATAGGAAGAACATTCTGAGGAGGAAAGGAGTAAGGTAATTGCCTAGCAAGTAAAGGCAACGTCTTCAAAACATCTCCAAAGTGATTATTGTTACTGGAAGCATGGTTGTTTATATATTTCCAAAGAGTTTAAGGTCCATGGGACTGTAGCTTACTTCCTTTGATGTGTCTCCTAAAGAAAAATTGAACCGAAATTCAACAGAAGCCTAGTTTGAATGGTGGAAAAAGAACAAAGGGAATCTTCAAAACAGATCCAGGCTGACTTGCAGCACCAAAGTACAGAGTATCAGTTTTCACCTTATCCATCACTGTGTGAATGAAAGTGGCTTCCTCGTTTATGACTCAAAAGACAACCCTTCTGAAAGTTGACATTTTTTAAAGCCTGACACAAGAATTTACTAAAATGCATGTAAGCAATTCACAATCCTTTTGAGAGAATGCTCTTTGGAAATTTAAATAAAATTTGATTTTTTTTATGTCATAGCAACTTTTTGTTCACAGAAGTATTAGCTATAAAAAAAGAACACAAACCTGGGGCCATATACAGTTCACCTTTTTTCTCCTGAGTTTTCTCCTATTTCAACATTTTCAAATTTCAACATTTTCAAATTACAAAAGTACAAAAATTAGTTGAAAAAGTACTAACACAAATATGAGTATTTTCTTGCTCGCTGCTGGTTTAAAGTATTTTATTAACAAGGTGTAAAAACATCACCTAGGAGAAAACTAAGTAGAAAAAGTTAGCTGCATATGGGCCCTTATGTGAAATTTGATAAGCTGGCATTTTGACCAATTCTTCTTGCGCAAACTGCTCTAATTGTGTTGATTTGATGGCTTCTTTCTCCATATGAGTTCCATCTTTTTCCCCAAATAAACTGTTCAATTTAGAACTCAAAAATGGCCACTTCTGATCAGCTCTGTGTTTGATTTTCAACTATTCTAAAGGCTCATACACCTGTCCAACTTAATGCGCAACCAACCGCACAACATGACTAACTACACAACAAGTTGTTTATCTGACAAGTATGTACACAAACGCCAACGCCAACCAACTAAACAACCAACTCATTTAAATACTATATATGCAAGCTAAATGACAAACTGCACAACATGTCTGCATTCAAAAACAACAACGTTGTTCAAAAGATTTGTACACACATTTCAACCTGCTTGATAGTTGGTCAGATTGTTTGGATCTGGCAAAAAACCTGTTATCAGTTGGTCATCTGGTTGTTTGTCAGCTGTACACACTCCCAACTTATCTCCCAACAGACATGTTTGGAAGATAGTTGGACAGATTATTGGTAGGTGTGTATGAACCCATTAGGTTCTCTTAAGGCCTCGTTCAGACTATACACGCTGCCATGCGATTTTTGGCAGTGCGTATAGTGTGCGACGCACAAGAATGGTAGAAGGGCATAGAGAGCCCTTCTACCGTTCCCATTATATGCACTGCGTGGCAGCGCGATTGCGCTATCGCGTGCTGCACGCATTTTTGGTAATTGCAGCGCAGATCCCCATTCATTGTAATGAATGGGATCTGCAGCGCAGCGCATAGTAGCGCAGATGGCGTGCGATCGCACATCCATCTGCGCTAAATGATGTGAATGAGGCCTTACGTATTTGTATTGGTTCAGTCTTGCTGGGGATCCATGACTTTCAATTAAAGGAGAGCTTTCTAACGCTGGATCATAATTTTCACTCAGGAACACCGCGGTATTCTTCTCATTTCATTGTGTCCTACACAGATTTAAAGTGTGAAAGAAATTGCATTTTAGCTGAAATAAATAAAAATCATGCAATCAGAAATGACTTATTAAGCCTACCTATCCTGTTATTTTTAGTTTTCACAGTCAGATTTAGGAGAAATGTAATTGAAAGGAAAGAAAATAATATTTCTGCTGGTTTCCATCTTTAGGGCCTTTTTCCACTAGCATGCGTTTTGCGATTTGATACAGATCGCAAAACGCAAGGTACATTAAACAAATGGAAAAGGCAGCAGCAATTTCCATTAGTACGATCCGATTGCGATGCGATTTTTGTCCAAGCGCCATTGTCCTCCATCCACGTTTTGGATGCGATTGAGCTCTACTATACTGAGTATAGTAACTAAATTGCAATCGCAATCTGTGATGCCAAAAGTGACATCACTTATACTCTTTTCTTATTTTTTAATTCCCCCCCCCCCCCCCCTACTGCCACAGCCTAGACAACAGGCTTACATCACTGTGTAAACTCTTCAAAGGGTTAAGCCCCATTCACACACTCAAGAGTGGTCTTTTATGCAGCACAATTATCAAACAACTTTTGTTGTGCAAGAAGTTGAAACAACCAAAAATAAGTTGTTTGCTATTGTTTAAAAGCCCCATACACATGCTCAACAGCGGTCTTTTATGCTTTCACAACTTTTGTTGTGAAATAAGTTGAAACACTTAAAAAAAGTATTTTGCTACTGATTAAAGAGCTGATAAGACTGATAAGAAGTCAATCCAACAGTTGGATTGACGCCTTATCAGTCTTGTCATTTGTTTGAACAGTAGCAAACAACTTTTTTTGTGTTGTTTCAACTTGTTTCACAACAAAAGTTGATTGATAATTGTGCTGCATAAAAGACCACTGTTGAGCATGTGTATGGGGCTTTAGAGTTAATTCAATTAACTTCTGGTCATAGTCTCCTTATCTTCTCCTCAGAAGGCTTTATGTTCTGTGCTTGCTTAGATAAGCTTGATACTGTAGTTAAGAAAAAAAAAAGCAACTTCTTACAGACCAGCTGGCACTGCACAGTTTCTGAAAGTTATGCAAAGGCACCCAGGTAAGGTGAAAATATATATAGGGACTAGAAAAAAGGGGGGTTCCGGGACATCGACACATTTCTAGCATTTTTGGCTCTATACACAACCACAATGGATTTGAAATGAAACATACACAATGTGCTTTAACTGCAGACTATCAGCTGTTATTTGAGGGTATATTTACATCCAAATCAGGTGAACGGTGTAGGAATTACAACCGTTTGCATATGTGCCTCCCACTTGTTAAGGGACCAAAAGTAGTGGGACAGAATAATACTCATAAATCAAACTTTCACTTGTTAATACTTGGTGGCAAATCCTTTGCCACCAAGTATTGGCATTTTTTTTATTTTTGGATGTTACAACCCCCTTTAAACGACCTATTGTCACATGAACCATAAGATTATGTAGCGTCCTTTATGTCAATTTTTACAGAATGCATTTTTTTATATGCATGCATTTTAGTAAATTCCATTGGAAGTTTTGTCTGACTTTCCAGAAGTGCTGCCTTTAGTGTATTCTAACATGTAGGCCACTTTCTAATAGCGATAGATGCAAGAAAAAACTTCATATTGTATCTTTTTTTCCACTGTTCAACCTAGCTTTATGTTCATACTGAGCTAAGTTTTCATAATTTAGGCCATGCCCAGGGGATTGCTACAGTCCTACAGACTTTAGTCTTGGTAATGTTACCTGTCATGCTTACAAGAAAAATATACATTTGGAGTTAGTTTTGTGGATTGTACCTTTAGGCTGCTTTCACAGTGGGAAAGTCCCACATTACAGCAGCCTGTAACGCAGCCCAACTCACAGCAATGCTAAATCAATGGGCTGTTCACAGTGCCCACATTGCGTTGGAGTATAACGCAGCACATTAAATGAAAGTGCAGCATGCTGTGCGTTATACTCGTATTTCGCTGCGTTAGAATGTGTGCACATGCTCAGTAATGTTTTTTTTTTTTAAATGTGCCGCATGCGCCGTTTTCGTTCGATCAGTAGGCGTCAAAAAGTACGCATCAAGTGCGCATCAAGAGACGCATAACGAAGTTCAATGTAACGTCCAACTTCAAAGCTAACATGCGTTGCGTTAGGGGCACGTTATGTGACCTTAACGTCGCATCAAACGCAACGTCTTAGTGTGAAAGAGCCCTTAACGTGCCCTTCTCTCTCGCCTCCTCAGACAAGTCTCTGCTTTTCTTGTTCATGTTCAATGTGCTGCACACAATGCAAAAAATGTCTGAATGAACACCTTTCACCATTTAAATAGGCTGAGTGATTGATTATAGGATTGAAGACACCTGTGATACTATTTAAAGCAAACAGTCTGCTTGAGACATTGCTAAAATCAAATAGTCTTCCGGTTGCAAAGGGGGGTAATTAAAATTTTCCACACCCAACTTTCGTAACACAGCCACATCGTATCGCTCTGCTGTATCATCTGGCTGAGTCGATACATATAGGCATAGCTATAGGGATAACATCAGTTGAACACTGGGTTTCAAAAGTGACAGACAGTGGAGGAAGTGTCCCTTCATTCGACACAGAGAAAAAAAATCAAGCAGCATGGAGAATGAATGGCTACCAGCAAGTTGACAAGATTCCTTAAAGCGGAATATAACCCTGCATTTCAACTTTGCTCTAAAACATTATTTACAGCATATTATATGCAAAAAGCATTTTTTTTACTAGACCAGCATTGGAAGGGTTAAACACAGAGGTTTAAAGTTCCATGGAGAGATATGCAGAAGTTCAGATTGTTGCATTCTATTTAGTTATATGTATCTATTGAGAAATGTTACACACTCTTTGGCTGTCCTCCAACTCCTTCTCAGTCAGAGAGATGAGTCACATTCAACACTTAGATACATTTATGTAAACAAAATGTATCTATGTCAGCTTCGGATGCGTCTGCAGAAATCTCCAGGAACTTTAAAGCCCTGTGTAACCCTTCTAATGCTGGTCTAGTAAAAAAAAAAAATGCTGGTTGCATATAATATACTGTAAATAATGTTTTAGAGCAAAGTTGAAATGCAGGGTTATATTCCGCTTTAAAGTGGTCTAACACCCAACATTTCAACTTTGCTTTAACCAGTTCGGCCTATCTGGACGAGTTTCCTCGTCCAGATAGGCACTGCTACTTTCCCTGCGTGGTGCACGCAATCGGGCGCACCCGCCGCCCGCCGCTAGCCCCCCCGATCAGTGAATGGGAATATAATTCCCATTCACCGATCTAACTTCCCCGCAGAAATACCTACGCTTTCTATCCAGAGAGCACGGTATTTCCGCTTTATATTCCTTAAAGCGGAATATAACCCTGCATTTCAACTTTGCTCTAAAACATTATTTACAGCATATTATATGCAAAAAGCATTTTTTTTACTAGACCAGCATTGGAAGGGTTAAACACAGAGGTTTAAAGTTCCATGGAGAGATATGCAGAAGTTCAGATTGTTGCATTCTATTTAGTTATATGTATCTATTGAGAAATGTTACACACTCTTTGGCTGCCCTCCAACTCCTTCTCAGTCAGAGAGATGAGTCACATTCAACACTTAGATACATTTATGTAAACAAAATGTATCTATGTCAGCTTCGGATGCGTCTGCAGAAATCTCCAGGAACTTTAAAGCCCTGTGTAACCCTTCTAATGCTGGTCTAGTAAAAAAAAAAATGCTGGTTGCATATAATATACTGTAAATAATGTTTTAGAGCAAAGTTGAAATGCAGGGTTATATTCCGCTTTAAAGTGGTCTAACACCCAACATTTCAACTTTGCTTTAACCAGTTCGGCCTATCTGGACGAGTTTCCTCGTCCAGATAGGCACTGCTACTTTCCCTGCGTGGTGCACGCGATCGGGCGCACCCGCCGCTAGCCCCCCGATCAGTGAATGGGAATATAATTCCCATTCACCGATCTAATTTCCCCGCAGAAATACCTACGCTTTCTATCCAGAGAGCACGGTATTTCTGCCCCCAGGAAACAACTTCTCTTCTTTTTAGTTCCTGGATGCAACATCGTTCGCATCCAGGACTTTTTTCACTGTGGCCATCTTGTGGCCAAATAGCAAACTGCACCCACACACAGTTTTAATTAAACAATTACTTTATCTTACACTTAAAATTAGCAATTTCCCTCCCACACCAAAAATTACCCACATACACTTTTTATTAAAAAAATTTTTTTAAAAAATACAAAAACATCAGAAATAGTTACCCAGGAGTCTGAACTGTTTAAATATGCATGTCAAGAAAGTATGTTATTATATTATTTAAAATTATAAGCTTATAAATAGTGATGGACGCAAATTGAAAAAATGCACCTTTATTTCTAAATGAAATATCGGCACCATAAATTGTGATAGGGACATCGTTTAAACGGTGTAATAACCGGGACAGATGGGCAAATAAAATACATGAGTTTTAATTACGGTAGCGTATATTAATTTCAAACTATAATGGCCAAAAACTGAGAAATAATGAATTTTTTTCATTTATTTCTTAAACTTCCTGTTAAAATGGATTTAGAAAAAGATAATTCTTAGCAAAATGTACTACCCAAAGAAAGCCTAATTAGTGGCGGAAAAAACAAGATATAGATCAATTCATTGTGATAAGTAGCAATAAAGTTATAGGCGAATGAATGGGAGGTGAACGTTGCTCGGATGCATGAGATTTTCGGCACTGCGGCGCTGAACCGGTTAAAAGATTGGTTACAGATTAGAAACTATAATGCCAGATATATTTTTTTAGCAGAAATTCACTGAATGGATTAAATATGACATTTTAGTGTTGCATTTAGCTAGAAATCCTCCTCCGTGCTGAGGTTTAGATACAAATGTATCTATTTACAATGTAAATAAACAAACACCTCTCTGAGAGAGCACAGAGGGCTTCCCAGACAGGCTTTTAAGAGGTCTATTTGCATTCCAAACAAAGATACACTTGTAACTAAACCTCAGCACGGCTGCGGATTTCTAGCTAAATGCAAAACTAAAATGTCATGTTTAACCCATTCAGTGAATTTCTGCTTAAAAAAAATCTGGCATAATAGTTTCTAAGCTGTAAGCAATCTTTTAAAGCAAAGTTGTAATGCTGGGTCTTAGACCACTTTAAGTAAGAAAGGGGACATCTAGAAATCAGCAGATCAAGATTGGACCACAGAGAAGAACCTTAAAGACTTTTAGTAACATTAACAAAAAATAAAATATTTCAACTCTCGTGGTTTATTAACTAATATTTTACACTAATTGAACACGCATTGAAGGACGACCAGAACTATAATTACTAGGTAATTCACAGCGATGTTGACTTGTCTCTTTGTCATCTGAAAAGATTTTTTTCTGTTTTAAAGGACCACTGTCGCAAAAATCATAACATTTTAAATACATGTAAACATGCAAATAAGAAGCATGTTTCTTCCAGAGTAAAATGAGCCATTCAATACTTTTCTCCTATGTTGCTGTCACTTACAGTAGGTAGTAGAACTCTTACAGAACTGTGAGCCAATCAGATTGGCTTACATTGATGGACAGCGTCAGGAGCCAATGAAAGTGGCTTCTGACTGGCTCACACAGCACTGCCGTCATGGCGACAAATGAGAGAGAGGGGCCTACGCTGATGGGAGAGCGTTGTGACCGGCGAGAGCGGCGGGTATGAGCGGCGATTCATCTGTAAGCTTCGTTTTCTGGTACAAACACTCTCTGGGCCTTAAAGAGGAACTCCAGTGAAAATAATGTAGTAAAAAAAGTGCTTCATTTTTTACCATATTTATGTATAAATGATTTAGTCAGTGTTTGCTCATTGTAAAATCTTTCCTCTCCCCGATTCACATTCTGACATTTATTATATGGTGACATTTTTACTGTGGGCAGGTTATGTAGCTGCAGTCCACCAAACGAAGTTGCGATCACAATCCTGCCCTCCCAATAGGAGCCTAGGATTTCCCTGTAAAAAAAAGCAGGAATAGTGCAATACTGCCTCTTAAAAACACCACGTGTGTCACTTCAGGGATCTGTGCAAATCAACACCTCCACCCGAGGTAAAGGGAAACAAAAGGGGGGGGCTCTGAATACCCCCTCTGTGAGTCTCACTCACCAGATTTCTTCTTGAGTATTGTGCAAACAAGCCCTCCCTCCTGGGCAACAACAACAGCAATAACCACCTTCAAAACACCTTCAAACACAGAGCGGAACTTGCATAGTGTAAAAAAGCTTTTAAAATTTATTAATAAAACACTTAAAATATCTGCGTACCAGATAGAAGATCAAACAAGCGCTTTCTATGTGTGCCAGCACCGCCGCGGTCGGATCTCTGTTGCACGCCACAGTCCCCGCTCTGATTACTTCCCCCTTCCGTCCTGCGTGACTCCTAGCTCCGCCCTCAGGACGGAAGGGGGAAGTAATCAGAGCGGGGACTGTGGCATGCAACAGAGATCCGACCGCGGCGGTGCTGGCACACATAGAAAGCGCTTGTTTGATCTTCTATCTGGTACGCAGATATTTTAAGTGTTTTATTAATAAATTTTAAAAGCTTTTTTACACTATGCAAGTTCCGCTCTGTGTTTGAAGGTGTTTTGAAGGTGGTTATTGCTGCTGTTGTTGCCCAGGAGGGAGGGCTTGTTTGCACAATACTCAAGAAGAAATCTGGTGAGTGAGACTCACAGAGGGGGTATTCAGAGCCCCCCCCTTTTGTTTCCCTTTACCTCGGGTGGAGGTGTTGATTTGCACAGATCCCTGAAGTGACACACGTGGTGTTTTTAAGAGGCAGTATTGCACTATTCCTGCTTTTTTTTTACAGGGAAATCCTAGGCTCCTATTGGGAGGGCAGGATTGTGATCGCAACTTCGTTTGGTGGACTGGATTTATTGGAGAGTGTGTGTGCTCGATTGAAGTCTGCGGATCCCCAATACATAACTGGTGACATTGGTGCTAAAAATTTATTGATAATTATATTGCTGTGGAGCGCTGTCCTTTTTCTCCTCTCCTGGGAGTGAACTAGGTTATGTAGCTGGTGCTAGCTGTTTTGGCTGTTAGAGACAGCTGTAAACAGCTATATTTCTCATGTAAAAGGGGGTATCAGCTACTGATTGGGATAAAGTTCAATTCTAGGTTGGAGTTTCTCTTTAAGGGGCTAGAGACTGCTGGTACGCAAGGGGTTAAATAGCACACATAAACAATAGGTGGAAACAGACCAAGCAGGCCAATTCAAATAAAATATAGAAGCAGATTCTACCATGGTAATTTAAACTACTGGAGGACAAAAAGTATATGAACAGCAGATTAATATTTGGTTTTGATTTTATGTATTTCTTTTTTAATTGTTGCCTGCTGTTACAGTTAAAGGTGCCCATTAACGATACAATTTTAATTAACTGACCTTCTAATCCGATAAGTGTGATCGGAAGGAAATGATTCATCGATCATTTGTTGTCAATTGGCACTATCAACACTGTCCAATCGAATCAATCCGAAGGGGGGTGATTCACTTGTGCTGATTCACAATTGTATCGTTAATGGGCACCTTTTGTTCTGTACGTAACAACATGAACTTGTTTTGTTATTATTGATAACCAAATAAAAATTATTACGCAAAAAAATAATAATAATAATCATGGTTATTTATACCTTTATACTTTTAGCTTAGAAAAGAGTCACACAATGTGGGCTTCTTGCAGCTATGAAAAGTGCAGCAGCCCCCCTGTTGGTTTATTATTTTATTTTTACACATGGAATTCTGATTGGTTGTATAAATTTAACATGGGAACAAGTGGCTTTCAGAACAATGCAAGTAAAATTAGCTCAACAGACTAAACAAATACTATCAGCGCAAAACACTCAAGGAAGGAACTCGGGGTGTCTCAGGTCAAGGATGAGGTTGTGCTGTGCATGGTTATATTATTACTGGAACGGAGGAAAGAATGTGGTGACATTTGTGTTCATTTTTTTTTTTACAAATACATCTTATACAGATTGTTTTAACATATGCAGTAAAGGTGCCTACAGTCCATTCAGAATGTACCTACACCCTTCATTTTTCAGAATGTTGAATCTTTATACCAAATTTATTTAAATGAATTTCCTCTCATTAAAGGGAACACAGCGCAGACTATAAAAAACAAACTGCACTTACCTGGGGCTTCTTCCAGCTCCTGGCAGTCGATCGGTGCCCTCGTCGCAGCTCCTCTCCCTCCCGGCGTGCAGCGGTGAAGAAGCCGACCTCGCCAGGTCGACTTCCGGGTCTGCTTCATGTGCGCTCCACGGCGCGGGTCACATGGTGTAAGTGACGTCATCTGGTCTACTGCGCAGACGCAATAGTTCCCTACACCACGTGACCCCCGCCGTGGAGCGCACAGAAGCCGACTTAGAAGCCGACCTGGCGAGGTCGGCTTCTTCACCGCTGGACGGCAGGAGGGAGAGGAGCTGCGGCGAGGGCACTGATCGACTGCCAAGAGCTGGAAGAAGCCCCAGGTAAGTGCAGTTTGTTTTTAATAGTCTGCGTGAACCTTTAAAGCAGGATTGAACTCTACAATATATATACAATGAATTAAAACAATGCATTATTTTGCACCCTCACAAAAAATGTACTGTACCTGTAACACTTTTTCCTCTGTCCGAAAGCCTGGCATTATGGTAAATACTTTTCTTTATATTTATCCTGGGTAAGCATCCATCTTGAGCTTCAAAATCACATTAATATCTCAATCATGACAAAATCGCAGTTGTACCAAAATCACATTTGAACCAAAATCACTACTAATCACTACTAAATTGCATTAAAGTCGCAATAGCTGAAAATTCTACTTTTTCGGCTTAACCACCCTGGCATTCTATTAATTGCGCCAGGGTGGATGCGCAGCGCAATTTTTTCAATTTTTTCTCTTCTATCATGTAGCTAGCCTAGCGCTAGCTACATGATTCCCCCCTCCCTGCGGCGTCCGCCCAGCCCCTCCGATCGCCGCCGGCGCGTCTTTCCATAAGGAAATCCCGTTCTGAACAGGATTTCCTTTAGGGCTTCCCCCATAGCCATGGTGACGATCGTGATGACGTCATCGACGTTGTGACGTCATCGGGAGTCTCGATCCACCCCTCAGCGCTGCCTGGCACTGATTGGCCAGGCTGCGCACGGGGTCTCGGGGGGCCCTCTGACGCGGTAGGTAGCGGAGCACCAGTGGTGGGCGGCGCTGATCAAGTTAGACACGCAGCTAGCAAAGTGCTAGCTGCGTATATTAAAAAAAAATTGTCAAAATCGGCCCAGCGGGGCCTGAGCGGCGCCCCCCGGCAGTAATGGACGAGCTGAGCTCGTCATTACCGCCAAGGAGGTTAGTATATAGAGTTGGCAGAACAACCAGCTGATTACGTAAGGTAATGAACACTTTCTAAAATGCTTGCCATTTTTTGGGGTGTACATTCTTTATTTCATTAATTGGGCTTGATTCACAAAGCCGTGCTAACAGTTAGCACGCTGGTGATAAGCCCATTATCACGCCTAAACTCCGTTTAGGTTTGATAAAATAAACTTGCGCGCAAAGTTTTGCGCGTAAAATTCTGGAAAATTCTGCCTGTATTTTTGCACTTATAAGGGCCAAAGTACACTGACAGATTGTTTCTTTAGTAGTAGCAGTAGGGTATTGTACCATGTTAGCCATCAGTGAAAGCAAGAAGTTTTGAATCAGGATGATACCATTTATTGGCTAAATTAAAAGAATGGGTAGGCAAGCTTTCTGCTGTGCAGCCTTCATCAGGCTTGAAGCCCGACAAACGCTGCACAGCCGAAAGCTTGCTTACTTCTATTATTTTTTAGTTAGCCAATAAATGGTATCATCCTGATTCAAAACTTCTTGCTTTTATTGTTTCTTTGCATTTGAGCTGTGTTCGGAAGCACCGAATGCATCTTAACCACTTGAGGACCGCCCCCAGCCGATGGGCGGCAGCAAAGTCCGGGCCCAAACGACCGCAATACGCCCATCGGCGGGGGCGGCTGCGGGAGTGGCTATGCGGCGATCGCGTCATTCGTGACGCGATCAGCCGCCGGGGACTGGCTCTGCCCACCGTTCGCTGTAACCCGCCGGCCGTTCGGAAGCGCCGGCGGGTTACTAGCACCCGGATCGCCGCTGCACGCATGTATAATAGGCTTTGTAATGTATACAAAGCCTATTATACTGGCTGCCTCCTGCCCTGGTGGTCCCAGTGTCCGAGGGACCACCAGGGCAGGCTGCAGCCACCCTAGTCTGCACCCAAGCACACTGATTTCCCCCCCCCTGCCCCCTGATCGCCCACAGCACCCCTCAGACCCCCCCTGCCCACCCCCCAGACCACTGTTTGCACCCAGTCACCCCCCTAATCACCCATCAATCACTCCCTGTCACTATCTGTCAACGCTATTTTTTTTTTAGTCCCTAATCTGCCCCCTACTCCCTCCTGATCACCCCCCACCCCTCAGATTCTCCCCAGACCCCCCCCCCCCCCCGTGTACTGTATGCATCTATCCCCCCTGATCACCCGTCAATCACCCCCTGTCACTGCTACCCATCAATCAGCCCCTAACCTGCCCCTTGCGGGCAATCTGATTACTCACCCACACCAATAGGTCGCCCGCAGATTCGACATCAGATCACCTCCCAAGTGCAGTGTTTACATCTCTTCTCTCCTCTAAACACCCACTAATTACCCATCAATCACCCCTTATCACCACCTGTCACTGTTACCCATCAGATTAGACCCTAATCTGCCCCTTGCGGGCACCCAATCACCCGCCCACATGCTCAGATTGCCCTCAGACCCCCCCTTATCAATTCGCCAGTGCAATATTTACATCTGTTATTCCCTGTAATAACCCACTGATCACCTGTCAATCACCTATCAATCACCCCCTGTCACTGCCACCCATCAATCACCCCCTGTCACTGCCACCCATCAATCAGCCCCTAACCTGCCCCTTGCGGGCAATCTGATCACCCACCCACACCAATAGATCGCCCGCAGATCCGACATCAGATCACCTCCCAAGTGCAGTGTTTACATCTCTTCTCTCCTCTAAACACCCACTAATTACCCATCAATCACCCCCTATCACCACCTGTCACTGTTACCCATCAGATTAGACCCTAATCTGCCCCTTGCGGGCACCCAATCACCCGCCCACACCTCAGAACGCCCTCAGACCCCAGCCCTGATCACCTCGCTAGTGCATTGCTTGCATCTATTTCCCCCCTCTAATCACACCTTGAGACACCCATCAATCACCTCCTGTCACCCCCTAGCACACCTACCCATCAGATCAGGCCCTAATTTGCCCCGTGTGGGCTCCTGATCACTCGGCCAAACCCTCAGATCCCCCTCAGACCCCCTTCCGATCACCTCCCCAATGCATTGATTGCATCTATTTTCCCCTCTAACCGCCCCCTGAGACACCCATCAATCACCTCCTGTCACCCCCCTAGCACTCCTATCCATCAGACCAGGCCCAAAACATCCTGTCATCTAAGAGGCCACCCTGCTTATGACCGGTTCCACAAAATTTGCCCCCTCATAGACCACCTGTCATCAAAATTTGCAGATGCTTATACCCCTGAACAGTCATTTTGAGAAATTTGGTTTCCAGACTACTCACAGTTTTGGGCCCGTAAAATGCCAGGGCAGTATAGGAACCCCACAAGTGACCCCATTTTAGAAAGAAGACACCCCAAGGTATTCTGTTAGGTGTATGATGAGTTCATAGAAGATTTTATTTTTTGTCAAAAGTTAGCGGAAATTGGATTTTTATTGTTTTTTTCACAAAGTGTCATTTTTCACTAACTTGTGACAAAAAATAAAATCTTCTATGAACTCACCATACCCCTAACGGAATACCTTGGGGTGTCTTCTTTCTAAAATGGAGTCACTTGTGGGGTTCCTATACTGCCCTGGCATTTTAGGGGCCCTAAACCGTGAGGAGTAGTCTAGAAAACAAATGCCTCAAAATGACCTGTGAATAGGACGTTGGGCCCCTTAGCGCACCTAGGCTGCAAAAAAGTGTCACACATGTGGTATCGCCATACTCAGGAGAAGTAGTATAATGTGTTTTGTGGTGTATTTTTACACATACCCATGCTGGGTGGGAGAAATCTCTCTGTAAATGGACAATTGTGTGTAAAAAAAATCAAAAATGTGTCATTTACAGAGATATTTCTCCCACCCAGCATGGTTATATGTAAAAATACACCACAAAACACATTATACTACTTCTTCTGAGTACGGCGATACCACATGTGTGACACTTTTTTGCAGCCTAACTGTGCTAAGGGGCCCAAAGTCCAATGAGTACCTTTAGGATTTCACAGGTCATTTTGAGACATTTGGGTTCAAGACTACTCCTCACGGTTTAGGGCCCCTAAAATGCCAGGGCAGTATAGGAACCCCACAAGTGACCCCATTTTAGAAAGAAGACACCCCAAGGTATTCTGTTAGGTGTATGATGAGTTCATAGAAGATTTTATTTTTTGTCACAAGTTAGCGGAAATTGATATGTATTGTTTTTTTTTTCACAAAGTGTCATTTTCCGCTAACTTGTGACAAAAAAAAAATCTTCTATGAACTCACCATACTCTTAACAGAATACCTTGGGGTGTCTTCTTTCTAAAATGGGGTCACTTGTGGGGTTCCTATACTGCCCTGGCATTTTAGGGGCCCTAAACCGTGAGCAGTAGTCTAGAATCCAAATGCCTCAAAATGACCTGTGAATAGGACGTTAGGCCCCTTAGCGCACCTAGGTTGCAAAAAAGTGTCACACATGTGGTATCGCCGTACTCAGAAGAAGTAGTATATTGTGTTTTGGGGTGTATTTTTACACATACCCATGCTGGGTGGGAGAAATCTCTCTGTAAATGGACAATTGTGTGTAAAAAAAATCAAACAATTGTCATTTACAGAGATATTTCTCCCACCCAGCATGGGTATGTGTAAAAATACACCCCAAAACACATTATACTACTTCTCCTGAGTACGGCGGTACCACATGTGTGGCACTTTTTTGCACCCTAAGTGCGCTAAGGGGCCCAAAATCCAATGAGTACCTTTAAGATTTCACAGGTCATTTTGCGACATTTGGTTTCAAGACTACTCCTCACGGTTTAGGGCCCCTAAAATGCCAGGGCAGTATAGGAACCCCACAAATGACCCCATTTTAGAAAGAAGACACCCCAAGGTATTCCGTTAGGAGTATGGTAAGTTCATAGAAAATTTTATTTTTTGTCACAAGTTAGCGGAAAATGACACTTTGTGAAAAAAAAACAATTAAAATCAATTTCCGCTAACTTGTGACAAAAAAAAAAAATCTTCTATGAACTCACCATCCTCCTAACGGAATACCTTGGGGTGTCTTCTTTCTAAAATGGGGTAATTTGTGGGGTTCCTATACTGTCCTGGCATTTTAGGGGCCCTAAACCGTGAGGAGTAGTTTTGAAACAAAATTTCTCAAAATGACCTGTGAAATCCTAAAGGTACTCATTGAACTTTGGGCCCCTTAGCGCAGTTAGGGTGCAAAAAAGTGCCACACATGTGGTATCGCCGTACTCAGGAGAAGTAGTATAATGTGTTTTGGGGTGTATTTTTCCACATACCCATGCTGAGTGGGAGAAATATCTCTATAAATAGACAATTGTGTGTAAAAAAAATAAAACAATTGTCATTTACGGAGATATTTCTCCCACCCAGCATGGGTATGTCTAAAAATACACCCCAAAACACATTATACTACTTCTCCTGAGTACGGCAATACCACATGTGTGGCACTTTTTTGCAGCCTAACTGCGCTAAGGGGCCCAAAGTCCAATGAGCATCTTTAGGCTTTACAGGGGTGCTTACAATTAGGCACCCCCCAAAATGCCAGGACAGTGAACACACCCCACAAATGACCCCATTTTGGAAAGTAGACACTTCAAGGTATTCAGAGAGGAGCATAGTGAGTCCGTGGCAGATTTAATTTTTTTTTGTCGCAAGTTAGAAGAAATGGAAACTTTTTTTTTTGTTGTTGTTGTTGTCACAAAGTGCCATTTTCCGCTAACTTGTGACAAAAAATAAAATCTTCTATGAACTCACCATGCCTCTCACTGAATACTTTGGGATGTCTTCTTTCCAAAATGGGGTCATTTGGGGGGTATTTGTACTATCCTGGAATTTTAGCCCCTCATGAAACCTGACAGGTGCGAAGAAAAGTCAGAGATGCTTGAAAATGGGAAAATTCACTTTTGGCACCATAGTTTGTAAACGCTATAACTTTTACCCAATCCAATAAATATACACTGAATGGTTTTTTTTTTATCAAAGACATGTAGCAGAATAACTTTCGTGCTCAAATGTATAGGAAATTTTACTTTATTTGAAAAATGTCAGCACAGCAAGTTAAAAAAGTCATTTTTTTGCCAAAATTCATGTCTTTTTTGATGAATATAATAAAAACTAAAACTCGCAGCAGCAATCAAATAGCAGCAAAAGAAAGCTGTATTAGTGACAAGAAAAGGAGGTAAAATTCGCAGTTACCTGGTTCCAACTAAATTACATAGCTTTTCTCCAGAAACTCCCCCAACATGTTTTCGAGGGTGCCAGGACAGGGGTACAATGTATCACACTTGGTGGATGTGCCCAAAAGTTGTGCATCTATGGACCAAGGTAGTAAATACTCTAAATAAAACTCTCTCGACCCAATTGCAACTAGACCCGCAAATCTTTCTTCTGGGATACAAACCCGAGGACATCCCCTTTGCATATCATAAACTGGTCCAATTTGCAGCTAACGCCACCAAGACATACATAGCATCCCAATGGCGCCAACAACAACTAGTGTATAGATGCGTACTAGACAAAATGCATGAAACCATGCTCAATGAAAAAATTAAAGCAAACCTGGCAGATAAGATCCACCACTTTGACAAAGTTTGGCAACCCTGGCTAAATAATGTCACATCCCCTGAAATCCGACAAGCCCTAGCCCAATTCTAACACAAAAAAAGCATACCCAAAGCATCCTTTTCACTTCTGAGGCTCATAAAGTGACCACACTGTATACCCTTTACATGTGTTTCTATGAAAAATTGTAATCATTTTATGTTTTAAATAATTCTTTATACCTTATGTTATCTTTATTAACCGCTATTGGCATAACCTATACAATACATCAAAGTAAATCTATCTTACTGGTTGTATAACAACTGCCTACTATTGTAAATCGCAATTTTGATCATTCACTGTTATTATTGCTACTAGTTGGTGTTACCTTTTTATTCTGTCTGAAAGGTAACGAATAAAGTAATTTTGAAACTAAAAGGAGGTAAAATTCCTTTAGGTGGTAGGTTGTATGACCGAGCAATAAACCGTGAAAGCTGCAGTGGTCTGAATGGAGAAAAAGGCTCTGGTCCTTAAGGGGCGAAAAGACTGTGGTCCTTAAGTGGTTAAAGGCAGGATTTGAATTCTGAATGAATGACGTCTAATGGAACAGTGTCAGCTCAAATACATTCAAAGTGGCGTTCGGTTCATATTGTCGTTTTCCAAATCCAGCCCACCCTATCCTGCTGCGTATGGAGTTACTTCCTGGCTGCTTTGGACTCAGTGGGTGGCTGGCTGGCAGAGAACAAATATGTTCTTGAAATGTCTTAATTGTATCCTGAAAGTCATGCATTTGAATGGGTTTGAACAAATGTTACTGTACACAGAGCAAAAGGCATTTATACAAATGCACTGCAAACTGACACAAATATAATGCGTTTGGTATGCATATGGACTTTCAAGAAGTACCAACAAATTTTAGGTGACTTTTGACATCCACCTTTTTTTTCCATGGGTATTCTCTGGCCGCAACTTGAAAACTTTCATGCATAAGCATAAATTTAACTAAAAAAAAAATCTCCATTTAAAATCTTCGAATGTTTTTGGTGGCATTGACAATTGGCTGGCTGTTCACCATTTTTGCATCACATTTTCCTTTAGTGAACTTTTTTCATCACTTTTCATCTTGTTTCTGCATTTAGTTCCTCTGTTTACTTTTTTGCTGGGTTTCTGTTATTTATTCTTGATTCCCTCACTTTTTTTTTTATAATGTTTTCATTATTTTTGTCCACACGTCTATAAATATTAAGAAAACTGACAAAAGATTGTTTTCATTATAGATATTTATTTTCAAGACTTCATAAAAAATGTTTAAGGCTGCTTTCACAGTGGGGCGTTACAGGCGCACGTTAGAGCAGCCTGTAACGCAGCCCAATTCACAGTAATGAAAAATCAATGCGCTGTTCACAGTGCCCACGTTGCGTTACAGTGTAATGCTGGACGTTCAAAGAAAGTGCAGCATGCTGTGCCGTTATAGGTGGTTTTAGCTGCGTTAGACTGTTTGCACATGCTCAGTAAGGGGAGAGTCTGCTATTGTTCTTAGCCACATGGCTAATTAATATTCACTGCACTGTAGTGTTGTCCAGATCATGAATAATTCGGATCTTTGGATCTTTTTTGTGAGTCGAATCATCTGGATCATCACAATGAAGGATTCGGTTCACAGTGGATGTCTGGAAGAAACAGGAACTGCAGCTTCTGTGCACAAGCACAATCTTCCTGCTGCATCTGTCCCTTCTCCATTAGCACCCTCAATGTGCCCTCATTCTCCTGCACCTCTCACTCTGCTGCACCCCTGCTTCCCTAGTAAAATGATTCAAAGATTTGGTTCAAAGATCCGGATCTTTTCAATGATCCGATTCGAATCATCCGAATCATTGAAATGATCCGGACTTCCCAGGATAGCACCAAGAGCCTCATAACGCGGCTCAATCTGACGGCCAACTTCAACACCACCATGCGTTGCGTTAGGGGCATATTATGCAACCTTAACGTCCCCTAAAATGCAACGTCTTGGTGTGAAAGAGGCCTAAAGGATAAATATAGTTATTATTATTGTGCATTTAGATACACATCTTCCACAACGCTTTATAGAGTCCATAGCCTTGTCGCTAGCTGTTCCTCAGATGAGATCATAGTCCCATGTCCTAAACAGATTTTGGCATTGTCAATTTTGAGGCATGCAGTTAATTTATCTCTGTTTGTGATGTGGGAAGAAACCCACACAAACAAAGGGAGGCCATACAAACTCCTTTTTTGGTATCAGATTTAAATCTAGAGCCCTATTGTTGCAAAGCGAGTTATCACTAGCCAACCGTCTAGTAGTTCAGCTTCCGGTTTGGCAAATAGTAATCAATTGCATATTAATAGCCAATCTACTACCATATTGGCTAATTTAGACACTGGCTAACAGGTAATGGAGAGGAGGTTAGTGTTAGGCATTAGGAGGGGTATTAGTGTTAGCCATTAAGAGGGTGCATAGCATTCGATAGAGGTAGGGTGTGAGCCGCATTGCCATCAAACAGCACCCACATTACCAGCTGCTGAGGCAATGGGTACATGGCAAGAGTGCTATCTATAAATATACTAAATCAATTACAAACTGATCCTGAGCCGAAGTGCGGAATCATAATAAGATACTCATCTGAAGAGAAGGAAGCCTCAGAATCCTATTGAGGCTTCCCTCTGTGGTCAGGTGTCCCCCGTTACTGAGCGTGGCCCCTCTCCACATCGGGGCAGCACAGCTCCTCTTCTTGCAGCGTGGCCACGCAGAAGACATGGGAGCATGGTCACGCATGTCAAGTAGCACGGAGCCTGTGGCTCCGGCTTACTGCGCATGCGCGGGCTGGCTCGTGCTACTACTGCGCAGCCACACTGCAAGAAGAGGAGCTGTGTGGCCCTGATATGATTTGCGCCAATGCCTTGTCGCTTATATTCCAAGGGGCCACGCACAGCGACGAGGGACAACCGAACACAAAGGGAAGCTGCAATAGGATCCTGAGGCCTCCCTCTCTTTAGATAAGTATCTCAATTTGTACCTAAACTCTTGCTCGGGTACACTTTAAATGCATTTCTGGTTATGTATTCTTTAAATGTGCTCCACTTTTAACAGCTGATGACAACTTCCCTGCCTCTCTCCTCAAAGCAGCCCACTAACTTGTATCTCATCAATAGTCATAATTCAGCTATCTGTCTCACCTACCTCTTTTATGTTATACTGTATGTCAACAGAACATGTGTGATTTAGGAACAAAAAGGGGAAATGTATTTCAGATCCCACTGATCAGGCTAATGTGCAGGTAATAGTTCACAAATATGTGAGTAAAGTCACATACATACACACACCAGAGTTTTATAGGTAGGCTGGATAGTGTAATTGTTAAAGGCTCTGCCTCTGACACAGGCAACCTCGTCTCTGCCTGTTCAGTAAGCCAGCACCTATTCAGTAGGAGACCTTAGGCAAATCTCCATTACACTGCTACTGCCTATGGAGCGCGTCCTAGTGGCTGCAGCTCTGCCGCTTTGAGTCCGCCAGGAGAAAAGCGCAATATAAATGTTATTTGTCTTGTCTTGTCACCTTAAAGGCATCTATTGCTGAGAATCTAACGTGCCTGGATGAGGTCTACCAGATCATCTCAGCCGACCCCATTGATCTTCTTCTTACCCCTTTTACTCTATTTTATATCATGCCGTCGTCCCTCCACCCCAGTTTATAGCAGCTAGTAGCAACCAGAGCACCACTGCATTTGATTTACAGACAGGTAATTGGGAAGTGTTTGTACATAAGACTCTCCTTCCCAGAGGGAATTTTCAAAACTCTGGGAGGGACAGTGGTGTGGGAGGCACTTAATAATGCAACAAAACTGCTTTATTCATCTGGTGCAATTTAGGGTTGATTTGGCATATTTATCAGTTTACTTATTCTTTAAATTTGCTTAGCTGTAGTCGTACTACAAGACGGATTTCTTGTACTTACAGTAATAGCCGTCATCTTGTGTTCTACGCCAGTGTTCAGCAGAGTGAATCGATGAACAAACCTTTTTCCTGCAGTATGACTGTTCCCACAGACCACAGACAGCCTGCATTAACTTATTGTTTTTATTACCACTTATGGCAAATTCTAGCAGTTCAGTCAAAAGATGCTTCAATAAGCATTCTGATTTGAACAGTAGGGATTCAGAAATTGCGAGGGGTACTACCGTCAAAAGGCAGTAGATTTGACGTAGCGTTTTAAAGGTTGTTTGTTTAGGCTCATGTTAATAGAACAGCACATACAATTTGAGATAATTGTTTCCTGTTCCTCCTCCAGTGTTTTCCTGATTATTTCTTCCCACTTGTACTTAGATTAGAACTTGTATTGTAAGAGACTATTAATCGTAGGTGAGAAAAGGAAGAAACTGTTCTCTGATTTATTGCTGTTACAAACATTGTGCTTTTCTCCCTAATGGATTATGTGGATACATGCAGTTATGTGTGTAAAAACTGACATCTAGCATTACAGCATAATATCACTGCAAATAACTGTTGAGATGAACAGAAACGAATGGAATAATGCGTTGTTATCGGATGACAACCAAAAAGAACATTGTGTGTTTTTATCACTTACTAAAGTGGCCATTTATTGTTTGATTGTACATGGGTTTTTTTTTCTTTCTTAAACCCTGTATTGGTAACCTCACTTCCCAAAGTTTAAAGCAGTTATCACTAAAGGGGGTGGATTCACTATAACAAATAGCGTGCCTTATCAGAGTTAACATGCCTTATCAGAGTAGCATAGCGAGCGCTACAACCGTATCCCTGCTAATTGGCAGTGACGAGAGCTCCACTCGTCCTGCCCTGAGCCCCTCCGGGTCCTATCACTTTAACCACTTAAGTCTATCTGGACGGATATATCTGTCCAGATAGACTGTGCTGCTGCTGCTGCCTGAGGCGCGCGATCGCCGCCGCCTGCCGTTAGCCCCCAGATCAATGAATGGGAATATAGTTCCCATTCATCCATCTAAGTCCCCCGCAGAAAAACCGACGGTCTCTTATCAGAGGCTGCTGTCTTTCTGCAAAAAAAATAATTTCCCGTCCTCCTTCTAGTTCCTAAAAGCGAGATTGTTCGCTTCCAGGACTTTTTGACTGTGGCCATCTTGTGGCCAAATAGTAAAAGTACACCCACATACATTTTTTATTAAATAATTACATAATATTACATTTTAAATTAGCTGTTTATCTCCCACAGCAAAAATTACCCAAATACATTTTTTTATATATAAAAAAAATACAATAAAAAAAAACATAAATAGTTACCTAAGGGTCTGAACTTTTTAAATATACATGTCAAGAGAGTATATTATTATATTTTTTTAAATTATAAGCTTGTAAATAGTGATGGACGCAAATTGAAAAAATGCATCTTTATTTCCAAATAAAATATCGGCGCCAAAAATTGTGATAGGGACATAATCTAAATGGTGTAATAACCGGGTCAAATGGGCAAATAAAATACATGAGTTTTAATTACGGTAGCATGTATTAATTTCAAACTATAATGGCCAAAAGCTGAGAAATAATGATTTTTTTCCATTTCTTTCTTAATCTTCCTGTTAAAATGGATTTAGAAAAAAATAATTTGTAGCAAAATGTACTACCCAGAGAAACCCTAATTAGTGGCGGAAAAAACAGGCCATAGATAAATTAATTAAGTAATTGTGATAAGTAGTTATAAAGTTATTGGTGAACGAATGGGAGGTGAAAGTTGCTCGAATGCATAAGGGGAACAACACTATAGGCTGAAGTGGTTAAAGGACATCCCCGCACTTTGATAGGCCAAATAGGCTGCCTATCAAGTTTTCTGTCAAGTGACAGGCAGCCTATTGGGCCAATCCAAGTGCGGGGATAATGTCCTTTAACCACTTCACCACTGAGGGGTTGTACCCCCTGAGCACCAGAGCAATTTTCACCTTTCAGCGCTCCTTCCATTCATTCGTCTATAACTTTATCATTACTTATCGCAATGAAATGAACTATATCTTGTTTTTTCCGCCACCAATTAGGCTTTCTTTAGGTGGGACATTATGTCAAGAATTATTTTTTTCTAAATGTGTTTTAATGGGAAAATAGGAAAAATGTGGGGGAAAAATAATTATTTTTCAGTTTTCGGCCATTATAGTTTTTAAATAATGCATGCTACTGTAATTAAAACCCATGAAATTTATTTGCCCTTTTGTCCCGGTTATAAAACCATTTAAATTATGTCCCTATCACAATGTTTGGCGCCAATATTTTATTTGGAAATAAAGGTGCATTTTTTTCAGTTTTGCGTCCATCCCTAATTACAAGCCCATAGTTTATAAAGTAACAGTGTTATACCCTCTTGACATAAATATTTAAAAAGTTCAGTCCCTAAGGTAACTATTTATGTATTTTTTTTAATTGTACATTTTTGAATTTTTTTTTAATTACAAAAAAAAAAAATGGGGAGTGTGGGAGGTAATGAGTTAATTTTTTGTGTAAAAATCATTTATTTGTATGTGAAAAATTGTGTAGGGTGTAGTTTACTATTTGGCCACAAGATGGCCACAGTAACTTTTTGTTTTAATGCGACCTCCAAGCTTCCTTCCGGAAGCTTGGAGGAAGTATAAGGAGGCTGGACACGTGAGTTTTTTCTCACAATGATCGCGCTGCCCATAGGAGAGCAGCGGATCATTGTGGGGCTTAGATCAACGAACGGGAATGGATTTTCCCGTTCATTGATCTCCGGGCGAGCGGGCGGCGGCGTGTTTACTAGCGGCGGGCGGCGTGTTTACGAGCGGGAGCGCGGACAGCGTCGGGAACGCGGAAAGTACGGATTTCTCCGTCACTGGGGGTTAAAGGATGGAAAAAGGGACGGAGAAATTCGTACGGGCAGGGGTAAAGTGGTTAAAGTGATTGGACCCGCAGGGGCTCAGGGCAGGACGAGTGGAGCTCTCGTCATTACCAATAAGCAGGCATAAGTTTGTAGTGCTCGCTATGCTACTCTGATTTATTTATTTATTGTATTTATAAAGCACCAACATATTACACAGCGCTGAAAAGGCATGTTATCTCTGATAAGGCACGTTAACTCTGATAAGGCACGCTATTTGTTATAGTGAATAAACCCAATATGTGGGCTCACTTCAGGTGGATGTGCACAACCTTACCAGATTTTATTCTGTTTGCCAGTCTTTCCCCACTCACTTTCTCCAAATGGTCACCACAGTAGTGTTTGCCACATGCAGAGACAGCAATTACAGGTTTGTAATGTGTCTGTTCTCTGCTTGGCACTGTGGATAGCAAATTAACAGGTAATGCTATACGAAAGGAAAGCAGCCAAGTCATACAGATTCTGAAATCTTTTGTTTGATTTTTTTTTTTTCAAATATTGTAACCCCAGTCTGTAGGAGCTGTGAAGTTCGCCATGGAGCTGAATGTGTGAGCATCCTTGTGTGTCTGTATTCTTGGTTTGCTTGTGCCACTGACTGCTAACCATATCTACGGATTTCAGTGTCACCATGCCAGCTCTGGTTATTTCTCTCCTATTTGCTTCTTTGTTTACTTAAATATTTGACTGTAGGGGTATAGGTTCATCGAACAACTGAAGTCAAATGAGTAGCACTATGGTGCAGCGGATAGCACTCTAGTCTTGCAGCACTAGGGTCCTTACTTCGAATTTAGGTCAGGGCGCGATCTGTGTGAGTTTCCCATGCATACTCTGGTTTCTTCAAAAAAAAGTATACAGATAGGTTAATTGGTGTCCCCCCTCCCCAAATGGCTTTTGACTACAATATGTACATGAGACAATAACTGGCTATTGTAGGGATGAGATCAAGGACTCCTCTGAGGGACAGTTAGTGACACAACTACATACAGTATGCAAAAGCACTGCAGAAGATGTTAGTGCTATATAGATACCTAATACAAATATTTAACAGGTATGTAAGCTGTACTGAAAGTTAGAGGGTTGCATACCTACTCATGGTAGGCATTAAGTGGCTCAAAATTCTCTTCATCTGCTATTAGTGGATATTTTTTGACTGTGTTGGTTGGTGTAATCATTGTCATTGGACCTTGTGAGATGCATTGAGGATGCACTTCTGCTGCAAACAGTCATACACATCTACTTTTGTGAGGTGTAACTGTAGGTAAATAGTTCTTGTAAGTATGCATGTCTGCTATCAGTGGACCTTCTGGAAGTATGTTGGGTGCCTAAATTTCATCAGTAAACCTTGAAGTGTGTTGAGGGATGCACGTCTGCTATCTGGGAAACATCTTTTCCTTTACTGGTCGATCTTGTGTTTTTGTAGGGGCCTGATGCGTCAGAGAAAAAAATGGTTATTGGCTGCTGATGCATCTCAAACACTGCCCTAATGCTGGTTCGGGCATTTGCCCGTCTTCAAGCTGATAAATGTGCCCGAAACAGCATTAGGCCAGTGTCTGTCACCTTGATTTCAGACATGACTTCTCTGGAGTGTGGCTTTTGGACTCTACTCCCTCATGGACTCTTTACACAAGGTGGCCAGGAGGCATTTGATTTACTTTGGGTGTCTTTGGTGCCTATCTACTGCAAGTTGCTGGTCCTTTTTGAACACAAATTGTATTATATGGAAACCTTTTGTATTAAAAGAGCTTGAAGTTTTGCATTATCTATCTGAGTGTGCTGATCTTTCTGCAATACAGATATTTGAGTGCCACCTGGTGCTCTGGTGGCTGGATCATTGCACCTCAATTACAACCAGGGGAGTGCGGCTGGGTACTAGAGTTGGGCCGAACGGTTCGCCTGCGAACGGTTCCATGCGAACTTCAGTGGTTCGCGTTCGCGTCCCGCAGGCGAAGTTTTGCGGAAGTTCGGTTCGCCCCATAATGCACCATGAGGGTCAACTTTGACCCTCTACATCACAGTCAGCAGGCCCAGTGTAGCCAATTAGGCTACACTAGCCTCTGGAGCCACTCCCCCCTAATAAAAGGCAGGCAGCGGCGGCCATTAAGCTCACTCGTGTGCCTGCGTTAGTGAGAGTAGGGTGAGCTGCTGCAGACTGTCTCTCATAGGGAAAGATTAGTTAGGCTTAGCTTGTTCCTGGCTGCATACCTGTTCTGTTCAGTGAGCCCACCATACCTGTTCTGTTCAGTGAGCCCACTGGATACCTGCATACCTGTTCAGTGAACCTGCCACTGCATACCTGTTCTGTGAACTCACCACTGCATACCTGTACTGTGAACCCACCACTGCATACCTGTTCAGTGAACCCACCACTGCATACCTGTTGTGTTCAGTGAACCCGCCACTGTATACCTGTTCTGTTCAGTGAACCTGAATCAGAATCAGAAGAATCAGAAATCTTTTAATCGCCACGCACGACTGGGTCGTGCACGGAATTGGGTTTGGCACATACAATTGCTCAGAGAGAGATTGAGAGTAGTATCAACATAAGAAATTTGCATAGTATCAACAAAGAGAAAAAAAAAAAAAAACGTAGTCATACAATCATACATTATAAGGCATAGTCATACAAAAACACACAGTATACTAAGTGGTACATATTAATAGTTAGATGTGCAGCGGTATAGCGGTAGTCTGCAGGGTGCAGTTTAAACAGATTTAAACTAGACAGTCCTTCAGTCGGCAACTGTAGCATTTGGGGGGGGGGGGGGGGTGGCATTAGAGATGAAGGGAGTTCAGAAGGTTGATGGCAGAGGGGAAAAAGGAGTCTCTATGCCTCGAAGTTCTGGTGTAAATGGCACGAAACCTGCGGCCTGAATGGAGCCGGCTGAAAAAGCGGTGTCCCGGGTGTGAGGGATCGCTGGCAATTCTCAGTGCTCTAGAGCGTAATCTGGAGTTGTGGAGGAGGTCGAGCGAGGGGAGAGGTCTACCGATGATTCTCTCCGCCGATCTAATGACCCTCTGCAGCTTGTATCTGTCGCTGTTGGAGGAGCCAGCGTACCAGACTAGGATGGATGAGCAGAGGACGGACTCAATGGTAGCTGTGTAGAAGTTCATCAGCAGCTCCTGGGCCATGCCAAACTTCTTCAGTTGGCGGAGGAAAAACAGCCTCTGTTGTGCTTTCCTCTGGGTCAAGGTGGTGTTTGCCTTCCAGCTCAGGTCCCTAGAGATGGTAGTGCCCAGAAGACGGACGCTAGCCACTCTTTCGACCTCTGTGCCATCAATGTAGATTGGTGGTGGAGTGGGCGCCTTCTTCCTGAAGTCCACTATCAGCTCCACGGTCTTGGCTGTGTTGAGGACCAGCCTGTTCTCCTTACACCACTGACAAATTCTGTCGACCTCACGACGATAGTCCTGCTCGTCATTGTTTGTTATAAGGCCAACAATGGTGGTATCATCAGCGAATTTGATTACTTTTACCGAGTCCACAGTGGATCTGCAATTGTTCGTATAGAGGGAGAACAGGATCGGTGACAGGACACAGCCTTGTGGGGCCCCTGTGTTTGTTGTCCTGGGATGGGACGAGATATCCCCCAGTTTGACAGCTTGGGACCTGTTGGTCAGGAAGTGTGTAATCCATAGGTGAAGGGTGGGGTGGACATTCAGTGCCATGAGATTGTTTTGGAGTATGCGGGGGCAGATGGTGTTAAATGCTGAGCTGAAGTCCAGCAGGAGGATTCTGACATATGAGTTTGGTTTATCCAGGTGGATGTTTGTAAGCTCCAGGCAGATGTTGATGGCATCATCAGTGGATCTGTTCGCTCTATACGCAAACTGTAGCGGGTCCAGTAGTGCCGAGGTAGAAATCTTAAGGTGGGACAGGACCACCCTCTCAAAGGTTTTCATGATGACCGATGTTAGTGCAACGGGCCTGTAGTTGTTCAGGTCGGGGATTCCCTGCTTCTTGGGGACAGGGATGATGGTGGACTTTTTGAAGCATACAGGGACTTTGCTTTCCTGGAGGGACCTGGTGTAGATGGAGGAGAGAATGGGAGCGAGCTGCCGTGAACAGGTTTTTAGGCAGGCTGGTGACACGCCATCCGGGCCGGAGGCTTTCCTGGCGTTCAGCGTTGTTAGGTGGCGTAAGACAACTGCCTCGCTCACAGCTGGAGGTGGTATGCACAGCCCTCGGTCATTGTCATCCGCAGATAAGGACTGAGCGTCTGAAGGTGTTGCTAGCCCCCCCAGTACCTCCTGGTTCTCGAACCTGCAATAGAAATTGCTGAGGTTCTCGGCTAGCTCAGTGCTAGGCGTCACATGTTGTGGGGGAGGTTTGTAGTTTGTGGCAGCTTTTAGACCCTTCCAGACAGTGCGTAGGTCGTTTGAGCGAAGGTTGTGTCGCATCTTCTCCGCATACTCCCTCTTGGCGGCTCTCAGCTCATGCTTCAGGTTGTTTCTTGCCATCTTGAAGTCCTCCTGGTTGCCGGATTTGTGTGCGGCTTCCTTGCTTCTCCTCAGTTGCCGTAGTTTGTTGGAGAACCAGGGTTTGTTATTTGGAAAGACCTTGAAGGTCTTGGATGGAATGCAGGAGTCTTCACAGAATCTGATGTATGAAGAGACATTGTCCGCCCACTCATCCAGGTCCGGTGCTTCCAGGGCTTTCCAGTCTGTACAGTCGAAGCAGGCTTGGAGTTGGAGTTTGGCCTCCCCCGACCACACTTTGGTAGTCTTTAGCACTGGTTTTGCTGACTCCAGGCGCCTCCTGTAGGTGGGGATCAGGTGAATGAGGGAGTGGTCGGAGGAGCCAACAGCTGCTCGAGGGACCGCTTTATAAGCGTCTTTCAGCACAGTGTAGCAATGGTCAAGAGTGTTCAGGTTCCTCGTAGGGCAGGTAACATGTTGGTGAAACCGTGGCAGCTCCTGGTGAAGGTTGGCCCTATTGAAGTCTCCCATTACAATAAACAGCGAGTCAGGAAGGGATGACTCCCACTGTGTGATGGTGTCACTCAGGTCACGCAGGGCATGTTTGACTACAGCGTCAGGTGGAATGTACACTCCCACGAGGACGTATGAAGAGAATTCCCTTGGAGAGTATATTGGCCTGCAGTTGACGATTAGGAGTTCGAGCTCAGGGGAGCACTTTCTGGCTAGTACAGATGTGTTTGGGCACCACGAGTGGCTGATGTAAAGGCAGATGCCCCCACCCTTCTTTTTGCCCGAGAGGGTGGTGTCCCGGTCTGCTCGAATGAGTCCGAATCCAGGAAGGTGAAGGGCATTGTCCGGAATGTCCTCATGCAGCCACGTCTCTGTGAAGCAGAGGATTGGGGTATTGCTGCAGAGCTCCCTTTTGTTGCTGAGGAGACAAAGTTCGTCTAGCTTGTTCGGGAGGGAGCGGACATTTGCCAGGAGGACTGAGGGGACAGCCGACCTCAGTCCTTTACTCCTGAGTCTCACTTGAGCCCCAGCCCGATTGCCTCTCTTACGCCGTCCTGCGAGGGGTTCTTGAGCTGTGCCGGAGATTTGCTGGGCATAGTTCCAGACGGTGTTGAACAGCAGCGTGCCCTCAGGGTGGGTGGCATAAGTCTCCCATTGCAGCAGCTGTGACCTGGTGTAGGTGGTGCGCTGGATGTGGGGAGGCATAGGGGAGGCAGCCGCGCTATGTGCCTGGTACAAAGGGTACAAAGGTGCATGGTACATGGTACAAAGGTTCCGCATGGTACAAAGGGTACACTCAGTGTGGCAGCAGGCCCAGAAAGCCGGCAGGGAGATCAGTTAGCAGTAAGCATTTCGGGGAGGTCGGCAATGCAGCAGGGAGTGCAGAGAGCGCTCCAAGAAAGCCAGCAATTAAACATTCCAGGGAGAACAGCAGCGCAGCAGAGAGTGCAGGAAGAGTTCCAAGCAAGCTGGCAGTGTGCAGGTCAGAGGGATTTTTTGCAGTGCGCTGGACAGACAGGATGGGAAGAGCAGAGCACGTGTGGCCAGTGGATCTTACCAGCTGATCTGTCGCTCCAGGCAGCGGTGTGTCCTTGGTGCAGTCTGGAGAGGATGCTTGTCAGCAGTGTGCGTCTAAGTGAGCAGGCCTGCACTTCCTGGGGCTGGTGTTGTATGAGCACGTGGTGGAGGGCGCCTTTAATCTGGCTTCCTAGGCTCCGCGTTGTGCGGGAGCACGTGGGAAGCGGCCATCAATGGCTCGATTTGTCGTGCGGAGGGCCTGGTAGACGCCTGGGCCAGGCCGCAGCCAAGGGGGCAGGCAAGCTGCAGGGACGGTGCAGCAGCGTTCTTCCGAGCGGCGGTGGCAGCAGTGGCACCCGGATGGAGGATCTCTTGTTGGAGCGCGTGGGCCCGCGGCTGTCCGTGGTCAGACCGGAGGGCAGATGGGGGTCCCGTGCCGCCGCTAGCGGAGTGGAGCTTAGTGTCAGACGGTGCTGCAGTGGACTTCCGAGCGGCGGTGGCAGCAGAAGAGGATCCTCTCTTGATGGGGCACGTGGGCCCGCGGCTTCCGTGGTCAGACCGGAGGGCAGAAGGGGGATCCGTGCTGCTGCTAGGTGGTGGAGCTTGGGCAGGGAGGCCTTGGAGAGGCGGAGGACGCCGGTTCCGAGGCTCATCCGCAGGACCAGGACCAGTGATGGAGGTGGTGCCGTAGGCCGGGGAGCGGTGCAGGTAATTGGTTGGTTAGGCCTGCGTGTTCACCTCGGGTCTTCCACGTGTGTGGTCGGCTCTGTAGTCTGTGTATCCTCGGCTTGCTGCTGGACCGGAGGGTGGGATGCCGGAGCTGACCCTAACAGCTAACAACTAAAAACTACAACTAAAAACACGAAAACTAATCTATATAAAAGGAAAAAGTAGCAGGAGCTCTGTGCCGGGGCAGCCGATAGGCGCCATCTTTGTTTGTTGTTGCCACTGTATACCTGTTCTGTTCAGTGAACCTGCCACTGTATACCTGTTCTGTTCAGTGAACCCGCCACTGTATACCTGTTCTGTGAACCTGCCACTGCATACCTGTTCTGTGAACCCACCACTGCATACCTGTTCTGTTCAGTGAACCCGCCACTGTATACCTGTTCAGTTAACCCGCCACTGCATACCTGTTGTGTTCAGTGAACCCGCCACTGTATACCTGTTCTGTTCAGTGAACCTGCCACTGTATACCTGTTCTGTTCAGTGAACCCGCCACTGCATACCTGTACTGTTCAGTGAACCCGCCACTGCATACCTGTTCTGTGAACCCGCCACTGCATACCTGTTGTGTTCAGTGAACCCGCCACTGTATACCTGTTCAGTGAACCTGCCACTGCATACTTGTTCTGTGAACCCGCCACTGCATACCTGTTGTGTTCAGTGAACCCGCCACTGCATACCTGTTCAGTGAACCCGCCACTGCATACCTGTTCTGTTCAGTGAACCTGCCACTGTATACCTGTACTGTTCAGTGAACCCGCCACTGCATACCTGTACTGTTCAGTGAACCCGCCACTGCATACCTGTTGTGTTCAGTGAACCCGCCACTGTATACCTGTTCAGTGAACCCGCCACTGCATACCTGTTCTGTGAACCCGCCACTGCATACCTGTTGTGTTCAGTGAACCCGCCACTGCATACCTGTTCAGTGAACCCGCCACTGCATACCTGTTCTGTTCAGTGAACCCGCCACTGCATACCTGTTCTGTTCAGTGAACCCACCGCATCAGTGCGCATACCTGTGCAGTTAAGTGAACCCACCTACCTACGTGAGTGCACGCAGTGTGATATACCACTCCGTGCATACCCGATATGGACAAAACAGGTAGAGGAAGAGGTAGTGCCAGAGCCAGAGGAAGGCCACCCGGCAGGTCTGTGCGAGGTCGTGTAAATGTAATTTCGTGTGGACCTGGCCCACAGTACAGTGCTCGGAAGAAGGCACGTCCCATCACCTCCCAAGATTGTCAGGACGTGGTTAAGTATTTAGCGACACAGAACACCTCATCTTGCTCAGCCAACAGCGCTACTACTAGCACCACTTCCGCTGCATTTGACACTTCGCAAGAATTATTTAGTGGTGAAATCACTGATGCACAGCCATTGTTGTTACAGCCAGATTAATTTTCACCAGCTCATATATCTGAGTTACGCAGCAACACTATGGGTGTAACGTGTAAGGAGGATGAAGGACCTACTGATGGTGCATGTTTGGATTTTTCTGAGGCAAGCGAAGCTGGGCAGGATGATTACGATGATGACGATGATACGGATGCTCTGTATGTTCCCAATAGAGGAGATGAAGAGGGGGACAGTTCAGAGGGGGAGTCAGAGAGTAGTAGGAGGAGAGAAGTTGCTGAAAAAAGCTGGGGCAGCTCTTCGTCAGAAACAGCTGGTGGCAGTGTCCGGCACCATGTATCGCCACCTATGTACAGCCAGCCAACTTGCCCTTCAGCATCAGCTGCTGAGGTCCCTATAGTGCCCACATCCCAGGGTGGCTCAGCGGTGTGGAAATTTTTTAATGTGTGTGCCTCAGATCAGAGCAAAGCCATCTGTTCGCTCTGCCAACAAAAATTGAGCCATGGAAAGGCCAACACTCACCTAGGGACAAGTGCCTTACGAAGGCACCAGGAGAAAAGGCACAAACAGCAATGGGATGGCCACCTGAGCAAAAGCAGCAGCAGCACACAAAAGAAAAGTCACCCTCCTTCTCCTCTTCCTCCTTCAGGTGCATCATCTGCTTCTGCCGCTTTCTCCCTTGCACTTTCACAGGCACCCTCCTCCACTCCGCCTCTGCCCTTGAGCGCTTCCTGCTCCTCTGCCCACAGCAGCAGTCAGGTGTCCGTGAAGGAAATGTTTGAGCGGAAGAAGCCAATTTCGGCCAGTCACCCCCTTGCCCGGCGTCTGACAGCTGGCGTGGCGGAACTGTTAGCTCGCCAGCTGTTACCATACCGGCTGGTGGACTCTGAGGCCTTCCGTAAATTTGTGGCCATCGGGACACCGCAGTGGAAGATGCCAGGCCGCACTTATTTTTCTAGAAGGGCCATACCCCAACTGCACCGTGAAGTTGAGAGGCAAGTGGTGTCATCTCTTACGAAGAGCGTTGGGTCAAGGGTACACTTGACCACGGATGCCTGGTCTGCCAAGCACGGGCAGGGCCGCTACATTACGTACACAGCCCATTGGGTCAACCTGGTCAACGATGGCAAGCAGGGCGCAGCGGACCAAATTGTGACACCTCCACGGCTTGCAGGCAGGCCTCCTGCCACCTCCTCTCCTCCTGCTACATGCTCTTCGCTGTCCTCCTCCTCCTTGGCTGAGTGGCAGTTCTCCTCTCCAGCTACACAGCCCCAGCTCCGCAGGGCCTATGCTGCATGCCAGGTACGACAGTGTCACGCCATCTTAGACATGTCTTGCCTCAAAGCGGAGAGTCACACTGGAGCAGCTCTCCTGGCTGCTCTTAAGAAATAGGGGGATGAGTGGCTGACCCCGCACCACCTGGAGATAGGCAACGTGGTGTGCGACAACGGCAGCAATCTGCTTGCCGCTTTGCATATGGGGAAGCTGACACACATACCCTGCATGGCACATGTCATGAATCTAGTTGTTCAAAGATTTGTGTCAAAGTACCCTGGCTTAGCGGATGTCCTGAAGCAGGCCAGGAAGTTCTGTGGGCATTTGAGGCGGTCTTACACAGCCATGGCACGCTTTGCGGAAATTCAGCGGAAAAACAACTTGCCGGTGAGAAGCCTGATTTGCGATAGCCCGACTCGCTGGAATTCGACCCTGCTCATGTTCTCCCGCCTGCTAGAACAGAAGAAAGCCGTCACTCAGTACCTCTACAACTACGGTAGAATGAAACAGTCTGGGAAGATGGGGATGTTCTGGCCCGACAACTGGACACTGATGAGAAATGCATGCAGGCTCATGCGGCCATTTGAGGAGGTGACCAACCTGGTGAGCCGCAGTGAAGGCACCAACAGCGACTTGATTCCCTACGCTTACTTCTTGGAGCGTGCTGTGCGTAGAGTGGCGGATGAAGCTGCGAATAAGTGTGAACAGGAACAGTTACGGCAGGAACAGGCATGGGACCAATTTTCATCAGACCCAGCTGTTTCCTCAACACCTGCGGCAGCACAGAGTAGGGAGGAGGAGGAAGAAGAGAAGTTGTGTGCAGAAGACGAGTCAGACTCAGAGGATGATGAGCAAGGTGTTTCTTTGGGGGAGGAGGAGGAGGAGGAGGGGACGGCGGCAGGAGAACAACCGCAGCAGGCGTCGCAGGGGGCTTGCGCTGCTCAACCTTCCCGTGGTATTGTTTGCGGCTGGGGGGAGGAGGTTGACTTACGTGACGTCACTGAGGAAGAGCAAGAGGAGATGGATGGTACATCTGGATCCGACTTTGTGCAGATGTCGTCTTTTATGCTGTCCTGCCTGTTGAGGGACCCCCGTATAAAAATCCTCAAGGGGAATGAACTGTACTGGGTGGCCACACTACTAGACCCTCGGTACAGGCACAAAGTGACGGACCTGTTACCAACTCACCTAAAGGTGGAAAGGATGCAGCGCATGCAGAACAAGCTGTCAACTATGCTTTACAATGCCTTTAAGGGTGATGTGACAGCACAACGCCAGCAAGGTACCACTGCCACTAATCCTCCTCCCGTGTCCACGCAGTCAAAGACAGGACGCTCCAGCGATCTCATGGTGATGTCGGACATGCGGACGTTCTTTAGTCCAACGCCTCGCCGTAGCCCTTCCGGATCCACCCTCCACCAACGCCTGGAATGGCAGGTAGCCGACTACCTGGCCTTAAGTGTGGATGTAGACACTGCTGTGAACAGCGATGAGGAACCCTTGAACTACTGGGTGCGCAGGCTTGACCTGTGGCCAGAGCTGTCCCAATTTGCCATACAACTTCTCTCCTGCCCTGCCGCAAGCGTCCTGTCAGAAAGGACCTTCAGCGCAGCTGAAGGCATTGTCACTGAGAAGAGAAGTCGCCTAAGTCACAAAACTGTTAAGTACCTCACCTTTATCAAAATGAATGAGGCATGGATCCCGGAGGGCTGCTGCCCGCCCCAAGACTAAGTCAGTCCCCGCACACACAGCATCTCTGCCTGCACGCCGTGTGACTGGCTGCCTGGTCTGCCCCAAGAAGACTAAGTCGCTCCCAGTCCCTCCACACAGCATGTCTGCCTGCAGGCCGCTTGACTACCTTCTCCACCACCACCAACAGGGTCCGGGACTCCAGGCGGATTGGCCGCTGTAATAATTTTTCTGGTGCGTGTACATGACTGCCTAATTTTTCTGGCTGCACTGCGGGCAGCTGCAACAACAAAAGAAAAGGCATGTACATGCGCCCATTCCCCTTCGTGATCATTACCTTGCCGTGGTGAAGGGGCTTGCGTATCACAATGAAGCAATGACCGGCGCCTAGATGAGTGTCTCGGGGGGCACACCCACGATAATAAGGTCGTTGCCTCATTGTGGTCAGACCAAATTTGATCAGCTGGACAGTCACTGTTCTGTCATTCAGCTACATCAGCCAGGCGACCATATGGGCTGTAAAGCCACCAAAACCTGCACTCTCGCCATGGTGCGCACCAGTCCAGCACGGCCGTCACTACACAAACAGCTGTTTGAGGTGCGTTACACGGTGAGTTTGGTGTGTCAGTGTGAAGCAGTACCTTAATTACACTACCTGATTGATGTATACACATGCAAGATGTTTTAAAGCACTTTAGGCCTGTCATTTAGCATTCAATGTGATTTCTGCCCTTAAAACGCTGTTTTGCGTCAAATCCAGATTTTTCCCGGGGACTTTTGGCATGTATCCCACTCCTCCACCTGGGGGTCCAGGTGTTAGACCCCTTGAAACATCTTTTCCATCACTTTTGTGGCCAGCATAATTTTTTTTTTTCAAAGTTCGCATCCCCATTGAAGTCTATTGCGGTTCGCGAACGTTTACGCGAACCGAACCTTCCGCGGAAGTTCGCGAACCCGGTTCGCGAACTGAAAATCAGAGGTTCGGCCCCACTCTACTTTTCTGATCCATCTCAAAGGCATATTCACATGATCAGCAGGGCGTGATGGTATTAGCTTGTTTCACACCAAAGAAGGTGTGTGGGGGGGATGTGGGGGGGATGGGGGGGGGGGGGGGGGTAAATGTACTTTTAGGCATAAACACAGTTAAAAATTGTAACGAATGGGGAATTCTCTCCGTGATCAGTGCACAAGACGTGCACTGACACTGCGGAAATCCTCCACAAGCGTGTAATTTGAGGGAACCCAGCAAAAGGTGCAATGCACCTGTAGAGGGAAATTCCTGTCGACAGGTGGAGCTGTGGAGTGCAGAGGAACAGCTCCTCTGCTCTGCCACAGACGCCAGACAGGAATTGTACGAAGGGAAGAAACGCAGGGCAAGATAGCCCTGAAAAAGAGAGATCAAAGCGACAGAGGGTATGTGTGTCCACCAAACTAGTCGCCACCCTGCGACGATGAACACACAACCATAAAGATAAAGTGAGAAGGCAATCGCCAGAGATGGCGATTGCTAACAGCGACACAAGACCGAATAAGCACAGATGAGGAATGTATGTATGTCCACCAATCTAGTCGCCAACCTGCGACGGTGGACACACAACAGAAGAAACCAAGTGAGAACGCAATCGCAAGAGAATCGATTGCGGAAGAGAATGAGCACAGGGACAGAATGTATGTATGTGCCCCAATCTAGTCGCCAACCCGCGACGGTGCACATACAACAGCAGATATGAAGTAGGAACGCAATCGAGAGAGAGGCGATTGCGAGAGGTGACACAAGGCTACAGCAAGGCAGAGCACGAGAGTAGCAAAGGCACAGCAAATCATACAATGAGAAGATAAGGAAAATAACAAACGCTAACTAAACGCGAACACCGCACTCATTCGCAACAGTGCACGCGTGTATGCGCGGTCTCCGCGTGTTAAGCACAACAGAGACAAGCACGCTTAACTAACCACCGACAGACAAACATGAAACAGAGGACGTGAGCGCTTGCTTAACGGTTACCTCACCGAGCCTCCAGCAAGCGTTCGTAGCAGACAAGACAGATACACGAAAACAGGAATAAGTGAGAGATAGGATCCACAGCACTAGCGCAAGAGGCTAGTGCGATCCAGGAAGACAGAACAGAAGGATCCACAGCACTAGCGCAAGGCGAGTGCGATCCAAGCTAGACAGATCAGATGAGATAGCTGGTAGCAACTGCTGCTCCAGCTATACTCCAAGAACAAGGATCAGAACGACTTCCTGTCGACCACCACTGGGACAGAACAATCACAACAGACAAACAAAACAGATATGCAATCCTAACTGCACTAGGGAACCTGCCTAGTGCAGTCCCAGGAATTACTCTAAGCTAATCTTTAAACAAAGAGCAAGGCTGACACTTCAGGAGTGTTTAAGAGGACTAACCCTTATGACCAGCCCAGGTCTGTGATATCACATGGTATTTATAGTACAAGCCTACAAAGGATGTGGCTAGGCAATCTGAATGACAAACGTATGCAAATTCCTCAGCAGCAAGCTGCAAAACTGACAAAAGGTCTCTCTTCCAGAGACCTGCAGAATGCAGACCTGAACAGTGGTCAAAAGGCTGCCTGCCTGCGCAGGCAGCCGAGCGGATCCTCACAGTACCTCCCCCCCCCTCTAGGGTCGGATTCCAGATGAGCCTCTAACCTGATATTCAAAAGACTCTAACTGAAGACTCATGAAGGTTAGGACAGCCCGACAAGGCCCAATTCCAGAATCAGCCCATGCGAAACCGACCTCATCGGAAGGAGAAGCCACCGAAACATGCCCATCAGTACCAGAAGTCTCATTGTAACACCCATCAGGACTGTGAGTGCCAGAGAAGAAGCCATCGACACCCACCGAGCCATGCCCACCACCTTCCAAGGACCGTCCAAAAATACCAAACCTGCCACAATACCCATTCGAAGTGTCCCTTTCCACAAAGCACCCACTGCTGATCTCATCCAAAGTACCAGGAAATATTTCTCCCAGGATCTCCCAGAACACTTTGAAGCTCCGCAGAGATCCCAGGAGGGCAGAACGATCACCAGGCTCACACGGAGAACTATCAAGAACCCCTATGGAACCAATGACAATTCTGGATTCAGAATTACCAGGACAAGCATCAAGACCAGGGCCTTCAGGGACCACCTCTGGGCATGCAGGCAGATAGGCAACATCAGAACAGGTTTCCACCGAGGAAGCATCTGAGCAGGCTGGCAACCGAGACACACTTGGGCTTTCTGGGTCACAGAGCACATCAGGGTACACTAGCCCAAGGGGAACCTCAGGACACGTCGAGGAACTGCCAACCTCAGATTCCTTTACGACAAGACCAAAACCAGAACCGGGCAGAGAATCATCACGAGCAGTGGTCTCAAGCACTGGACTTTCAAAAGAAGGCTTGGACTCAAACCTAGAAATCTCTGTGACAATAATATCATCATTGACTACATATGAGTGAAGCTCCACCAGAGCTGCAAAGGTAGTCAGCACAACAGCAATGCCTACTGAAGTGGGCAACACCTCAGAAGGACTTGGGGGGCAGGAGACATCTCCTACAAGTTCTGCACCCTTTGGGAGGAACTCGGAGGTCTCCAGGACATCAGACAAGACCTCAGGAACATCATTTTTCAAGTTTTCTGAGAAGGATTCTGAACTACCCATGTTACAGGGCAAAACTGGAACTTTATTTTGTGGACAGGGCAGATGTCCCAGGGAAGGTTCCACCATAAACTGAGACTGAATTTCATCATCATGAGCAGAATGTACAGGAATATTTACTGGAACATACACTGACTCCCTAACTTTAATCTCACTGCACCCAGAATTCTGCGTAGCAGTCAAACTAGCTTGCAACTCCAAAACTGCAGAAAAACAGGTGAGTATAGCAGCAATACCTAGACGAGCCTCTAGGGACACTGCAGGAGACTCTAAACAAGGCCATATTAACTCATCCAGAGTACAGGGTGCAGAATCAGCATTTTCCTCAGAACAAGAAAGGGACCATAGCCGGCCTTTGATATGGGCGACCGGAGCGGTTGCTCAGGGCGCCGACTTCCAAGGGGGCGCCTATAGCTGGTTGCCTATACTGAGGGCACCTACACCTGATTTCCTATACTGGGGGCACCTATAGCTGGCTACCTTTACTGAGGGCTCCAACACCTGGCTACCTATACTGGAGGCACCTACGCCTGGCTACCTATGGGGGGATGGAGATCTTCACCTGACTTCCTATACTGGGGGCACCTATGCTTGGCAACCTATATTGAGGGCACCTATAGCTGGCTACCTTTACTGAGGGCTCCAACACCTGGCTACCTATACTGGGGGCACCTACGCCTGGCTACCTATGGGGGGATGGAGATCTTCACCTGACTTCCTATACTGGGGCACCTATGCTTGGCAACCTATATTGAGGGCACCTATAGCTGGCTACCTTTACTGAGGGCTCCAACACCTGGCTACCTATACTGGGGGCACCTACGCCTGGCTACCTATGGGGGGGATGGAGATCTTCACCTGACTTCCTATACTGGGGGCTCCTATGCTTGGCAACCTATACTGGGGGCATCTATAGCTGGCTACCTTTACTGAGGGCTCCAACACCTGGCTACCTATACTGGAGGCACCTACGCCTGGCTACCTATATGGGGGGATGGAAATCTTCACCTGACTATACTGGGGGCACCTATGCTTGGCAACCTATATTGAGGGCACCTACACATGAGATCCTATACTGTGGGCACCTATACCTGGCTACCTACCTATAGTGAGTCTGAGGGCGTGGGGGGGGGCAGCACTGCAGCTATAACGCTTGGTGCAAATTGTCATTGCTGTGCTATCATTCTAAATGGGGGGGAGGCGGCTAACTGTCCCACTGATTGTTTTTATTAATATTCCTGAAAGGTTCTAGCCTTCATTTTTAACTGTATTCAGGATAATGCACTCCTTGCATCCATTTGTGGTTATTAATAGTATTTTTACTATTATACATATGTGACGTGTCACAGAGATCTGAGCATTTGGCGTGATGTGTCACAACGTCAAAAAGGTTGGGAACCACTGTCCTAGGAGATATCTCAGGAGAAAAGGGGAACTGCATATAGGCCTGTGTGTGTGTATATGTGCATGCGTGCGTGTGTGTATATGCACGTGGGAAGAGGATGAAGGGGGTGGGGGGCTGTGAAACCTAAGGCCGGCCCTGAAAGGGACTCACAAATGTCAGTGCGAGTGGAGTTCATGTTTTCATTCATGGTACAGGGCAGATTCAGAGAAAGCTTCTCTGAGCAAAGCAAAGAAGCTTCAGCATCAGATTCGCAAAACCGAAGCGCTGTCTCACTCTTAGATTCGGCTAACAATGTCAAATCTGAGGAGTCAGAACGCAAAACTTGCGAATCAAAAATCGCTTTAGGTTGTGAAACTGACGCTTCCATAGCGCAAACCTCCGCGATCTGCGGGGCAGACTGTAAGGCGTTCAGGACAGAAACACTGGAGCAACTGTCACCAGGCAATGGGCCCTTACAGGTGTGAACAGGGTGAGACAAAGACGCATTTGCAGTAGAAATAGCGACAACATCAGGAAAAACTTTATTAGACATATTAATTTTACTTTTGATGCTGCGTAATTTAGGAATTTTCCCCATAGCAGGATCACAGATGGAAGATCTTAAAGATCTGTCTCTAAATGACAAGGGGCTTGATTCGCAAAGCGGTGCTAACTGTTAGCACGCCTGTGAAAACCCCCTTAGCACGTCTAAACGAGTTTTTCGCGCACAAAACTTTATGCGCGCAAAACTTTATGCGCGCACTGCACAGAGCGCAGGGTGCTCCGCACGAAGTGCCCATTAAAGCCTATGGGACTTAGCGTGCGCATAGGACTTTGCGCGCGCAAAACGTTGCGCGCGGTACTTAGCACGCGATCTGATTGAGAAATCCGGTGCTATCCTATTAGCACCCTGGTTAGCACGTCTAGAGACTTTAGACCTGCTAAGTAGGTTATCACCGCATAGTGAATCAAGCCCCAGGGGTCCCACACATCCTTGAGAAAACTGGCACATTCATGCTGATCACAATCTGCAGTAACATCCGAGAAACAGGCATCAGATCGCACAGATTCAAACTGCACGCAGTCAGGAGAGAATCCTCCAGGATTCTCACAGGAATCAACCACAGTGGCACACCCACTCATTTCAGATCGCACAATGTCAAGACTCACATGCTTTACCCCAGAAAGGCAGGAACAATCATCCGACAACGATGTCTCTTTATTGGAATCAATTGATTGGTGTGTGTGCAACTCATCTAAAATCGTCTGCCATACATAAATCACCAGATCCACATCACCCTCGTCTCATTCATTGGAATCAATCAAAAGGTACATAGAATCGAGACAATCATTCAAGACATCTTCGCTTTTTGCGATGTAAAAATCGCAAAAGGCTTTCCAATCAAAATCAAATTCCTCCATCAAGGCCCCAATGTCCCATGAGGCAAATGGAGGCTCAAACAAGCCAGTATCCAGATAATCTCCAAATGGGTGGAGTTCAGGAACAAGAACAGATTTTTTAACTGCTTTAATATAGTGTGCGATCCTACCTATAATAGGATCCACATAAGCTTTGGATTGGGGCAAAAAACCCGGAGACTGAGCAACATCATTGTAAACATCATTATCATACTGAATGGTTTTGCACATTTCAGACTTGACAGAAATAACCTATTTATTTGTGGTTGCTATGGGCAACAAATCTTTTGGCTGACAAGCCAAATCAGCAGTTTGGCCTGCAAGCACCAACTCATTCACATATGGTAATGACAGAGAAATGTTGCATAAGCTAATCTGATCAGCATTTTGCACTGCAGGAAAAAACTCATCTCTGGTTTCAGAGTCCAGTATCTTAAACCTCTTAAAGACACAGGACCCATATTTGACCAAATCGTACAAATCGGAAATTCCCTCTACACTGGGAATTTCGGTTTGGCTGGTCATACTGTAACGAATGTGGAATTCTCTCCGTGATCAGCGCACAAGACGTGCGCTGACACTGCGGAAATCCTCCACAAGCGTGTAATTTGAGGGAACCCAGCAAAAGGTGCAATGCACCTGTAGAGGGAAATTCCTGTCGACAGGTGGAGCTGTGGAGTGCAGAGGAACAGCTCCTCTGCTCTGCCACAGACGCCAGACAGGAATTGTACGGAGGGAAGAAACGCAGGGCAAGATAGCCCTGAAAGAGAGAGATCAAAGCGACAGAGGGTATGTGTGTCCACCAAACTAGTCGCCACCCTGCGACGATGAACACACAACCATAAAGATAAAGTGAGAAGGCAATCGCCAGAGATGGCGATTGCTAACAGCGACACAAGACCGAATAAGCACAGATGAGGAATGTATGTAGGTCCACCAATCTAGCCGCCAACCTGCGACGGTGGACACACAACAGAAGAAATCAAGTGAGAACGCAATCGCAAGAGAAGCGATTGCGGAAGAGAATGAGCACAGGGACAGAATGTATGTATGTGCCCCAATCTAGTCGCCAACCCGCGACGGTGCACATACAACAGCAGATATGAAGTAGGAACACATTCGCGAGAGAGGCGATTGCCAGAGGTGACACAAGGCTACAGCAAGGCAGAGCACGAGAGTAGCAAAGGCACAGCAAATCATACAATGAGAAGATAAGGAAAATAACAAACGCTAACTAAACGCGAACACCGCACTCATTCGCAACAGTGCACGCGTTTATGCGCGGTCTCCACGTGTTAAGCACAACAGAGACAAGCACGCCTAACTAACCATCGACAGACAAACATGAAACAGAGGACGCGAGCGCTTGCTTAACGGTTACCTCACCGAGCCTCCAGCAAGCGTTCGTAGCAGACAAGACAGATACACGAAAACAGGAATAAGTGAGAGATAGGATCCACAGCACTAGCGCAAGAGGCTAGTGCGATCCAAGATGACAGAACAGAAGGATTCCTGTCGACCACCGCTGGGACAGAACAATCGCAACAGACAAACAAAACAGATATGCAATCCTAACTGCACTAGGGAACCTGCCTAGTGCAGTCCCAGGAATTACTCTAAGCTAATCTTTAAACAAAGAGCAAGGCTGACACTTCAGGAGTGTTTCAGAGGACTAACCCTTATGACCAGCCCAGGTCTGTGATATCACATGGTATTTATAGTACAAGCCTACAAAGGATGTGGCTAGGCAATCTGCATGACAAACGTATGCAAATTCCTCAGCAGCAAGCTGCAAAACTGACAAAAGGTCTCTCTTCCAGAGACCTGCAGAATGCAGACCTGAACAGTGGTCAAAAGGCTGCCTGCCTGCGCAGGCAGCCGAGCGGATCCTCACACAAACCCTTAAATTCTTTAAAACCATACAGCACACAATCTATGTGTAATTGTATTGAATGACCGATCAGCAGGCTGCTATGAATATTCATAACAAATAACAAACTTTTTATTTAATTCTACAAACCTTGAAATTCTGATTCTTGTGGGCTAAAGTCTACCACGAACCAATCACAGAAATATATTTTTACCGCTCAACCAGTAGTGAGGCTGGCTTCAGCAGTGTGATAGAAGTTGTACTGTGAATGGCCAGCACTACTACTATGCAGGGGCTGCATGCCTACTCTGCACAACAGACCAAGGGCACCACATGGGAAACTCAGCACTCAGGCCTGGACCATGGCAGTGCCCCAATATACAATTATTCTGCCAGTAGCTGCACACTACTAAACTACCACACCTTAACCACATCTCAGAAGCTCTATTCACCAAGTACAACCTGAGTTGCACCTGGAAGGATTTTTGGTACAATTTGGCATAGTAAAGTTTCACATACATAGTGCAGTTAGCAGACATAGTACCGTTAACATATATATGGTACAACAAAATGCTGGTTCACTGGTTCAAAATAAAGATCCAATAATGCAAGAACAGTTCTACGCTTACGTATTTGTGGGTGTTAATTCTGATATGGTATAGGTTTAAATACACTGGCTCCATGTCAGAATCCGCTCTGCTGGCCTTGATTCCATGGACAGTTTGTTGGTTTCCTATGCAGTTCAGTCCAGGGAAAATAGGCCTTTTTGTCAGTTTGCAAGGCTGACTGATTTGCATCCAATTATCTTGCAATCTGCTTGTCTGCTTCCTTTGAAGGTTTTCAGTATAAATGTCACTTGCTCCCAGTATTCCTTGCTCGTCATAGGTTCTGTTTGGTGAAGACTGACTTTAGAGCCTCAGCCTCTTTGTATCTTATTGCTGAATATTCTAGTGTAGTTAATTATTGGGGAGTGCTATTTGCACTCCTACTAGTGCTGTCAGTTTTGTGTATTATTTGTATTGTGTAGTTTTGTCTTGTCCTGTACTTGCGATTACACTGTCTCCAGTGGTGGCTGATAGTGAATCGTTTAGTCTGTTTTGTCTGGAGCAAACGCTTGCTGTTGTCTGGTGTTAGGCAACCGATTAGCAAGCATTCTCAGTATCTGTTTGTCTTTGTTTTTCGTGTTCATTTGTTAGTCAGGATTGGTAAGTTTTGTCACTGTTGCGCTTAACGTGCGGTGACCGTGCTACTGACGCGTTTGTCACTGTTGCGCATAACGTGCGGTGACCGCATTTAGTTAGTTCATTTGTTATTTTCCTTAGAGTTCGGATTGTGGTTATTTGCTGTGTATTCCTTTACTCTATTCTTGCTTTGTCTTTGCTCAGTCTTGTGTTTCTGACAACAATCACCTCTCTTGCGATTGGCTTTCTCGCTCTAGTCTGGTCGCTTGTGATATGTCTACCGTCGCTGGGTGGCGACTAGATTGGTAGACATTTATACAGTCTGTCTCAGTTCTTGCTCTATTTTGAGTTGCTACCTTGTTTGTATTGCCCTGTGTTGTTTCATCGTGCAATTTCTATCTGGCATCTGTGGATGTACAGAGGACTTGTTCCTCTGTGCTCCACAACTCCGCCTGCTGGTTGGAATTCTCCTTTACAAATATATACTGGGTACTCTGCTTCTGTGATTGTGGGAGATTTCCATCTGCTTCAGCGCACTTGGTGTGCGCTGACTGTGGAAATCGCCCCCAGATCATTACACTCCACATGCTCCTGCTGTACTCGCTGCACTGCAACTAAATAATGCAGCTGTCTTATGTCATTGGCTCCTGACCCTGTGATCACTATGTGATGGTCACAGTGATGAGAGAGTGAGAATTAATGAAAGACTGTGGTCCTTATGGGGACAGACCTGGCGGTCCTAGCTAGGTTGAAGACGGTGTTCTACATTATATGCACGGTATTGCAATAATATTTATATTAAGTAACGTCTCGGTGTTGCTTGTGTGGGGAAAGGTTTTAATGCACACTTACAGTGAAGCAGATGATTCATTTATTTGTGAATATGTGTGGAATATTCCTATTCCCCTAATCACCCACTTTTGTGGCCTGACCAGCAGAACCAGGCCAAGAACTGCTGGATACCATAGCAACCAGTAAAGAGTGGAGGATGAAAGAGTCTTATGCGCAAGCACCAAATGTTGTGATTATGCAGAAGATTCCTCAAAGATTCTCTACACTGTTTACTGGTTGCTATGGTAACTAGAGGCTCTCATTCTGTTTCCCAAGTGATAGAGAGCAGAATAGCAACAGCTGGGAACAGGTATTTTTTGTATACTCAAGAAGTGTGAAGTGTTTCTCTGCATTCCCTTTGTAAAAAACATTCCTTTTCAAATCTCTGTATATTTCAAGTATATTAAAGGGAAATTACATTTTGCTGAGTAAAAACTTAATATTGTATTGATTATTGGAAAACATTTTTCCAGCTTGATTACTTTATCTCTATGTGTATATAAGATACAGCCATTCCAAATAACTAAAACGGGCATATGAGAATTTGCTGCCACACACTGGACTAGTCCAGGTGTTGATAACAAGTAACAAAACATCTTGCTCTGTGTGGCTTCTTGGGGTTCTTTTACACTAAATCAGTTGCTGACTCAGTTATAAGTGAACGGACAGCTGATGTGCAAGGTAATGTCCATGTGCCCTTTGGCTCAGTACACATTATACACGTTTTAACTGGAAGCTTTTTCACAATACACTGCTATGTAAAGTTAATATGCATCAGTTTTTCAGCATATATTGTAAAAGAGGATAAAAGGGAGATTTTTTGGGAAGTCTCATAGCAACTTCAGTATACAGTGTACTGTTGTGAGGGTTGCAAAAAGAACAAAATGAAAGATATTTTTTTACAATGTTAAACTGCAAAAAAGACTAATGTAGCACCCATCCATATTATGGCGCTTCTATAGTCAAAGTAGAATTTTTCTTTAAAGGACAACTTAAGTGAGAGGGACATGCCATATTTATTGCCTTTTAAACAATGTTGATTGCCCGGCAGTCCTGCTGATCCTTTGCCTCTAATGCTGGGACATGGGTCGATTCTGCACCCGATCGTTTTGCCCGCTCGATTCTCTTATCTTCCGCTCGTTTTTCTTATCTTTTTTCAATTCACTTCAATGACAAATCGAGCGGCAAGAGATCGAACGGTGATCGGACATGTCAGAAATTATCTATCTAACCATCTTATCAGCTCAGAATCGAGCCGTGTATTCCCAGCATAGAGCCCCATACACACTCTCAACAGCTGTCTTTTATGCAGCACAATTATCAAACAACTTTTCTTGTGAAATAAGTTGAAACAACCAAAAATGGTTGTTTGCTATTGTTCACATAACTGATAAGATGTCAATCCAACTGTTGGATTGACATCTTATCAGTCTTATCAGTTGTTTGAACAATAGCAAATAACTTTTTTTGTTTGATAATTGTGCTGCATAAAAGACCGCTGTTGAGCAATGTGTATGGGGCTTAAAACCTTTAGCCATTAACACTGAGCAAACATGCAGATCAGATGTTTCTTCAGCCTCATATTCCTCTCACTCCAGGTCATTATCGCCCAACTTAGTCAGGCACAATTACAGGCCTTCAGGAAAATGGCTACAAACAAGTGACTACAACATTAGAAATTTGCTTGACTGCCCTAAACATCTGCTAAGAGGAATTTCATTTTATTTATTCCATTAACTTCTACCAAGTATAAAAATAAAAAGTTTGGGAATAGGGGCTTTATGAATATTAATAACTATCAAATGTAATCAAATGTATAGGTATTGAATCAGTTGTAAATGACTGTTGTCAGACCATCATGTTATACTCTGTGTTCTTCTTTTGCTATAGGGGAATCTAAAGAAGTTTATGGAGTACATTCAGTCTTTAAATGTAGAGAAGGTGAGCCGGCTGCTGGAGAGAGGCCTGGATCCCAACTATCAAGATCCAGATACAGGAGGTAAGTGGATTTTAGGTCACAGGCAGTCAAAGACAAAGGGGATGTTATTTTTAGAACCATGGCAGATTTTTTTTTCTAAATCTGTGTAGGCACACAGTTGCAGAACTTGGTTTTGTGTATGGAGAAACTCCATGATTAGCTTTCTCCTAAGATGTGAGACTCACACAGCAGTTTTAGATTTTTTTAAGATTTGTGTATGGAGATAGGTTTGAAATGTACCTTACCCATGAAAAAGCTACCTAAAGTCCATGCTGGATACCACACCACACACCTATGGGTTATGGGTCCTCTCCCTGTAATCACTGCTTGAAAAAAATGACTTTTGGCTAAAGTCAAGTTTTCAGACTTAGTCAAGTCGGACAGTTTCTGAATATTAAAGTGAGGGTTCACGGAGTTATAAAAATGCTAATCCACTTACCTGGGTCTTCCTCCAGCCCATGGCAGGCAGGACGTGCCCTCGACGCTGCTCCAGAGGCTCCCGGTCTTCTCCGGTGGCTCACCCGACCTGGCCTGGCCGGCTTCCAGGTCGGGCTCGTGTGCGCTTCAACGTGCGTCTCAAGCGGTCGCGCTAACGTCATCGGACGTCCTCCAGGCTGTACTTCGCAGGCGCAGTACAGTCCGTAGGACGTCCGATGACTTCAGCGCGACTGCGTGAGATGCATGTTGGAGCGCAAGGAGAAGCCCGACCAGGAAGCCGACCTGGCCAGGTCGGTTGAGCCACCGGAGAGGACCGGGAGCCTCTGGAGCGGTGTCGAGGGCACGTCCTGCCTGTAACGGGCTGGAGGAAACCCCAGGTAAGTGGATTAGTATTTTTATTTTTTTAACTAACTCCGTGGATATTTCCTTTAAGAGCTAGGCTTGCTCCCATTCTCTCCCCATAGCTGAGTGGACTTCAAAAAATAAAAGTGGAAGGCAGGTGCAGGAAGAAATGGGCTGAATGTGCTCTAGGATATCCAGACCACTGCAATGTTTTGTTTCCAGGTCTGTAGACATTACCCATAGAGGTGTGCTCACTGTTGTAATACTCAAAATATCTATTAATTGTTTCATATGCATAGATATTTCTGACCATTCATGGACGATAGTCTCAAGGACACCAAGGGTCCCTTTTATTAAGCCACACAAAAGAAGACAATACAAATTTTTATTACATAGAGATCTCAGATCTCACTTCCTCCTTCACTTCCTTCTTAACTGCCTTCCTTCTCCTGAGGCGTATCAATAGGGGGTGCAGAGGTTGCAACTGCATCGGGGCCTCGAGGGGTCCTCCCTCAACCACAGTAATAGCTCTCTATTGGTCCTGTGCTCACAATAATCACTTCTATAGATACTTTGAACAGTGGCAATCATTAACAAACTGCTCCCCATTCCCTTCTTGCAGCTCTGATTCTGTAGTTGCCATTGGCAGGTTTTGGTGCACCGTATCAATTATTATGCATAGAGTGCTTGGGGGACCCCATGTAAAACTTGCATTGGGGCCCACAGCTCCTTAGCTACGCCACTGTCCTTCTCCCAAATAAATGAACACAATCTCTCCTCTCCCATCTTTAAATCATATCCCACTACCTGTCCCCATTGATCCTATTCCCTCTCACCTCATTCCTAACCTTTTCTTTTTCGCTACACCTACCCTAACTTCACTCTTACACCTTTCCTTCTCTGCATGTGATTTCTCATCCACAACTTAGCAAGCCCTGAAATCTCCATTCAGGACCCCTTCTCTGGGTCCCACTGCCTTCCCTAACTGCTGACTTATCTCCCTTCTTCTCTTCTCTATATCTTCCTTGGTGTGTTTTATCTCCTCCAGTCTGGCTGTTGCCCAAGTCACTCAACAGAAACAAGCTCATTACTTTCCTATCATTTTCCACAATTATTTCACAACTTTACTACTGCAACACCCACCTCTGTGGCCTACTACCACAACTCGTCTATCACTCCTTTCTCTTCTCAAATTCCACTGTTATGCTGGGTACACTCCATACAATTTTCTGTTTGATTTTCTTTTCCATTTCTTCTGTTCGATTTCCGATCATTTTCTGAATCTATTTCCATTCACTTTTTTGAGCAGTCGACCAGAAAAACGATTGAAAATAAGATTGAACATGATGGAAATTATCTATCGAACCATCTATCTAACAGAAAATTGTATGGCATGTACTTGGCAAAAGTCCCTCCACTGGCTACCTATTACACAAAGGAAAAAATGAAAGATCCCAACTCTCACTCACAAAGCACGTTACAATCTAACTCATTCTTGAATAACTACACTTATCTCCAGATACCACCGTACACACACCCTCCACTCTACCATCAATATTCTCCTTTCTCTTTTCCTAGTTACCTGTTCTTATTCACATATTAAAGATTTCTTTCAGATTTCTCTACTCCTCTAGAACACCAACAGTCAGTACACATCTACACTTCAGGAACATTCTAAAAAAAAAAATCTCTTAAGGCAAGCATATAATCTTACCTAGGAAACTCTTTGGCCATTGGACACCACACTACCACCTTGTGCGCAGCTTCCTCTTACCTATTGTTCTATCACTTAACCCCATTAAGCCCAAACTACATGATACAATTATTTGTGCAATTCGATTACGATTCTATTTACGATCCGATTAAATCCGACATGTCCGATCGGGATTCGATTCAATTCAATTGGATTTGTCATTGCAAAACAATGGCAAATCGAATTGAATGGAAATGAATCCCGATTGGACATGTCGGATTTAATCGGATCGTAAATAGAATTGTAATCGAATCGCACAAAGAATTGTATCGTGTAGATGCGGCTTTAGAATGTAATCTCAAATGGACATGTCTCTCTCTCTCTCTTTCCGTGTATTTACTGCTGCTGTGTAATGTAAGTACTTATTTTCCAACTCTGTGCAATCTAATACCGTCTTTTCCCGAAAATAAGACACTGGCTTATATTATTTTTTGCTCTAAAAGTTGTGCTAGGGCTTATTTTCAGGGGATGTCTTATATTTCTATTAGGAAGGGTCTCTCAGCAGAACATTTCCAGTTCCTTTGTACTGTGATGTTCATGGATTTGAAAGTATGCTACTGTGCTGATCAGGCACCTGCCCTGTCTTCCCTGCACACAGCTCATAACCTTGCTGTGTGCTGGGATGACAGGATCAGTGATCGATTGGCACTGCACCACTGTGTCCCCACTTAATGGCTGCCTCTTCCTCCTCTCTAACTTCCGCTAGGGCTTATTTTCTGGGTAGGGCTTATATTTCAAGCATGCTCAAAATTCCAGCTAGGGCTTATTTTCAGGGTAGGTCTTATTTTCAGGGAAAGAGGGTAGCTGGCCCGATCAGATGTGTATTATCTGCATTCTATCATGGTTATTTATTTGTATATACAATGCATTCTCAGTTGTACAACACCACGGAAGATGCTGGCCCTATGTAAATCCAAAATAATAATAGCTGGCAGGGTCAGCACAAGTGCTGGAAGAATCAGGGCTTACATGGCCTTTAGGGATAGAACATGAACCAAGTTACTGCGGGCAGAATCGAGACTGCCGAGGTTTACATAAATGCAAAGTCTTCGGATAAACAACAGTAAAAAGGAGCATGTTAATTGAATATCTGAAAGACCTCTTGCTTAGGCAGTTCATCAGGGTTTTTGAGCCCCCTAAAATCCTAACTAAACCCAAAATTGAACATGGCAAATTCTGAAAGCAACCATAATGATTAGTGCAAATTATAAATTTGACCTCTCTTAGGAGGCTATTTTGTATTAAGCAAATATTACCTTTGGAAACAGACTTCAAACTGAGAAAAAAATGTGTGTAGCTGTGCCTGCTGCAACTGTGCAGCTATACACGTAGTCTTCAAGTGAACCCAAGGTGAACATCGTTCCTCTTTTTGCACGCGCGGTCGTCTTGCTCCTGCGTGAGTACAGCCATGCTTGTGCAGTAGCATGGAGCCACTTTTGCTTAAGCGGCTCTGACCTATTGTGCAGGCATGGCAATATGTTATAGTGGCTGCATAATCTGTCGTGATTAAAATCTCCTGCTGGATTACTTTCGGGGTCTGCAAGCATTAACAGTGAAGATGAGGAGGAAGTGGAAAGCCTTTTGGTGGATCCGGCTGCTTGCCTCTTCTTAGGTAAGGATCTCATTTTTTGCCCTAGGTTCGCCTTGGGTACACTTTAAGATCTCTAAAGCCGTTTACTTACAGTTACTATATTAGAAGATTAAAATGTGTTACACCTACTTCTGTGAACTACAGAGTCCCACCTCCTCTTGTAGACACACTGTTTCTAGCATAATGCAGGGATTTGGGGAAATGTAGTCTGGCATCCATTGTTCTTCCCTAATTTATGTCTCACATGGACACATTAACCCAAACAGCTGCAATCAGAAGGGAAAGAAAGCAAGTTCTACTGCCCTGGCAAGCACATATTGTTGGTGAAGTAGTTTTTTTACCTACTACTTTTTGTATGCGCAGTTTATATTTTGTGTCAGTTATCAACCTGATTACTGTTAGAAATAGCCTTGTTCAGTTTTAGGTTTATTAGGGTTTCAAATATATTGACATTAACTGACCAAGCATTTTGAGATGCAACTCCAGCATGACTCAACAGAAGACTTAAGTTGGTGCCTTAAGGGGCTCATACACTGGTCAATTTCAGCCATCGATCGATTGATTCTATGGAATCATTTGATCGATTGGAAATTGATTCTATCAGTTTCGATAGATTTGATTTATCTGACTGAATAAAAAATATAGGTCGATCTGCTACTGACAGCAGATCGATGGCCCATAGAGTTGCATTGGATCTAATGGTCCAGTAATGCATTTATATCGATTTCCAGTAGATTTCCAATAGATTTAATTCTGAAATCTATTGGAAATCTGTTCCTAGTGTGTGGCACACATCAGATAGATTCCTGTCAGATTCGACTTGACAGGCATCTGACAGAAATGTATCTAATGGTCGAACCTGATGCAAATCTATGACTGTATGGCCAACTTAAAGGTCACCCTTCTGCAGCAAAAACAATAGCGGGTCCAGGTGATTCAGGAGGATATTAAATAAATCAGGAGCCCTGTGGGTGTAACCTGCAACTTGAGTGGGGGTTGCTGTGGTGGTACAACACTAACAAAAGAACTACTAGTACTAGAACAAAGTTGTGTTTGAAAGATGTGTTAGAGTTCGTAGGTAACACTACATGTTACAGAGAAACTTGAACCCAGGATTGAACTTCATCGCAATCAGTAGCCGATACCCCCTTTTCCATAAGAAATCTTTACCTTTTCTTGATAGATAACAGGGCCATCTGTATGGCTGATATTGTGAAATTTACTGTATCAGACTGTATCTCAGGAACTGCTAATTGTTTTGACATGCAGCTTTCACTGTAGATGATGCCTGAGGATGCATTCTTCAACACGTGGTCAGTAAATATTGAGCAGACAGGTTTGCTTTTAAGTACTGACTTAAAAAGCAAACTAAGCTGTATTTGCTGTAAAATCTGTAGAGCATAGAGCAGTGTGGGGTTTTTGGGCACGTAGCATGCATCTTGTTTGCCGTATATATCCAATTCCCTAGTGTTTATCAGGGTGATTTTGGGTCACAGCTGCTGGCATTTTACGCTAACTTAATTTTTCAGTTTTGGGCTATATTTCCTCTTGAATCACATTTTTGCATAGTCTTTTTCCCGTGCAGTTTTTAATGCGTACATACTTGTTAAACTAGGCACTTTTTTGGTGGCAGCATGCTTACAGTATATGGAAAAAAAGCAGCATACTGCAACTTACGGTAATTCTTTTCACGCTCATAGGATGTGAACAGTACAATGATTAACATAGGCTGTCAATCTAATATGTTTCCATGTGCGGAAAACATAAAAAAAACTCCTTTAATTTTTAAATGAATAGATTGCATTCACCAGTCTAATGCTTGCTATTGTTTTTGATTGTGCCATCTTAGATGTTCAATGTAGAGTCATTTATGTGGAACTCAAGTCTGCTGCAAAGATTTCAAATATGTTGTAGCAAATGGTGTTGCAGATGCTTAGAGGTTTCAGAGTCTATTATGCCAGCGCTCTTTCTAAAATTAAGTAGTCAATGACAGTTTATCTGCTCTTTCATTAATGCTTTTGGAGCATGGTTATTATTGTTGCATGTGGCACGCCACGTGTATTTTTACAATATAGAAGAAATGTTGCTGTGAAGTTCTACAGTCTGACCTCAGCTCAGGGGCGTCTCTAGCCATTTTGTCACTCCAGGCGAGAAATCCTGTGGCACCCCCCCCCCCCCCCGTGATTGCCCCCAGTCCCATACCCCGCACCCCTCATGGTGAACACCACTCCTGTGGTGAACCCCACCCCCAAGACCCCCGAAAATCATAATGCAGCAGCGTTTCACCAGAAAATGTACTTATTGCGGCATGCACTCACACACACCACACACAGTGTACACACACACACACACTATACACACACACACACACACACACAGTGTACACACACACACACAGTACACACACTGCACACAACATACACACTATACACAGTACACACACACACACACACACACACTCTAGACATGCACAGCACAGTACACACACTATACACACACACACAGTACACACACTGCACACAACATACACACACACACACTACACACACTGCACACAACATACACACTATACACAGTACACACAAACACACACACTTTAGACACGCACAGCACAGTACACACACTACACACACACACACACAGTACACACACTGCACACAACATACACACACACACACACACACACACAGTACACACACACACACACACACACACACACACACAGAGCACACTATACACAGCACACAGTAGACATACACTATACACATACAGAGATAGGAGGAGTGGAGTGAGACTGAGAATAGCCTGGGATGGAGCAGTTTATCTGTATTGCAGTCCCACATTACACAGAGACTAGTTGCTGGTAATAGGACTGCTGTCCCTGACAATCTCTTACACAAGTCAGCAAGCAGCCCTCCTGGAGTTTAGGGACTGTCAAAACTTTTCAACCTGTTTAAGACCTTATCTGCACATGCAGTCATTATAACAATGGGGAGAGACCAGACAGTTTTTTTCCCACTGACCCTCCAGACGAGTTCTACATCATGCTGTGTATATTTACCAGCTAGCCTGCCCTCTAATTGCACTTTTATCAGCTAGCCTAGTATTTTACATTGCCTTACATCAACAAACCTGAATACAGCAGACACAGGACCAACCCTAAATCATTGAATGAAAGGCGGCCTCGGGGGAAGTCAATGCCTGGCTGCTACACAGTCTCTACATCCAGGCAGTTACCAGTAGCAGAGAGAGAGGGACTGAATTCTCAGGAGTCGGACTCAGGAGCTGATGATGCTGTACTCCTCGGATCCCTGACTAGGATGAGTGCCTTCTCTCACTGACTCATTCATTACTGTGGTTCTTTGAATCATTGAGCTGAAGTCCAGTCAGCCCCGCTGCTGCTGCTGTGTAAACTGACACCTGAGTCAGCTGAGAGGCATTTCTTCTCTCACTACTCAGTGCAGAAGCGCCCTTGCCTCTTCCTGTCGCCTTAGGCGAATATTTATAGCTGCCTAATGGCTCGGACGCCTCTGCCTCAGCTCTACAATGGGAAAATAAATGAGCCAGTTATAGGAGCAGAATGTGCAGTAGGAACAGCCCTGGCTACCAAAAATCCGTTTTTCTTTTGCAAGCTATAAAGACATATCTGGCTTCTCAGTAAGAAAAAAAAATAAAGATAATTTTTAGTAATATTATATTACATAGTATTTTCTGCTGTAAATGTTATAATAGTTCTTTGTAAAGACAGAATTGGCATGTAAGGTTAATCAATGAACGTATATTGCAATAGCAGATTCAGGAGTGTGTTATATTCAGAACTGCCATTGATTTAGCTTGAGTATAATCTGGGGGTGGGTACAGCACACTGCAGCCTGATAGAGCAGGTTTTGTATCCTCCAAGGCTTCTGAGTAGGTCTGTAGCTTGTTCATTATGGATAAAATCCATTCTATTATCCTTTGTATAGAGACAAAGCTTTAGTGCAATGACAGAGAGAGAGAGGAAGAGGGAGAGCATGTCTTTAACAAGGTAATATATGATTATTTACTGCATAGAAATTAACAGGATTTCACAGACTCATATTTGGTGAAATGAAAAAAAAAATAGCTAAATTAGATTCTATTTTAAAGTTTCAAGCTCCTGGACAGAATCATATATAAGTCTGTACGTGATTCAAAACTTCTTATTGTACGGTTCTGATACAGTTCTGTATAAGGCCTGAAGAAAAAAACAATGTTTCAAAAGCTTGCAATAAACCATGTAAAGTTAGTCATTAACCACTTGCCGACCGCCCACTGCCTATGGGTGTCGGCAAAGTGGCACGCCCAGGACCGCCTAACGTCCATCGGCGTCCGCTCCTGGGGGACCAAAAAGCCAGGGATTGCGCGCGTCTGCCGGCATTAGGCTCCGCCCACCCGCAACGTCAACCCGACGGCCAATTAGCAGAGCCGGCGGGTTGTTAACCCCCGATCTGCCGCATGGAAAGCGTATAATACGCTTTGTAATGTATACAAAGCGTATTATACAGGCTGCCTCCTGCCCTGGTGGTCCCAGTGATCGAGATCGGGATCCTGCCCCCTGATCGCCCACAGCACCCCTCATACACCCCTGATCACCCCCTCAGACCCCTGTTTGCACCCAATCACCCCCCTAATCACCCATTAATCACTCCCTGTCACTATCTGTCAACGCTATTTTTAGATTAGGTCCTAAACTGCCCCCTTGGGGCTCCTGATCACCCCTCCACACCCTCAGATCCTCTCCAGACCCCCCCCACCCTGTGTACTGTATACATCTATTCTCCCCTGTAATCACCCACTGATCACCTGTCAATTACCCATCAATCACCCCCTATCACCACCTGTCACTGCCACCCATCAGATCAGACCCTAACCTGCCCCTTGCGGGCACCTGATCACCCGCCCACACCCTCAGATCGCCCGCAGACCCGCCTTCAGATCACCTCCGAAGTGCATTGTTTACATCTGTTCTCCCCTCTAATCACCCACTGATCACCCATCAATCGCCCCGTCACCACCTGTCACTGCTACCCATCAGATCAGACCATAATCTGCCCCTTGCGGGCACCCAGTCACCCGCCCACACCCTCAGATCACCCTCAGACCCCCTCTGATCAACTCGCCAGTGCATTGCTTGCATATATTTTCCCTTGTAATCACCTACTGATCACCTATCAATCACCCCGTCACCCCCTGTCACCACCTGTCACTGCTACCCATCAGATCAGACCCTAATCTGCCCCTTGCGGGCATCCAATCACCCGCCCACACCCTCAGATTGCCCTCAGACCCCCCCTGATCACCTTGCCAGTGCATTGCTTCCATCTATTTTCCCCTCTAATCACACCCTGATCACCTATAAATCACCCCGTCACCCCCTGTCACCACCTGTCACTGCTAACCATCAGATCAGACCCTAATCTGCCCCTTGCGGGCACCCAAACACCCGCCCACACCCTCAGATCACCCTCAGACCCCCTCGGATCACCTCCCCAGTGCATTATTTACATCTGTTCTCCCCTCTAATCACCCACTGATCACCCATCAATCACCCCGTTACCACCTGTCACTGCTACCCATCATACCCATCAGATCAGACCCTAATCTGCCCCTTGCGGGCACCCAATTACCCGCCCACACCCTCAGATCGCCCTCAGACCCCCCTGATCACCCCCAGTGCATTGCTTGCATCTATCCCCCCTTCTAATCACACCCTGAGACACCCATCAATCACCTCCTGTCACCACCTGCCACCCCTAGCATTCCTACCCATCAGATCAGGCCCTAATTTGCCCCGTGTGGGCTCCTGATTACTTGGCCAAACCCTCAGATCCCCCTCAGACCCCCTTCCGATCACCTTCCCAGTGCATTGATTGCATCTATTCTCCCCTCTAATCACCCCCTGAGACACCCATCAATCACCTCCTGTCACCACCTGTCACCCCCTAGCACTCCTATCCATCAGATCAGGCCCTAATCTTCTCCCTGCAGGCTCCTGATCACCCGGCCAAACCCTCACCCGCCCCACCGCAGTGACAGAATTTTTTGTTTCTGATCACTGCTGGTACGACTTAATTGTGGCTGAGACCAACCGTTATGCCACACAATACGTAACCGCCAATCCAAGAAGCTACCATGCCCAGCCTTTTCGGTGGAAACCACTCCAAGTTTCCGAACGTAACATTTTTTGGGGCCTTCTCCTTAACATGGGTCTAGTCAAAAAGAATGTATTGCGGTCTTATTGGTCTACGCACCCAATACATCACATGCCCATGTTCTCTGCTGCCATGTCCAGGTCACGATTTGAGAACATCCTGCGCTTCCTGCACTTCAGTGCCAATACAACCTGTCATCTAAGAGGTCACCCTGCTTATGACCGGTTCCAGAAAATTCGGCCCCTCATAGACCACCTGTCAACAAAATTTGCACATGCTTATACCCCTGAACAGTCATATTGAGGCATTTGGTTTCCAGACTACTCCTCACGGTTTTGGACCCTAAAATGCCAGGGCAGTATAGGAACCCCACAAATGACCCCATTTTAGAAAGAAGACACCCCAAGGTATTCTGTTAGGTGTATGATGCGTTCATAGAAGATTTTATTTTTTTGTCACAAGTCAAGAAAAGACAAATAACATTTATATCGCGCCACTAGGACGCGCTCTATAGGCAGTAGCAGTGTTAGGGAGACTTGCCTAAGGTCTCCTACTGAAAGGTACTCATAGGACTTTGGGCCCCTTAGCGCACCTAGGCTGCAAAAAAGTGTCACACATGTGGTATTGCCGTGCTCAGGAGAAGTAGTATAATGTGTTTTGGGGTGTATTTTTACACATACCCATGCTGGGTGGGAGAAATATCTCTGTAAATGGACATTTGTGTGAAAAAAAAAATCTCATTTACAGAGATATTTCTCCCACCCAGCATGGGTATGTGTAAAAATACACCCCAAAACACATTATACTATTTCCCCTGAGCACGGCGAAGTTAGCAGAAGTGGAAATTTTTTTTTATCGACACAAAGTGTCATTTTCTGCTAACTTGTGACAAAAAATAAAATCTTCTATGAATGCATCATGCCTCTTAGTGAATACTTTGGGATGTCTTCTTTCCAAAATGGCTCATTTGGGGGTATTTATACTATCTTGGAATTCTTGCACCTCAAGAAACATGACAGGTGCTCAGTAAAGTCAGAGATGCTTCAAAATGGGAAAATTCACTTTTGGCACCATAGTTTGTAAACGCTATAACTTTTACGCAAACCAATAAATATACACTTATTGGATTTTGTTTAATCAAGGACATGTAGCACTATAAATTTAGACAAAAATGTATATAGAAATTTTACTTTATTTGAAAAATGTCAGCACAGAAAGTTAAAAAAAAACATTTTTTTGACAAAATTCATGTCTTTTTTGATGAATATAATAAAAATTAAAAATCACAGCAGCAATCAAATAGCACCAAAAGAACACAATAAGGGAAAGAGGCGCCCTGATTTGAATAAAAGCTTTTAAAACCAGTTTAAAAACGAAAAAGAAAAATGAGGTATCTTACCTCAATGACGAAATCTCTGTAAACTTACAAAAGATTTTTATTTGAGCACAGGCAACGCGTTTCGCGGGTCTAAAGCCCGCTTCCTCAGGCCAATACAGTGCCAAATGACAGAAATCATGTAGCATAGGGAGCCTATTTGGCGCCTCTTTCCCTTATTGTGCATAGTTATACCCCCGTACATGTTTTGTCCGAGGGGTGGTGACAGAACACCCGTTGTTTTACCACGGTTAATGTTTTGTCCATCCTTTTTCATCTAAGAGAGCGACCTCAACCAGGTCCGTCCAGGACCACCCCGAGTGGAGTCGGGTTTATGGTCTCCACCTGCTTCCTGTGGTCGGTTGCCCCTTGCAACCCTCCTTTGTGAGTAGCCCTTTCAATCAATTGATTTCTCCACACACCTACTATTGACATACTGCACGATCGGGCTCCCTTTTTTGTCTCCTGTATTTTTTTCCATAGGGTGCCAAGACACCCCAACCACGATAGCACCAAAAGAAAGCTGTATTAGTGACAAGAAAAGGAGGTAAAATTCATTTAGATAGTAGGTTGTATGACCGAGCAATAAACCGTTAAAGTCTGAATGGAAAAAAAAAGTGTCTGGTCCTTAAAGGGGAACTGAAGAGAGAGGTATATGGAGGCTGCCATGTTTATTTCCTTTTAAACAATACCAGTTGCCTGGCAGCCCTGCTGATCCTCTGCCTCTAATACTATTAGCCATAGCCCCTGAACAAGCATGCAGCAGATCAGGTGTTTCCTATTTTAAAGTCAGATCTGACAAGACTAGCTGCATGCTTGTTTCTGGTGTTATTCAGATACTACTGCAGAGAAATAGACCAGCAGGGCTGCCAGGCAACTGAAGGAAATAAACATGGCAGCCTCCATATACCTCTTTCTTCAGTTCCCCTTTAAGGGGTTTTAAGACTGCAGTCCTTAAGTGGTTAAAGGTATCACCGGAATCAACGCTTGTTGGTTTGATGTCTGCATTTAAGCTCCTGGACAGTCATCCTGTAGTTGACTCTGAAACAACCGTGCTTTATGTGATTCAGACTCGTTGCATGCTCCTTCCATGCCAGCAGCTCACTAAGTCATAAAGCCAAGATCAGGATGCCAGCCAGAAAGACATACAACCTATATTTTCAGTTTATCAGGTGATGCATGGTTATTCTCCAATTCTGTTGCTCCCCACCCCCAGGTATCAGAATTAAGGAACCTGGTGATCCCCACCCCAGGTATCAGAATTAAGGAACCTGGTGATCCCCACCCCAGGTATCAGAACTAAGTAGCCTGGTGCTCCCCACCCCCAGGTATCAGAACCGAGTAGCCTAGTGCTCCCTATCCCCAGGTATTAGAACTAAGTAGCCTGGTGCTCCCCACCCCCAGGTATCAGAACTGAGTAGCCTTGTGCTCCCCACCCCCCAGGTATCAGAACTGAGTAGCCTGGTGCTCCCCACCCCCAGGTATCAGAACTGAGTAGCCTGGTGCTCCCCACCCCCAGGTATCAGAACTGAGTAGCCTAGTGCTCCCCACCCCCAGGTATCAGAACTAAGTAGCCTGGTGCTCCCCACCCCCAGGTATCAGAACTAAGTAGCCTGGTGCTCCCCACCCCCATGTATCAGTACTGAGTAGCCTAGTGCTCCCTATCCCCAGGTATCAGAACTGAGTAGCCTTGTGATCCCCACCCCCAGGTATCAGAACTAAGTAGCCTGGTGCTCCCTACCCCCAGGTATCAGAACTGAGTAGCCTAGTGCTCCCCATCCCCAGGTATCAGAACTAAGTAGCCTGGTGCTCCCCACCCCCATGTATCAGTACTGAGTATCAGAACTGAGTAGCCTGGTGCTCCCCATCCCCAGGTATCAGTACTAAGTAGCCTGGTGCTCCTCGCCCCCAGGTATCAGAACTAAGTAGCCTGGTGCTCCCCCACCCCCAGGTATCAGAACTAAGTAGCCTTGTGCTCCCCACCCCCAGGTATCAGAACTAAGTAGCCTGGTGCTCCCCACCCCCAAGTATCAGAACTAAGTAGCCTGGTGCTCCCCACCCCCATGTATCAGTACTGAGTAGCCTAGTGCTCCCTATCCCCAGGTATTAGAACTAAGTAGCCTGGTGCTCCCCACCCCCATGTATCAGTACTGAGTAGCCTTGTGCTCCCCACCCCCAGGTATCAGAACTGAGTAGCCCAGTGCTCCCCATCCCCAGGTATCAGAACTAAGTAGCCTGGTGCTCCCCACCCCCATGTATCAGTACTGAGTATCAGAACTGAGTAGCCTGGTGCTCCCCATCCCCAGGTATCAGTACTAAGTAGCCTGGTGCTCCTCGCCCCCAGGTATCAGAACTAAGTAGCCTGGTGCTCCCCCACCCCCAGGTATCAGAACTAAGTAGCCTTGTGCTCCCCACCCCCAGGTATCAGAACTAAGTAGCCTGGTGCTCCCCACCCCCAAGTATCAGAACTAAGTAGCCTGGTGCTCCCCACCCCCATGTATCAGTACTGAGTAGCCTGGTGCTCCCCACCCCCCAGGTATCAGAACTAAGTAGCCTGGTGCTCCCTATCCCCAGGCATCAGAACGAAGTAGCTTGGCCCTCGGAGACTGGAGTTGGACAGCCCTGCCTCAGATGATCTTAACCGCCTTAAACACCCTTCCAAAAGGAAAGCATTAATCAGCATTGTCAAATCTTATAGTTTTTTCAGAGGTACGTCACCAATTTTCAATATAGATAGTAAGTGATAATTTATGTAACAGTTGAAGTATTTGATAAATTCACTAAATGGCAATTAATGCAAAACTAAACAAAACAGCATAAAGTCGTAAATCTAGATGGCATTATCCTGTGTTCCCTCCCCCCCCTGCAGAATGCCCTCTCACCCTTGCTTCACAACTGGAAGGAGGAGCAGATATGGTGAAAATTCTACGAAGTGGTGGTGCGCATCTCGACTTCAGAACTCGCGAGGGGCTAACGGCTCTGCACAAAGCGGTGCGATACCGCAACCATGCCGTACTGATGGTGAGTGCTGCTTAACCCTGAAAGGTGTATAATGTTATAATCCAACATGCACAGTACATACAGTATGTATAGATAAGCCATAGGCTACCATCCTGCTCTGAGGAATGGCAGTGCCTAGACACCTGAGAAATGATGTAATACTTGAAATATGGATCTAGATTCTGATGCTATACAGAGAATATTTTATTTTGTTTTCTCTCCAAATGACCATTCAGAGTCATAAGTATTTTTTTTTATTTTTGTAAATCTGATTGTGAATTTAAAGTGAAAACTGCCAAAAGGAAGACTTCTCATTTTATAGCATTAGGCTTTAAAGCAGACCCAAACTAAAAACTGATCAAGCCTTGCTCTACTGTACATTTACAGTGAAGTTTAATATGAAAAACATTTTTCCTCTTTTTTATTAAAGTATAAACATTGATTCAACGTATTGCAGGCTAAATTACCCCCTATCGTGTTGCATGCTGGGACTACTACCCAAGCTCCCAGAATTGCAAAAGCAAATAAAATTGCAGAAGCATAGAATAAGTTTGTGTTTTCATTTTCATGTGTTTTGGGTTTTTAAAGATGGTGGTAGCCTGAATTTGATGCAGCAACCCACTTATCGAAAAAAAATTTGAATCAATGATGGAGGATGGAGTATATCTATTTATAATGCTGTGGATGCAATACATTCAAAGCTGAAAGCTGTTTTTTAGTTTGATTCCTACTTGCCGACCGCGTAACGCCGTTGGGCGTGGCCGCGGCGGCAACCCCAGGACCGCCTAACGACAATTGGCGTAAAGTCCTGGGGCTCTGTTTTGCAGGAGATCGCGCGCAGGGTGCGCACGCATCTCCTGCTTGGTGGGCGGAGCTCCACCTTCAGTCTCCGAGCGGCGATTGCAGACGGGGGAGGGAGGGTAATTTGCATAAGAAAAACAAAACAAAAATGTCATTAAAAAAACACACAGTAAATATTTATTAAAACAAATTAACAAACCTGGGGGTGATCAGACCCCACCAACAGAGAGCTTTGTTGGTGGGGTGGGGTGGGGGGTGGGGGGGAATCACTTGTGTGCTGTGTCGTGCGGCCCTGCAGCTTGGCCTTAAAGCCGCAGTGGCCTATTTCACACAAAATGGCCTGGTCTTTAGGGGGGTAAAGCCTGTGGTCCTGAAGAGGTTAATGGGTAACTGAAGTGAGAAGAATATGGAGGCAGCCATATTTATTTCCTTTTAAACAATCAGTTGCCTGGCAGCCCTGCTGATCTATTTGGCTGCAGTAGTGTCTGAATCACACCAGAAACAAGCATGCAGGTAATTTGTCAGATCTGACAATAATGTCGGAAAAACTTGATCTGCTGCATGCTTGTTCAGGGTCTATGGCTAAACGTGTTAGAAACAGAGGATCAGCAGGATATCCATGCAATTGGTATTGCTTAAAAGGAAATAAATATGGCAGCCTCCATATACCTCTCGCTACAGTTGTCATTTAAGTGGTTTTCATCAGAAAATACATCTTATGGTGTATCTTCATTTTCATTGAAAATGTTTAACAAGAAATGTCCTTTAGGTCAAGTATAAGCTTTGCAAAGGTGGCATCAAGTGTTTCTAAATATTATCTACCATTTGCTTTGCTTTGTCGCTCCTCGACTGAGCCAGGCTGACACTGAATTGTACGTCTGCCATTCGGCTGAATGCAGAGATTCCCGGGAGCTGTGACCACACTGACCTGCATGCATGAAGCAGGTACTTACAAAGCGGGTTTCAGGCTGAATTGAGAAAGGGTAACATTAAATCACAAAATAGGTTGTAAGGCGATGCAAAACTGGAAATACACTTTACAAGCTTACAGTGGATAGAATGCCTTTTTCAATAATTGTATTTATCATATCAATGTGTTGTTGCCCTACCTGCAGTTTCTTTAGTATATACATAACCCCCTTCTGTTTTTATACATGAATATTTGTTTGTTTTTTCATTTCATACTATCTTGTGACTGCACCGAATCCATCCTGTGGCGTGCTCAGACCCTCTTGGATCTAGGTGCTTCCCCAGACTACAAAGACAGTCGTGGTCTCACTCCACTCTACCACAGTGCCATGGTGGGGGGAGATCCATACTGCTGTGAGCTTCTGCTTCGGGACTATGCCAATCTTGGCTGCGAAGATGAAAATGGCTGGCAGGAGATTCACCAGGTGAGATGAAATCTTAATGAGGAAACATACTGTACATGACTGTAGTCAGGAGACACAAGACAACTGATATGTAGAAGACTAGACTAAGATTGGTCGTAGACTACCATGATAAGAAATATGTCTCCATTTGGCCTCATCTCCCAGGATAGCTGCAAAATTCTTTCTCTCTTTCTCTCTCTCTCTCTCTCTCTCTCTCTCTCTCTCTCTCTCTATATATATATATATATATATATATATACACGCACATGCACAAACACACACAGAACCCACCTAGCGTGTCCTTGCTTATGATCTAGGCCCGTTTGGAATTCTGCCTTTTAGAACGTGTTGAAGAATACTTTTATACTTTGTATGGACAACTATACTGTTTCTTCTGTATGAATCATATGTGGCCATAGGTGAATACCAGCTATATTGTTCCTACACTATGAATCATTCAGTGGCCTACTGCTTTTTACAATTTGGTGGTGTAGATGTTTATTATCATACTATATTTATAGATATAGCCAGACAGTGTCCATGGTCACATATCCTGTCCATGGGCAGTGAGACTCATTGGCCCTTATTCAATTAACTTTTCTCCTTAGTTTTGTCACTGGAGATGTATGGATTCTTTGTGTAATTTTCAGCACTTTTTTAATGTTTAGGTACAGAGAAATTATTTTGTACATTAGATAAAAATGTAACTCCTGGGAGAAAATTCAGGAAAAACCAAATGACCAGATTTTCACATAATGAGGTGATCACATATATTTCATGTTTGTAAAGAACATATGATTTAATGAATGTATTGAATTGTTTAAACATAATGCAAAGTGGTCTTGCAACTTGTTGCCACTTAAATCTTGAACACCCTGCTTACATTTCCTCCCGTGGTGGACTTACAGGAGATTATTGTATCTAAACTTGTCCTTTTCTGGTGTGTTTCCCAGGCCTGCCGCTATGGACATGTTCAGCACCTGGAGCATCTTCTGTTTTATGGAGCAGATATGAGAGCACAGAATGCATCAGGGAACAGTGCTCTACACCTATGTGCACTGTACAACCAGGTAATACACAAGATAATGAAACATATTAACACATTTTATTAGTTGTCTAGAGCAACCAATCAGAACACTTGTCTCATTAAACAACTACCCTTGATTCATAGCTCTGGCCATGGCTCCACTTTTTTCCTTCAGTTCTTTTTTAGTTTTAAAACTTTACCTGATACATATATGTAGCATTAGATTAAGAACCACTACAAGAAATCTTTCATTGGTAAATGTTTTATATATCTGGAGGTCATAGTGTTCCATCAGTCGGAACTGTGTTTTTTCAGTTCACTCTAAAAAAATAGAAATCTTTCATTGGTAAATGTTTTATATATCTGAAGGTCATAGTGTTCCATCAGTCGGAACTGTGTTTTTTCAGTTCACTCTAAAAAAAATATTATTTTGACAGATGATCAATATAATTACATTTTTTACTCATGTTTGGTTAACATGGTACAAAGGACTTCTTACCTGTGATTGCCACTGGTTAGGGAACTGAAATATCCATGCTACAATGTTATTTTATGGCATTTGTATGTCCACATTTCCAGTGAATAAGATGGAGAGGAAGAATTCTAATGCCACCAATAACAGCCCACCCATAGCTCGGCGGTTCCCAATCCTTTTCAGGTCTTTATACTGAACAATTAAACTGTAAATGTTTGTGACACATAGACTTTTACTCTGCAAGCAGGAACCATGACATTACCATGGTCTGTTAGTGTAAGTATAATCCCGGCTGGGTGGAGGGTATACCTAAACTGCGCTGGCATGACACGTATATATACCATGACACATTTGTTAAGGATACCTGACCTGTGGACAAGCTAAGTAAGCTAAGCACAGAAGTATACTCATGCTGGAACCACATACCTCTGTGGGTTGTCCGTACCTCTTCTCATTCCCCCTAGTTCCCGTAAACATGCCTTGAAAAATTTGACTTTTGGCTAAAGTGAAATTTTCAGACAGAAAGAGGTCGGCTTGCTGTCATGTTATCTCCCATCACCCTCCTATTTTGTCCTCTTAAACGACAACTGAAGTGTGAGGTATATGGAGACTGCCGTATTTTTTTACTTTTAAGAGTTACTAGTTGCCTGGCAGCCCTGCTGTTCTATGTGGCTGCAGTAGTGTCTAAATAACACCAGAAACAAGCATGCAGCTCGTTTGTCAGATCTGACAGTAATGTCAGAAACACCTGATATGCTGCATGGTTGTTCAGGGTCTATGGCTAAAAGCATTAGAGGCAGAGGATTAGCAGGACAGCCAGGGAAATAGTATTGCTTAAAAGGAAATAAATGAGGCAGCCTCCATATCACTCTCACTACAGTTGTCCTTTAACCTGCTGGGCATTCTGATTATGCGCAGCCGCACGGCTGCGCATGGTTTTTTAGACCTAATTTTTTTTAATCATGTAGCTAGCCTAGTGCTAGCTACATGATACCCCGCTCCTTGCCAATTCCCACCTACCTTTCCGATCGCCGCCGGCGCCTACGCCCATCAGGAAATCCCGTTCTGAACAGGATTTCCTCGAGGGTTTTCCCCGAACGGAATGATGTCATCGACGTCGTGACATCATAGGGAGAGCCGATCCACCCCTCAGCGCTGCCTGTCACTGATTGGCCAGGCTACGCACAGGGTCTGGGGGGGGCCCTATTACTCGGCGGCTAACGGCGGCTCGGCGGCGATCGGAGAAACACGCAGCTAGCAAAGTGCTAGCTGCGTGTTTCAAAAAAAAATTATTCAGATCAGCCTAGCTCTTCCAGAACACTAGGGAGGTTAAGGAGAGTGAATGGGGGTGAAAGGAGGTTATGGGAGGGTGATAGGAAGAAACATCACCACACACCTGCTTCTTCCTGTTTAAAAATTTGACTATAGCCAAAAGTCAAAATTTTCAAGGAGTGATTACGGGGACCAGAGGGAATGAGGAGAGGAGCGTACAGAGCACAGAGATATGTGGATCCAGCATTAACATACCTCTGTGCTTAGCTTAGGTAGCTTTGCCTTGGGTCGAGTGTGCTTTAATCTGCACTAAAAGCTTCTGAAATGTTGTGATTGACACTGGAAGTACTCTTTCAGTCTTTAGCGATGATTTATCCAAACAGGTGCAATGGAAGGTACAGTAGAAGCAAATAAATTCTTTCTTGCAACCAGTAAGGTTTCAGATGATGAAGTAACCAAAGATTCTGTTTGATCATGAGACAACTGCTCCAGTTTTCTTAGCACCGGTCTCAGTAAGTAAAGTTTTAAGCATTCAAGTCTCCAGACTTGAAGACTGATAACTATAGGTGTGTACAAACTCACAATTTTAGCCAAATTTGTGTCACCAGAATTTAACTCAATGTGGGTGGCTCTGTGGGATTCAAATGCTGTGCAGACTTGTTGCTATGCAACTGCGACACATTCTGTCTCTATGAAGGTGGTAAAAGGATGACAACATAGCGCACAAAAAAGCAGCTTATGTGGGCAGGGTGAGGAGGTGAACAGTGGACTGGGCCACCAATTCCTGTTTAAAGATCACTGAAGCAGCCTCAATGGACCTTGTGGAACACACTAGATTCTTGACTGAGACAGCCCCACTCAGCTATCTTGGCTAAGAATACTCTTGAGCATGCGCACCTGCTTTCCGCCCTATATTTCTTTATGGCACAGTCATATCTTTACTATAGTGACGCACACTGAGGACTTTCTTGTACTTACAAAGCTTGCAAGTCAAACAAGTTAGGCATCGTTCACATCAATTAGCAAGATAGCTATGTAATCGGAACGCAACAGGTATGATCGCACGCCATCTACGCTGCTATGTGCTGCGCTGCTGATCCCATTCATTACAGTGAATGGTTCAGAGCTGCGATTCTCGAAAAATGCATGCAGCAGTGTGATAGCGCAGCGCAAATGATGGGAATGGTAGAAGTGCTGTCAAATCACTTCTACCGTTCTTGCATGTCGCACACCATACACGCTGCCAAAATGCACACGGCAGCACGTATTGTGGGAACAAGGCCTAAGTGTCAAGTTAAAGAAATAGGAATATGTGATCTTTGCTAGTAAAACTAATGTTTTTTAATATTTAACAATAAACTAATGATTCAAAAATGAAAAAATTACTATACATTCCGTTGTATATGTTGGTGCTGGAAAAATGCAGTTTCATTCCCCAGGTTGCCTCATCATGTTAAAATGGTTTGGTGTTAAACACAGAGATTAGTTATCTTTCCAGTAACTGTGTATCGCAGGACTGGATTACTCCTGCTGGGTCACTAGGTGAAAGGTTGTTATTTTAATCCAGAACATACTCTAATCTCCGAGACAAATTAAGGTGTTCTGCAGATATACTGTATGGTAAGAGTCGTTAAAATATTAATGGCAGAGACACGTACAGCTAGTGATTACATATTCTGAGAAGGTATATCATTTTACTGCCAGGGATGCGCACTGTTAGAAAATATGAACAATCTCTATTACTTTGCTTCTCTGCTTTGCTTTTGTAAGACAACTTTACATTTATTCTCTTACCTTTCACTTATAAATAATCGTAAAAAAATATAAAAAATCTTTTGCCTTGCTCTTTCATATGCTTTTATATTAGAGTGAAGTTGTAATATTTGTAATGTGTATTATTTTATCAGAGAAGACATTCAGAAAATAACACGCAAGAGGGCTTTTAAGATCAAATATGGCATATCACAATGCCAGTTTTTCTGATGCGTTCATGTTTATCTCCAACTTCTGTATTCAGTTATTATATGAAAGAAGTCTCTAGGTCCACTGGCAGTATCTAGTTCCAGTAGCACTGTCTAGTCTCAGTGGTGGTATCTAGTTCCAGTAGCACTGCTAAGTCTCAGTGGTGGTATCTAGTTCCAGTAGCACTGTCTAGTCTCAGTGGCAGTATCTAGTTCCAGTAGGACTGTCTAGACTCAGTGGTGGTATCTAGTTCCAGTACCACTGCTTAGTCTCAGTGGTGGTATCTAGTTCCAGTAGCACTGTCTAGTCTCAGTGGTAGTATCTAGTTCCAGTAGCACTGCCTAGTCTCAGTGGTGGTATCTAGTTTCGAAGGGCGTGTATAAATTCAGTGGCAGTATCTCGTTCCAGTGGCACTGTCTAGTCTCAAGTCTCAGTGGTGGTATCTAGCTTCAATGGGGGTATATAGTTTCAGTGGCATTATCTAGTTCCAGTATTACTGTCTAGTTTCAGTAATGTTATCTAGCCTCGGTGGGGGTTAAAAGTTTCAGTGGCAGTATCTAGTTCCAGTGGCACTGTCTAGTCTCAGTGGTGGTATCTAGCTTCAGTGGTGATATACAGTTTCAGTGGTGGTATCTAGATGGAGCAGTGAGTTCAGTAGTAAAGGTGAGGGTGTGTTTAATATGTGTTCCACAGAAATAGTGCATGTTTACATTTCTGGGTGTTAAGGGATCACATTATCTAACTTGCTGTATGCAGCACATTTCTGAATAACTTTTGCGAGTATGTGCACATTGTATTGTCATTACCACAGTATGCATTGCAGTACATGTGCATTATAAAGAGCATGAAATGCAATGCGCATAGTGGCCCATATGCAATTTATTTTTTCTCCTGAATTTTCTCCTAGGTGATGTTTTCAAACTGGTCGATAAAATCTTTTTTTTAACCACGAGCAAGCAGGAAAATACAATCATTTTGATAGTACTTTTTCACTTACTTTTTGGTGTATTTTTCATTTGCAGAGTGCTGAAAAGCTATTGCAAATAAAAGATGAAACATTATCACCTAGGAGAAAATGCAGGAGAAAAATGTTTATTGCATATGGGTATGTGTGCGCATTGAGGGCTGGTGCACACCAAGAGCAGTTCCCAGCGGTTTTTATGTTTTCGGGGGGAAAACCTCTTGGCTAATGTTAGTCAATGGGCTGGTGTACACCAGAGCAGCTCGTTTTTCCCCCAAATGCAAAGTGGCGAACTGCAGCATTTTTGAGATTTCGGAGGCATTTCTGGTTCGCTGTTAAAGGGACACTTAAGTCAAACAAAAAAAATGAGTTTTACTCACCTGGGGCTTCCAATAGCCCCCTGCAGCTGTCCGGTGCCCTCGCCGTCTCCCTCCGATCCTCCTGGACCCGCCGGCAGCCACTTCCTGTTTTGGTGACAGGAGCTGATAGGCTGGGGACGCGAGTGATTCTTCGCGTTCCTGGCCACAATAGGGCCATCTATGCTGCTATAGCATATATCATATACCATATAGCAGCATAGAGGGTGCTAATGTGTCTGGGAACGCGAAGAATAACTTGCGTCCCCAGCATGTCAGCTCCTGTCACCGAAACAGGAAGTGGCTGCCGGCGGGGCCAGGAGGATCAGAGGGAGACGACGAGGGTACCAGACAGCTGCAGTGGGCTATTGGAAGCCCTAGGTGAGTAAAACTAATTTTTTTTGTTTGACTTAAGTGTCCCTTTAAAGTATAGGAAAGTGGAACACCGCTCTGAAAAAAGCTAGAACAGAGCAGTTTTCCATGCATTTTTGTTACAGAAGCTGTTCAGTTACAGCTTTACTGTAACAAAATATAAAATCTGCTACACAAAAACCTCCAAAACATGCTAGGCATGTTTAGAAAATCTTTCTAAACATGCCTAGAGTCGCTCTGAAAGACATCTTCAAAAACGGCTAACGTTTGCACATCCGCTAGCGGTTTTTGGTGTGCATTGGCTCTCAAAGTTTTGAGAGAGAGTTTTATAATATTGTTTGCAACACAGTCATTTTTTCACCTGAGTTTTCTCCAAGGTGATATTCTCCCACCGGGACTCTTCCAAGTGAGTTCTTTACTGCCCCCCGGGGGTGTTAAATCCGATTGCATTAGACGTCGTTACTGGCGCATAGTTTAAGAACTCACCAGTGCTTATCGCTGGCGAGCTTGGTAATTGCATAGGGCCCCTAGTGTCAAAAACACAGGAGTGCATGGCATTTTCCATAGTTGTGAAATGGCAAGAAGAATGATTACATAGCACAGTGGGAAATGGTTAGAGTTTAAATTGATTTCTGTGACCCCTTATCTCCTCTCCTGATAACTTTTTCTTCTCCTGATATCTAGGGCTTGATTCACTAAACCGTGATAACTCAAATATCACACCTTATGAAAAGATATCACACCTTATGAAAAGATATCACACCTTATGAAAAGATATCACACCTTAGCAAAGTTAACACGCCTTATCAGAGTAGCATAGCGAGCGCTACGAACTTATGCTTGCTAATTGGCAATGGCACTCGTCCTGCCCTGAGCGCCTGCAGGTTTGTAGCGCTCGCTATGCTACTCTGATAAGGCGTGTCAACTTTGATAAGGTGTGATATCTTTCCATAAGGTGTGATAACTTTGATAAGGTGTGATATCTTTTCATAAGGTGTGATAACTTTGATAAGGTGTGATAACTTTGATAAGGTGTGATATCTTTTCATAAGGTGTGATAACTTTGATAAGGTGTGATATCTTTTCATAAGGTGTGATATTTGAGCTATCACGGTTTAGTGAATCAAACCCTTAGGCTTTAGTCATATCACTGTTTTACCAACACTGGAATGCCAGGGATTTAAGGAGAAAGGGTAGCATTAAAGGCAATTCTGTTACATAATTAATATGTACCGGTACTTTGATATCTGAGTTGCTTAAAGTGTATAGTGTAAATTATTCCTTTCCATGTAGTTAGGCCTATTTTCACTACAGATCATTTTCTTTTTTTCTCAATTAAATTTTTTATTGAGCAGAAGAAGTGTCAATAGAATACAAACTTTTGAAGTAATTCAGCAAAAAGTATACAACGGATACATAACAGCGGTGATAACATTCTTCAGTGTTTCAACTATATACAAACTTCAACTATAGTCATTATAACTTAAAGTTTAATTCAAGACTAAAACTTTGTAGTAGGGATGTTGGGAGCAGGGGTCAGATTGGAGAAATGAGTGATTTTAGTCTGGTGCCTCCTGTGTCGAGGAGGGGTATATGCAGCCCAGATAAGGGCGAAGGAGTAAGGTATGGGAATGAGGAAGGAAGAGAAAGAGAGAGAAAAAGAAGGGAGGGGAGAGATAGGAGGGAGATAGAGGATTCTCAGTTCTGTCGGGAAGGTTATTCAAGATTGCAGAATAGTTTTGTATTCCTGGGAGCATTGGAAATCAGACCAAATCGACCAAGTTATGGAGTACTGGTCATTTTTATCTTGAGAGAGAAGGATAGATCTCTCCATGGTTTCTATGAAATCCACTCGTTTGATCCATGCTTTAATTGAGGGCGGTGATATTGATTTCCAATTGACAGGGATCAGAGCTCTGGCAGCATTGATCATGTGTATTGTTAGTGATTTTTTGTATGTCCTAATGGGTTCTGTAGTGGCGTGGAGGAGAAGGGTCTCGGGTGTGAAATCGAGTTTATCTGATGTAATCTTTTCAATCATGCGGTGTGTCTGTTTCCAAAAGGGAACAATTAGGGGACATGACCAAAATATATGCATTAATGTGCCTACCTGTGAATTACATCTCCAGCAGAGGTCAGAGAGTGAAGGAAATATTTTGTGAAGAATTGAAGGAGTTCTGTACCATCTGGTAATAAGTTTATAACCCATCTCTTGGGTGTTTGCACATAGGGAGCCTTTATGGTTTATTGTAAATATTTTTTCCCATAAATCGATGTCTATTTCCTTCCCAAGGTCAACCTCCCAATGAGTTTGGTATTTTAGCTTAGTTAGATCCCTGGATCCAAAGAGCATTTGGTACAGGAGGGAGATCAGATGACTAGGTTTAGAAGTAGATAGGATGAGATTTTCAAAGGCTGTTGGATTCTGGAACCAGTTAAATTTATGTCTCAAGGAGTGCAGATAGTGTCTGATTTGAAAAAATTGCCATCTTGATAGGGAAACATCTTCTCGGAGGGCCGAGATATCCGAAAAGGTTTTAACTGCTCCCTGGGAAATAAACTCGTGGACTCTTGGGATGTCACCTGACGGCCAGGATTGTAAGAACGGGATGTCCACTGCCGGAAGGAAGGCAGGGTTCTCCACTAGGGGTGTCAGTTTTCCGGGGAAGGGTGCCAGACCAAGCGCGGTCAAGCCTTTGCGCATAGCCTTCACTGAAGCAGAGATAAGGGGGTTTCCCCAGGCCAACATTTCTTTTTCTGGCCTCTCCACCCAACCCAAAGTGCCTGAATCCAATCCTACTGAGTTCTGTTCTACCTGTACCCATGCCTTGGGGTGCTCTTTGTTAGCCCACTCAACCACTCGACTCAGCTAGGAGGCTAGATGGTATTTATGTAGGTCTGGGAGGGCCATTCCTCCTTCGTCTTTCGGGAGAGTTAGGATTTGCCTTCTAATTCTAGGGGGTTTTTGGCCCCAGATAAATTTGTTGATATGTTTCTGTAGGTCACGAATAAAAGCTGGTGGGAGAGTAATGGGGAGGCATTGACTAACATAGAGAAATCGGGGCAAAAGATTCATCTTTACCGAGGCCATTCGGCCAAACCAAGACAGACTTGGTTGGCGGCCCCAAATAGTTAAGTCTGATTTTAAGTCTTTACTTATAGTCAAGAAGTTTAGAGGGAATAATTCTTTCAGGTGTTGGGGTATATTAATGCCTAGATATTTAAGAGAGCCTTTTGCCCAAATAAAGGGGAACGCCAGTTTGCAATGGTCAACCAAGGAGTCCCCAAGAGAAATATTAAGTGCATTCGATTTGTTGAAGTTAATTTTAAGATTAGAAATAGATCCAAATTCTCTGAATCTTGTTATCAGGTTGGGTAAAGAAATCAGGGGATCCTGGAGGTAAAAAAGTAGGTCGTCAGCGAACGCAGAGACTACATGATAGGAAGACTTAATCTGTATTCCTTTGATAGATCTGTCCTCTCTTATGGCGTTAAGGAAGGGTTCAAGTGTAAGTATATAGATAAGAGGTGAGAGAGGGCATCCTTGCCTTGTCCCATTGCTAATGGCAAGAGGGTCAGAGAGAAGGCCGTTTGCTTTGACCCGAGCCGAAGGGTTCGAGTATAAAAGTTCAATCCATCTTCTTATTGATGAACCGAGGCCTAGGCTCGACAGGGTGGCCCGTATATAATCCCATGCCACCCTGTCAAAAGCCTTTTCCGCGTCTGTGGATAGTATAAATGCTTTAGTACCATGTCGCCTGGCATGTGCTATCACCCCCACTGTTCTCATCACATTGTCTTTGGCTTCCCTACAAGGGATAAAACCTGCCTGATCTATGCCTATATGATTGGGTATAAAGGGGAGGAGTCTGTTTGCTAGCATTTTGGCCAACAGTTTCACATCAACGTTGAGTAGCGAGATTGGCCTATAGCTCGAGCAGAGTCTGGCATCCTTCCCCGGTTTGGGTATGACAGATATGTGTGCCTCCAAGAGTTGAGGTGACGGGATAGTTGATGGTAGGATTTTATTGAATGCGGAGACAAAGGCGGGGGCCAGCATAGATTTAAAAGTCTTATAATATTGGGAGGTGAAGCCGTCAGGGCCAGGAGCCTTGCCAGGTTTCAATGATTCTACTGCTACCAAGAATTCATCGGTTGATAGGGGGCCTCAAGATCTTCTTTGTCAGAGTGAGATAGATTAAAGGGTTTGGCGTATTTGTGGAGGAAGTTAGTAATCTGTTCCTTCCTAATTGAGGGGGTACAGGAATTGGGGATGTTGTACAAATTTTGGTAGTATTTCCGAAATTCCTCTGCGATTTCGTCTGATCTCATTAGGTTCTGTTGCTTATTATCTGTTAAGGAATGGATATGGGAGCGGATCATTTGTTTTCTAAGAGCTCTCGCCAGATACTTGCCACTCTTGTTGCCTAGTTCATAGAATATTTTTTTGCCTGACAGAATTTTCCTTTTAGCTTCTACATAGAGTATGTGGTTGAGTTTTGTTCTAGCTGAATTTAGAGCTTCAAGAGTTTGGCTAGCCAATGTTTGTTTATGGAGTGTCTCTAATTTTGAGATTTCAGCTGTCAGGTTTGAGATGCCTTCTTCTCTTTCCCTCTTGAGCTTTGCCCCCATTCTAATAAAGGAGCCTCTTATCACTGTCTTGTGGGCTTCCCACACTGTCAGGTCTGAGACCTCAGGAGTAATGTTGTGCTCAAAGTAGGAGGAGAGAGAATTGGATATCTCTTGGATTCTGTTTTGATCTGTTAGTAGATTAGGGTTAAGTTTCCAGGACCAGCTTTTCGTGGTGGTCTCAGGGAATTCCAAGGATAAAAAATAGGGGCGTGGTCTGAAATATTCCTATGACCAATGGATGTGCTACTTATCAAAGGGAGGTCTCGTTGAGACACAAAGAAATAGTCAATTCGAGAGTATTTGTTGTGTATAGGTGAGAAAAAGGTGTAATCCTTCTCGACCGGATGTGCTATTCTCCACGGGTCCATCAATGTCAACTGTTGTAGGCTTTTTTTGATGTGTTTAAGTGCTCTGTAGGAGAGGACCGAGGAACCGTTAGAACAGTCTATCAGGGGGTGTAGTGGAATATTGAAATCCCCTCCCAGAATTAGCATACCTTGGTAGAAGCCCAGCAGCTTGGAGACTATGGAGGAGACGAAGGAAGGTTGTTTGTTGTTTGGTGCATATATCGCTGCCAGTGTAATCTGTTTGGCCGCAATTTTCCCTTTAACGAATAAAGATCGACCCTCCTCGTCTCTCTCCACATCCTCCAGTTCAAAGGGGACGTCTCTGTGGATGAAAATTGAGACACCTTTAGTTTTAGATGTTGGGGAGGTGGAATGGTATACCCAGGGGAATTTGTTGTCAAATTTAGATGGGATGTGTTGGGTTCTAAGGTGGGTTTCTTGGAGGAAAGCTATATGGATGTTTTTCTTTCGAAGGAAATCAAAGACTATCGTTCTTTTTTCAGGGGTGTTCAAGCCGTTAACATTCAACGACATGAAATTCCATCGAATTGGGGCCTGGTGAGATTGATGCATTATGAGTGAGCGGCAGCCAAATGGTATTGAAAGCTGAGAGCTATTTGATCCTCTAATATAAGGAGGGTGAAATTGAGGGAGAGTGGATAAGAGGAGAAAGAGAAAGAGGAAGTATAGGGACCAGAGAGGAGAGGTAACTCGACACAGGAGGTGGACCACACGCTGAGGTGTGTTCATCAGGGTGTAGAGTGTATAAAGCCCACGTGAGTACGTCGTGGGAGGACGCACTCACCTACAGTGTGGGAAAACTAGTCAGTATACAAAAATATACTGTGTGGGGGAAATGGATGACGTGCGGTCAAGAGTAAATAAAGAACAAGAAAATTATTATTTACTGAAGAGGAACTGTTTCAGAAACTGATCTCCTGGTATTCCCCGTCATGTGGTGTAAAGGGAAGTCCCCAGACAAGATTTTAGTTAAGAGATTGAGCGGTTAAATCATGAGTGGGCCCGAAGGGGTTCTCACAGGTGTCCCCCACACAGAGGGGGAGAGGGAGGGGGAGGGGGGAGGGGCAGGGGAAGCAGCGCCTAGCTATTTGCTAGTGTGGAATGAAGCACCGGGTGGGAGTTATGTAGATGCATAGAGGAGTGTAAGCAACCTTTCCTGAACAAATTACTAATAAGTATTTATGGTGTAATCCTATCACCGAGGTGCATGCACTTCAATAATAAAATAAAATGATCCCCACCCCCCACACAGTAGGGAGCCGGAAAACAACAATTTGACATTTCGACCTAGATGCATTCTACTACTCTTCAGGTTAAGATTTGCTATTGTTAAAACATTCGAGACTATTTGCAATCTCCCGAGACACACCACTTAGCATGCAGAGGAAAGAGAAATAAGACTAACGCAGAAATCTAATTAGCTGAGGCAAACTGCTATATTAGAGGATGGCAAAGGGGTCCTCAGTTAAGCCACAATCATTTTTAAGCATAGGTGGGTTATATCTGGATCTAAGTCTTAAGTGGACTCCTGGTGTAGTCGGATGTGTCTGACCGAGGCGTGGGAGTAGGTCACAACATGGTATAAATTTTTAAGAGATACGAACCAACTGGTGTCTAAGCGAGGCTGTGCAACCCAGGCCTAGTAAGGAACCTTAGGATGGAGTCATAGAGTCAGTATTCGTCCGAGCAAGTGTGGGTGTCCCATGAGGCTGAAGACTTGTCTCCCATGGACGGATCCGGGATGGGTAGGGTACGATCCTCATCTCCATTATTGTCCATCCGTTTCCTTGTTTTCGACGGCCTAGAGAAGTTGTAGTTACTGGCCGATGGGTTTCCGTCCCAGTCGGGGATAGCTGGAGGTGAGATGCCCAGATCTGTACAGAAGTCTCCCAGGCCTTTGGCGTTGCGTAGGGAAAAAATCTTTCCGTCTTGCTGTACGGTCAAGGCAAATGGGAAGCGCCATCTGTATGAGAGGCCTTTATCTTTTAACAGTTTTAGCAAAGGCTTTAGGGCCCTTCGTTTCGCTAAGGTTATAGCTGAGAGATCTTGGTAGAGTTGGATCGGTGCCTCATTGAAAAGGATGGCATCTTGTGTTCTGGCTGCTTTCATTATCTCCTCTTTCAGGGGGAAGGAGTTTAAGCAGCATATGACGTCTCTTGGAAGGTCAGAGTCCGAGCCTTTTGGTTTAAGGGCTCTATGCGCTCTTTCAAAGATGATCGGTGTGTCAGCAGACCGCTCTAGCAGGTCATTGAATATGGCTGATAAGGCATGTGTCAGGCGGTCGGAGGCTACGGATTCCGGAAGGCCCTTTATTCTTATGTTGTTTCTGCGTCCACGGTTGTCTAGGTCTTCTAACTGCCGAGTATGGTCAGTCAGCCAGCCAGTATGGTCAGTGGTAGTGCGGCGCAGATTCTGGACCTGTGAGGTACGTTTTGCATCTGCTGCTTCCAGGGAGTGTAGTCTGACACCTAGGGCCGCCACATCGCTCCTAACCGTTGCTATTGCCGAGTGAAATGAGCTTTTAATATCTTCGGCCATAGCATGCATGTCCGCTAGTGTGGGAGCGGTTTGCCTAGTATCACTGACCTTCTGTGTGGATAGTGTGGGGCCGGGCGGCGAGGCCTGTGCAGGCTGTGTCTCTTTAGTCGGCGCCATCTTGGGGAGCTGCGTGCTTAGCTGCTGGGACTGGAAAAGCTCCGGTACTGTTTTCCCTATCCGGTTTTTGGAGGATCTCTGCTCGTTGGTGGTAAGTGGCTGCCGTCGGGAGCTCTTCGTAGCCATAAAAAAGGTGTAGGGGAGTGCAGGAACAGTCGCTTCAGACGGGTGGTCAGCAGGAGCTCTGGATTAGGCAGCCATCTCGTAGCAGCGTCAAGCCACGCCCCTCCAGATCATTTTCATTATACTGGATAGAGTTTAGGTCACTGCCAGTTTCGGCTTAGTTAAGGTGTGTTGAGTTTTAGTGAGATCAGAAAATGGTAATTTTGAACAAGAGAATTTAGCTATTTAGCTCTGTTTTTTTTTATCTAGATGCATTTTATGCTTTGCGGTGGGAAGTGAAACAGAGGTGGGAAAACACTGGGTACTGTACAGTAAATACATCTTACCATATACATGAATGTAGCAGTTGTAAGGTATCTAGGTGCAGTAATCTCTGTAGTGGTGATCAGAAGTATGGTTCTGGGCTGGCTGACTTGCATAGCTAGACTTCATGAATGCAGTCCAGGGAGGAGGCCATGCCAGACCATTGCTAAGAAAAAATGGCGAACACATAATATATTTGGGTACACACACCTGGCTAAAGAAGAGGTGAGTTCAGACCGTATTTTGGTAAATGTATCTGATGGCTATAGTGGATCAGGGGAGGTAGTAGATAAGGTGCAATGCTTTACATTCTAGAAATGAACAGTTGCCAGATTATAAGGCCTAATAACAGCCAACAGGACAGTCTTAAAAAACGTGTGATGTTCCTGTGTTCTTTTGTGCTTACCCTGGGAAACATTCAGCACTGCTCAATGCTCCCAACTGTTGAGGTTGTGCATCTATTCCAATGTCTTCCCAGGTGTGATTTGCTTTAAACACCAGTAACAAAGGCTACTTTCAAAAATGAAATCATTATATTGATCCTGGGTCTGCTGAGCATGCTAATTGAGATACTGACACGAAATTGTAATGCATCGATATAGTAGTGGCAGAATAGATCCTTCCATGGTGTCTCCAGAGAAGTGTCACATTTGCAACCATGGCACATGCTGCTAACATGAGACAGTATTGCAGCCACAATAAGTGCAGAACTAAATGTGCAGCCCACGACTTCCATGTGTTTTTAACAGCATGTATGTACTGAAAGATAAGACCTTGCCTGTCATGAGGCTAACCGCAGTTCCTGGGGCTGTGCTCACTTCAAACATTCAATTATGTACTGATGATATAAATTGGAGATTCTCTGCATGATTGTATGTTTGACATGAATGCAGCTTCACTTTCTTACAAATCACTCTTCTTTAGCTAATACTTTACCTTATTTTAGTTGCCATATTTTGTAGCTGCACATTGGGAATACTTACAGTATCATGCTCTCATGAAAAAATATATTACTTGCTTAGAAACTGCACTCCTTGAATACAACATGGCAGTCTTGTTTGCCTCTCCTACTTCCGTCTTTATATAAGGATCAGTACCAAGCCCCATTCTCTTGAGCTGTAATGTTGTGAGACCACCTGGGATTGGACTTATTGTGAGTGTGACCCACAGCTGATTTCCGAGATTACTGAGCCGTTGGTGTAGATTTTGCCACTGAGCCTGACTGATTTAAACTGCTTAGTTTTGAAAAGGCATAGAAATGGGATTTACACTCAAGTATAACTTATGACGAGACTGCATTAAACACAGCCTTACCATATTTTCTGTGTTCTTCTTTAAAATCAAAAGTGAGGCTGCCGGGAGCCCTAACAGGTCCCTTTTCAGCAGGACCTTTGGTATGATAGCCCAAGTGTAACCATGCCAACCTGTTGTGTGGTCTGTACTCCTAATCAGAGGCTTAGTTATGGTCAGTTCTGTGTATGAACATGGTTGGGGAGAAGTCAACCATACCTCCTTCTGACTTACCTATGATAGTCTAGTCATTGTTGTAGTATGGAGGCATGACTGGCCAGGTGGGTTTGTAAGGGGATGGCTGAGGGTACTGTGTTCAGGCTTCCATAGTAGGATGGTGCAAGACTAGGTTCACACTACACACATAATTGTGCCATTTTTTACAACGGAGAACAATAGATAAGCCGACATGTAGAGGAATCCACTGTTACCCATACAACCCGTTCAGACACATCCGGTTTCAGTGCATCTGTTGTCTCCATTGCAGCAGAGGAACACAAAGTCCCAAACGTCAGTTCCGGACACCACATACACTGCGTATGCGCAGAATCAATGAAAGCCTAGACGGACTACATCTATTTCTAGTGTTTTTCAACTGAAAAACAGACTGGCATAGTAGAGGAGGTAGGGAAAGGAAATTTTTGCACTGAAACTCGTCTAACACTTTCACTCCCATTTCCTACTGTAGAGTTTGGTAACTTGACATTTTTTATTTGCACATCATTGTGTTATGGAAGAAAAGTGCATTGGACACTCTGTCCACTATATCTTGCTTCATTTCATTTTTTTTTGGGTAAAATAAAGCATTTTAAAAAGAACAAAGGAAATTTGTTGAACACTCTGTCCAATAGATTTTCCATGGTTTAATTTTTGTAAAATATGTTAAAAAAGAAGGAAAATACTGTATGTTGGATACTCTATCCAATATACATTACCGTACAGTCTCAAGCAACGGAAGAGCTCTGTTTGCTCAGTTTGTTTACCTACATTGTAGTACAGGTTTGCTTTAAGTATTACCAAACAGTAATATTGTACGGTCATAGATTTTTCTGCTGCTGTGAAGTGTCTGTAAGGTCTTTCCTGTCATTTCATATCTTCAACAAATATGGATGTGAAATGACCCCATAAGATTAGTGTTTAGCCTTGCTCCCGAGTTATTTGTCATTACATGTACATTATTTGATTGTGAATGCTTGAGAAAATTAAGTTCCTTGCTGATACAATTTTGAATAAAACATATGCTATGGATACAGTATTTGGAATCCCCTATGATGGATTCCTGCCTGTGAGCCAGACTGGGCCCGTGAGTTAACTTGCAGTTATCTCATCAGCGATGTCTTGCCTGGGGCTCTTCTAATCTCCTGTGGATGCCGCTGATATTACACTCCTGGAGATCACATGGGGAAACAGAGCTTCCAGTGTACACCATGCAGAAGAAATCACTGACTTCTGCACCATTCTTTATGCTTCCTGGCAGGGGAAGAATTCATTCATGTGAATGGTGTCTTTTACCTCACAGGGTTTAACCTGTTCAGCTTCCTGAAGGATAACGCGACATTAGAACTCCTTTTTAGAAATCCATGTATAGTTTTCCTATGAGAATAAATATATAAAACAAATGATATCCTTTCTGTAGTAGTAGACTGAGGTTCCTGGGCAATGAAATACATAGTTTTGAGTACTCAGAAATATTCCCCATTACATATTTTTCCTGGCCAACATAGCCCAGTGTTCTTCTTGCTTCTGGCTACAATCTAAAAAGAATGTTTCAAACAGGAAAACATAAGACATAAATGTTGTATTGGGAACACTGCAATGTTTGATTCTTGGTAAAGTTACCCAAAGTGAACAGGTTTTTTTTTTAATTCTATAGTTTTCACTTGTAATTTGCATCTTTTCTTTCTATAGAAGGCCATGTTTGCCAGCTTGTAGAAAATGTAAAAGCATTTTGCCTTTCATCAAGTAGATGATAAACGGATGCAGTCACTATCAAGGTCAGGGAATGGATTTCAATGCTACGCCACCTCTGATCAATGCCAGTAGACCTTGATCACCAAGCAGAGCAGTGTCATCCTAACATTGCTCTTAGATTTATTATTTTTTTCAACTGCATTTGCTATTTATTGTTTAGCTTACTGGCCACTAGTACAGTACCTCGTCTTTTTCATAGAAAAGACAGATTGCCACCTGAGAATATGTCACTTGATTTCAAGGCATCAAAACCAGAAGGGTTTCTAATTAAAAACACAAGAAATACGGTATCTCGTGTGAGGGTTGTTTTTTTTTTTTTTGCTGCTGACGTCGTTTCAAAGGGTTTTTATTGTTTTTTTAATCAGAAGAAACAATTCAAGTGACCAGTATCTACCCTACATTAGGAGTTAGTATGTTTGCATCACAGTAAATTAGTCTTTTCTGCATGAAAAAAGTAGCAAGATAATCATCATTACAGATAAGATCAATAGAGCATAGCTCCAATTAAACAATACGCTTTGGGATTAGCACTGCTACGCTATTGTTGACATGTCTGTATTGCCACATGATATGATTTGATTTAATCCCAAATTGTTTATTGCATTGATCCGTGTTTGCTTTTTTTCCTTCTTTTAATACATCTCTATTGTGTCTTTGCAAGATCATTGTGAATTCACTGTTTTTTTAAGGTGGACTCTTGCTGCTAGAACAATGTGTCATATATGTTTCCAAAATAGTTTTAGGGTCTTTTATGATAACTTATTTTTAACACTTGGGCTAGGAGGCCTGTAATTGAAACAGGAATGCATATGGGCATAGCCAGAATTTGGGCCTGCATTTCTGTTGGGGATGTCACAAGTGATTCTGCAAATCTGGACTGGATTTGATAAAAAAAATACTAGTTGATAAAAGATTGCAACACTCACCTGCCCTATTGACATAGTGGGGATTGCTGAAAGGTTAGTAAATGCACAGTAGATTGATTACTTATTTTTTCTGTTAATTAGTTGTTGTGTGACTACAGCTGCTGCGTGCAACATCCACAAATAAAGCAATGCAAGCCTCAGTTTCTCCACACTATGGCTGTCAGCACAAGACTAAAATCACACAACTAGTAATGTATTAACTTTTTAGTAATGCCCAATGTGTCAGTATGACAGATAAGGGGTTGCGATCATTAATCACATAGCAGGTTTTTATACAAAAAACTCAGTCCAGGTTTGCGGAATTTGGAGATTGATTAGTAAATCATACCGTCTATGTTGTAGCTTCTAAAGCAGTTAAATAAACTAAAAGGCTTCGCTTGGTGGAGATTATTAGTGGTTTAATGTTCTCAGTAAAGAAGCCTTGCTGAAATTTGGGAAGGACACAAGCCTAATGCTGGAAATACACCGTGAGTTCTTTCAGCAGATAGATGGTTAGATAGATCATTTCTGACAGGTCCGATCTGATTTCCATTGTTTTTCTGATCGATTTTTTCATAGAAGTGAAGTAAATCTGCCAAAACAGCTCATCGTGTATACCCAACATAGGGCATGAAAGTCAATCAAATGCTCCCTCCCATCCAGAAAATGGTAATTGTGGATTTGAACGATCTACATATGGAATGGAAGAATTTTGGTTGGAGGATCTTACAATAAATAAAAAAAATAATCCCAGTGTTAAATACACTTCCTAAAGCGCAAATGATCCCCCTGCCCCCTGGAAACCCTATAGCTTCAGGGATGGATTCCTTCTTTCTCCCCAATAGTGAAGTATCTTGACAGAATTCTTAATTTCTTTGTTGGATGTAATGACATGTTCCTACAACAACTGCCCTCATTAAGTTGGTGGGGATGAATCCCTCCTAGCAATAAGATGATCCAACGTAAAGACTGGATGAAAGTAAACTCCCATATATTTGGTACCAACTCTGATTTTTCATCTGTCCGGATCTCATTTGTGTAACATTTATTGCAGATTGTTTTATCTATGAATTATTTACTGTATAAGGTAGTGTTTTTGAGTAGTGTAAGGAAATGACAATGGGCTCAAACATGTCTCCTGCCTATACTTATTTATTCTGTGAATTGTGTTTGTTTGTCAGCTCTTTAATCTCCATAAATATGTAGCCAAATGACTCAGTAGCATAGAAGAAAGTGTTTAGCAAAGGACAGGACCTTGTTCAAGTCTTGTAGAATTGGTAGTAGGAAAATCAGCTTTGGCTCTTTTGCTGTTATCAGAAAATTGAGTATTATTGTACTTGCCCTTATTATCTGCCCTTATTTCCTTAGTTACAGCTACAGTGTTTTATTTTCACAACTTCAAAATGCAAGATAGACAAAATGTTTACTACGGTTTGCACTCAACTTTCTTTTTATGTGTTTTTTAATAGGAGAGCTGCGCTCGGGTTCTTCTCTTCCGTGGAGCAAGTAAAGAAGTTCGAAACTTTAACAACCAAACAGCATTTCAAGTAAGATCCGTTCTCCTTTGTTTTTCTATTTACATTTCACTGGTAGTGGCAAACTGCTAGTCAATATTGAGACTATCACTACTTTTATATTGGCAACACAATCCTTAGTATGTAAAGATACTAAAAGTTTTGTTTCTTTTTTTTCTGTGTGCCTTGGAAATAGATGTCCCTTTCTTTTGTGCTGAACTTTTTCTATTCTGTATTGTGCACATTTATATAATGATTGTTCATATAAAGGGGGGGGCATCAGGATATTTTAAATAGAACACTGTAAGCAAATAGTAACATCCGTATGTCATACATTATATTACACGTAGAAGAATATATACTACAAATAGAAGAGCTTGTGTGGTTGTATAGTTATCATTAGAAGTGATGTATAGGTGTGTGAGTGAGACACTGCAGGTTGTTACAAGGACATCAGTGGTGTCCCTGTGATGAAGAGATAATCTGTGTCTATCTAGATCATCCTGTATTAATCTGGATTACTGTCAGCCTGGTGTCAAACCCCTCCCTTACTATCACCATCTGCTGAAAAAAATCATATCTGACATACATTGTTTACACTGCCAACATTCAACAGCACTTCATTTTGATGCAGGCGTGATGGCATGATTTTACACACACCATTAAGATTCCACATGCACTTGGCATACAAAGTACATACGCTATGAATGAAAGGATTGAAGTCTGGCTATGTGGAGCTGTTGTGTACATGACTGTTTTCATTTTGTAAATGCTTATAGTGCATGCCCATAACGATGAACCTCATGATCAAGTGATTATTTATACAGTGCCTAGTGTACTTTACCTCAGTAAAGGCTACAACAGGTCTCTTCTAACCGGTTTGGGCTTTGAAACCTCAGTTTCCCCATTCACACAGGAAATTTGTTTCCGCACTGTGGCCAGCATATTATTCTTTGCCTTGTAACCAATCAGATATAGTGGCTGGAGGCCAGAGCTAGAACAGGGCCAGCTAATTTTGATGAAATCGGTAGTCAAAACTTGATTATCGAAACATTCTCATTTCTCTAATTACTTATTTTGCTAAAATGATAAGGCTGCTTTACAGTATGCATGCTGCTGCGATCACAACAGTGAGGAAAAGTCACATCATGAGTTAGTAGTGTGGTGCAATGCATACAGTGAATCATGCAGTACATTGAAATATAGACCATAAATAGTGTCTCGGTGTGCTCCACACTCTGTCATTATGCCTATATCTTCTGTGGGTATGCTGCAAGGTTCAAATGCCACAACCAACATATACATAGAATTTACAATCCAAAGTAAACCTGCGCTGCCTCACAGTCCACTAACTGTATCGACCTCCACATCCGTTCCAGTGCATCCGTTCCAAGTCCAGGGCACCTCAAAAAGAGATAGAGGGAAAATTTAATCGCATAGATTGCAAGTTCATGGATATCTTCCACCAACTATGGCCCATGTGATGTCTTTTACAATATAACCGCTTTGTGTTCCACCACCTATGGGAACCGCTGTCACCTTTAATTATGGCTGCCCAGACCCCACAGACAGCTTAAATCGCATGAGACTCCACCATCAGCCCTGAGGCCTCTTCCTCAGTGTATCTCGCCGTATACCTCATACAGGATTAAAAATATAAGAACACATCATTGCGTAGGCTGTCTCGATATTATATCACTGGAGGGATCCCACTGCCAGGACTAGTCACCGTGTCACAGTTAGTGGGGACCACCCTTGCTTGCTTGTGCCCCCACCACCTCTAAGGAGCGTGCTCACTTTATATCGAAGCTGCCCAGGCCACAGACAGCAGCAAACACCTCTATGCACGGTTTATTATGACCACCGACTCTCCCACTGGCACCAAGGGTCCCTTCACAGCAACTCCAAACACAGCCCACTGCAACTAAATTGACTAATATAGTGTAAAACCTTTAATTAAGATTAATAAAACAAGTAACGCTACTCACAAACATAGGAATTATCAGGCATATCAAGTAAAAACTCTGAGGACGTCTCCTCCGTGCACTGTCACACCTCCTGCCCAGTAAGCTACGCCCTACGCGTTTCGTCTAATCACTCATCAGAGGCTCCTAGAGGAACGAATGCGGAGGTCGTTTACAAGCTGATACAGTCTTTTTGGACATTTGTATTTCTGATACAGCTAGTGGACTGTGAGGCAGCGCAGGTTCACTTTGGATTGTAAATTCCATACAGTACATTGTCGTATGCCTTATTGTCACTGTTAATGTGAGCATTGTCCGGTAAATCTGACAGAAACCTCCGCACTGCACCACTGATGCACTAAAATATAATTGCATTATGTTGCGATACAATTTTATTATCTGCTTAGACAATGCAATGGTTGCAATGTGAATGGCTATTTTGGGGTGAACACAGTGAATGAACATTTGGTAACAAAAATGAGTTACTCTACCTTGGAATTAACTGTGAGGTCATGGTAAGCTGTGAGTGAAACCAGAAATTGCCTAACTCAGCATCATCGTTGCAAGCTATACATTCAATGTTTACATCTTTTATGACTACTGAGTAAGGATTGGGTTTTTGTAGTGTTTCCTTAGTGAATGGAAATAAGTCCTTTCAGTAGTCATTATATCTAATTATCTCTCAGAGAACTTTCAGTTTGTTGATGAGACTATTGCCAGTTGGGTCCTGCCTCCCCTGGCTAGCCAAGATGGGGAACACTTTCCAATGGCTTAGCAGTGCACCTGTGGACAGACGTGTTTATCTCACAATTGCTAGTTGTATTACTGACCATACAATAGAATCCATATGAAAACTGTGTGCCATCAGTTCTGGATTGGCTTCAGGGCCATTTTTTTTGCAAAAGCAATCTAAACAGTTGCCTTGGGAACTACGGGTTGAGGAATACGGCCCAATAACCACTTACTTTAAACAACTCCATCCATCTGTTCTTGGTCTGGTTCCTTGGTCTGGTCAAATCTAAGAACCCATTGTGGACCAGGAGTCAGAAATGTGACCCACCCCTGCTCTAGTTTGTCCTTTGATGACCGCTTAATTCTCACCATTATTTTTCACTAAAATAATTTTGGATTCAGCACTATAGCTAAAGGTGGCCACACACCATACAATTTTTTAAATATCTGTACAATTTAAGAATTGCAATCAATTTTTCTGACTGATTGTAACATTTCAAAAAATATGACCAATGTTAAATTTTTCCCCAATTAGGATAAAAAATGATTGGAAACTCTGAGAAAATTGCTAGGGTGTGTATATTAATAAATTGACAATCTAACACACACCATACAATCTTTAGAGAAATTGAAGAAAAATATCTGGCATTCCGGATCGAAAAAAACGGGAAAACCGATCAGATTTTTCAGTCAAATGAAAAAAAAAGCTTTCGATTTGTTTTCGGGAGATCCGATCGTTTTTATCGAATTGCCGTAAAATCGGATCATTTTATTGTATCGTGTGGCTACCTTGAGTCTAGAACCCCTTCTCTGATTATTTCAGGCTCATGACTGCACAGTCAAAGTAGCTGGTGTAGCCAAGCACTGGCACTGTTTTCACTAGTGTGTAGTAAAGTATCTGTTTGTAAGTAGGCTGCTGTATTTTATTACAGTTTCTAAAATAAAACAATTTTTACAATAGCAGCTAATCAAAATCTGTATGAAAAAAAAAATTCAATGCAGATGAATATATATGGAGAATGTGATAACTTGCAGTATAACAATGTATTGCAGTATATCAATGTAGTGTCTTTTAGGAGCAGGAGTGTTGTGCCAGCGCATCTCACTTTGGGCAACAAAGTGGCAAGAAATATACCTGACTATGCTTTAAATAGAAACTCCGAACAAGAATTCAACTTTATCCCAATCAGTAGCTGATACCCCCTTTTACATGAGAAATCTATTCCTTTTCACAAACAGACCATCAGGGGGCGCTGTATGGTTGATATTGTGGTGAAACCCCTCCCACAAGAAACTCTGAGTCTGTACTCCTGGCAGTTTCCTGTCTGTGAACCTTGCTGCATTGTGGGAAATAGCTGCTTACAGCTGTTTCCAACTGCTTTTTTGCATGCAGCAGCTACATCCCCTGCCAACAGTAAAAATGTCACCATGTAATAAATGTCAGAATGTAAATCAGGGATTTAATAGATTTTACAATGGGCAAACACTGACTAAATCATTTATACATAATTATTGTAAAAATGAAGCACTTTTTTATTACATTATTTGCACTGGAGTTCCTCTTTAAACCCATGCAGTGTTAACATAATTGCTGCCTGGTATTTTCAGAGCAACTTGAACGTGTACTTTATGATTAATGAAAAGTACATGTGAATTGATGCAGAGCTTGCTGAGGAAAATAAGAAAAGGGAAATAAGATAAAGGAAGTGTGGGCTGGGTGGGGGCAGCAGGCTAAAAAGGTGTTCAATAGAATGCCAGAATTATTATTCATAAATATGAATAATAGTAAGTATAGCTTACTCACTCTCTCTATTGTGACTGTCGTCATTACTTGGTACTATTTTTTAAAAATGCGGCATATACTGGTGATGTTATTGTTTAGAAAAGTGTATCGTATTAAGGACAGAACACCATTGAAAAGGCACTAAAAATGTTTTGAAAAAAGTCAAACTTTTTGCAAACTATTGTGCAATAGAGGTTTTATCTAAAAATAATAATAATAAGGAAGGTGGCTTTGTTTATATGGAGAACAGCCATCATGAACTTCCTCAAGGCTCTGGCACTCCCTGAAGGAGAATCTCCAGTCATCTGCCCCATATATCATGCACAGCCTGGAATTCCCCCTGTTGTCAACTGAACTGGTTACTTACTGTGTGTTTGAAAACAAACTGATGGGATTGGCTAGGAGTTCCCAGCTATGCTTGACATACACAGCAATTAATTTAAAGAACTCAGCTGTGTTCCATAAGGTAAAAAAGAGTGTCGGCGAGTGTGTGTGTGTAAAGACTGGTACACACAACCAATTTTGATTGGCCATTGAATGGCCAATTTTACCATGTCGTATGAAGGCTTAACTGCACAATCTGTTAAAGAGAACCCAAGGTGTGTTTAAAGAATGTTATCTGAATACAGAGGCTGGATCTGCCTATACAGCCCAGCCTCTGTTGCTATCCCAAACCCCCCTGAGGTCCCCCTGCACTCTGCAATTCCTCATAAATCACAGCCGTGCTGTGAGGTTGTGTTTACATCTGTAGTGTCAGTCTCAGCTGCTCCCCCGCCTCCTGCATAGCTCCGGTCCCTGCCCCCGTCCCTTCCCTCCAATCAGCAGGCAGGGAAGGGATGCAGGCGGGGACTGGAGTTCTGCAGGAGGCGGGGAGAGCAGCAGACTGACACTATAGAGATAAACACAGCCAGCTCTGACAAGCTGTTTGTCAGCAGCGTGGCTGTAATTTATGAGGGATTGCAGAGTGCAGGGGGACCTTAGGGGGGTTTGGGATAGCAACAGAGGCTGGGCTGTATAGGCAGATCCAGCCTCTGTATGCAGATAATATCCTTCAAACCCACCTCGGGTTCTCTTTAATAGCATTCAAAATCGGTTGGCCCTTATACCACATGGATATGGTAAAATTGGTCAATAATTGACCAGGTTGATTTGCTAAGGTTGGAGAACACATTATAGAACGTAAGTAAACCATGCTGAAAGTTAATCATGTGCATAAACCTGTTGGGAATATTTTTTATTTAAATAAATGCAGGCTGTCTTACATGTATTACCGTAAATATAATTTCTTGTTGTGGGTGTTACGGATGATGGCAGTAGCTATAACATTGGTTCTCTAAGGTGGCTGTTTACAAAGAAGCAACAATCTGATTTTAGACCACACATCTTTGTTCACCTTAAAAAAAAATCAAATCTCCCCTATAAGACTGTCATATTTATAAAAGGGCAATCTTACTAATTGTGGTGGTGATCTGAGCCTTGATCATCTATTATGATTACCCTATTATTCAAGTGGAGCAAATTGTGGCCTAGTAACATCTACAAAGCTGGGGCCTTGATTAGTTTTGTAGCCCAGGAGTGATGCACTTCAGGTATGGTTCTCTGCTTAGCTGGAGGCCCATCACTAGTGGGCTGCAAAATTAATCTAGGCTTAAAGTGAACCCGAGGTATGGAGGCTGCCATATTTATTTCCTGTAAAGAGAGACTGAAGCAAAATAATTTTGCCCTTTTTACAAGTAAACCGCCGCATCCCCGCCGCTAAACGAGTGCTTTAGACCCCCCAAATCCCCAGGAAGCAATCTGGCCTGCATTTCCTGAAAGAGGCAGAGCTTTCAGCTTCAGCTCTGCCTCTCCTGATGTCAATCGCGGTGGATCGCCGCCTCTCCCTGCCCTTCTCACTCTTCCTCCATAGAGAGGGGCGGGGAGAGGCGGAGATCCGCTCGTCGATTGACGTCAGGAGAGGCAGAGCTGCGGCTGAAAGCTCTGCCTCTCAGCTCAGCAAAATCTACGACCAAGTTGGTCGTGGATGTTTCCCTGGCGATTTGAGGGGTCTAAACCCCTCGTTTTGCAGCGGAGATGCGGCGGTTCACTTATGCTGAGACTACTGAAGTGAATAATAAGGTAAAAAGGGCAAAATGTATTCGCTTCAGTATCTCTTTAAAGCAATACCAGTTGCCTGACTGTCCTGCTGATCCTCTGCCTCTAAAACTTTCAGCAATAGACCCTGAACAAGCATGCAGCAGATCAGATGTTTCTGACAATATTGTCAGAACTGACAAGATTATCTGCATGTTTCTTTCTGGTGTACTTCAGACAGTACTGCAGCCAAATAGATCAGCAGCGCTGCCAGGCAGATGGCATTGTTTAACCCTTTGTCTGCTAAGCACGTACCTAGTATGTTCTGGCAGGCAAAGGCTCCTACTGCCAACAATGTACCCAGTACTTTTTTTTTTTTAATTTTTCCCTTTAGGAAGAAGTGGGCAGGGGGGTGGGGGGGCAACATCATTCCTCCCTCCCTTTCCATGGGCCCTCCTCCTGTGCCGCCCTGCAGAGCTGGAGCAGTAGTGTGGTGTGTAATTAGCTCTCACCCACTTGCTCCATGCGATGTGTCCCCGCCAGCAGCCGTCTCCTCTCTACTTCTGGTTTCCCTGTATGATGCGAAATTACGCGTCATACAGAGATCGGGCGGCCAGAGAGGTGCCTGCTGCTGGAGGGGACATATCATATGGAGCGAGCGAGGAGGGGAGTTAATTACACATCACACTGCTGCTCCAGCTCTGCATGGGGGGGGGGGGGGGACAGGAGGAGGGCCCATGAAGAAGGAGTGAGGATGATGTCAGCCCACCTCCCCCAGTGTCACCTATATCTGGCTACCTATACTGGCTGCACCTATAACTGGCTACCTATACTGGGAGAACCTATGCATGGCTACATATACTGGCTGTACCTATACCTCTGGCTACCTGTACTAGCGGCACCTATACCTGGCTACCTGTACTGGTGGCACCTATACCTGGCTACCTATACTGGTTGCATCTATACCTAGCTTCCCATACTGGTGGTACCTATTCCAGGCTACCTATACTAGCGGCTCCTACATCTGGCTACCTGTACTGGCGTCACCTATACCTGGCTACCTGTACTGGCACACCTGTTTCAGGCTACCTATACTAGTGGCTGCACCTGTATCTGACTACCTGTTCTGGCGTCACCTATACCTGGCTACCTATACATATCTTATACTGTTGTATTCAGCAGAATCAGGGCTTTTACAAACATTTTTGTCAGTAAATGTAATTCTTCTTTGGAAAAAAAAAACCAGAAAAATATTTTATTTTTTATTTCACTTTTTTTAACATATTTAACTCAAAATTTTGTTATATCTCTTATATCTCCAGAAACAATACAACATTTTATTTCAGTGTTCAAGCCCAATTCATTATGGAAAACAAACAATATATAATATGTACTATTTCATGTAAGGTTTCTTGTAAAAAAAATCCAAAGTAAACCTAATGAGTGCAAAATGTCTACAAATTGCTTGTCAGTAGATGTTCACATTTAGGCCAAATCGACTGGCAGGGAAATGGTTAAAGGGAAGGTTCAACGCGTAAAAATGTACGCATTGAACCAGTAACGCGTAAAAATGTATGTGTTAATGTTCCTGCACTAGTGGGAATGCGTAAAAATGTACGCAATGCGGCCCGACGACCTCCGAGGTCGGCAAGCTGCCAGCGGGGGACTGGAGCAGCAGTGAGTGACTGCGAGGGCACAGGATAGCTGCATGGGGCTGGTAGAAGCCCCAGGTAAGTGAAACTCATTTTTTTATTTTGCTTGGACCTTCCCTTTAAAAGGAAACAAATATGGCAGCCTTCATATCACCCTCACCTCAGGTTCACTTTAAAGAGACTCTGTAACAAATTTTTCAGCCTTAGTTCTTCTATCCTATAAGTTTCTATGCCTGTTCTAATCTGCTCTGGCTTACTGCAGTCTTTCCTAACTGCACTGTCTCTGTAATAAATCAATGTATCTTTCCTCTGTCCTGTTTGTCGGGCTAAAGCTTGATTGTGTGGAATGTGCAGGGCTGCTTGTGATTGGTAGAAGCGATACACACCCTCTGCAGGCCCCCTGCACACTCTGAATGACTCACACACTATGCTTAGCTGAGCCTATTACAAGCTGGTTAGTTTGTTTGTAAACACTGCCTAAAACTGTTAATTACAAGCCAGGATTGCAGCAGAGAGTGGCAGAAACAGCACAGAGGGGCACAGGAGAAAATAATGAATAGAATGGTATGCTTTTTATTGTAAGAATATTAGAGTACAGATTCTCTTTAAGCTTCACATCACAGCCAAAACTAGGCCCTAGTTTACTCCAGAATTCTCCCAGGGTATGGGACAGTGTAAACACCATTCATCATTTTATATCATCATGATGTTGGGTGGGATTTTTTCTTGAATCCCTTAAATACACAGAATTAAAGGCTGGTTTACACAGAAGTATACTAAAATATGTGTGTATTGTTGAACATTTCAGTGCGTTTCCACATGGGATTTTGCATGTCGCAATATATTTTTTGATACTTACTTTTGGACCATGAAATCCATGTGATTTAAGAATGCTTGTAACACAGTGTGCTGTGAGCAGAAATATGTACCGCTGTGTTATAACACATTGCACAGTAACACATAACACAAGTGTTAATGATAGAATGAGAGTCTGTGGGGTTTTCAGTAGCCTCGCAGATTGCAGACCACGTGTAGTGTGTTGTGATGAATGGCATCTCACATGGTGTGAACAAGTCCGGAAAAATGATTTTCTTTGTATAGTGTAGTTAATGCTTCAGCAATCCTTGCTGTGGCCCAATATGATCTGCTGAGAAATGCCGATTTCTGCCTCCCAAGATCAGCTAGGTTTTATTTGTATTTTTTTATAATAAATAATAAACATTTCCAATGATTTTTAAAGATCTCTTGCCCACAAACAATTTAGCAAATCAGGCCATGAGGCCTATCATTTTTCATTTTCTAGGTATGGCTTTAACATTTTTCTATATAAACTGAGCATTTATGTTATCTGTTAATTAGTGGTTAAGCGACCCCTAGAGGTAAAACTTGCAAATTGCATTGGATTTAAGGATTATTGAGAAGAAATAGAAACTGAACAAACCTTCGAAATGGTGTATGTAAAGGATTATTGTGGTGTGTGTGTGTGTACGCGCGCGCGCAGTGTGAGTGTGTGTGTGTGTGCACGCGCGCGCAGTGTGTGTGTGTGCGCACGCAGTGTGAGTGTGTGTGTGTGTGTGTGTGCACACGCGCACAGTGTGTGTGTGTGTGAGTGTGTGTGTGTGTGTGCACGCGCGCGCAGTGTAAGTGTGTGTGTGAGTGTGTGTGCACGCGCGCGCAGTGTGAGTGTGTGTGTATGTGTGTGCACGCGCACGCAGTGTGAGTGTGTGTGTGTGTGTGTGAGTGTGTGTGTGTGTGTGCACGCGCGCGCAGTGTGAGTGTGTGTGTGTGTGCACGCGCGCGCAGTGTGAGTGTGTGTGTGAGTGTGTGTGTGTGTGCACGCGCACGCAGTGTGAGTGTGTGTGTGTGTGTGTGTGCGCGCGCGCAGTGTGTGTGTGTGTGTGCACGCGCGCGCGCAGTGTGAGTGTGTGTGTGTGTGTGCGCGCGCGCAGTGTGTGTGTGGTGTGTGTGTGTGTGTGGGGGGGGGGGGGTTGAATTTGGCTTACTTATAAACTCGTGTTTTTTTTTTTTTTCCTGTGACCCTTGCATGTAAAATTTGAATTTCATGTTACATGGAATACCCCTATAAATTTAGTGGATATCTTTAATGATGCAAAGAGCTGTATTCAGTAGTTTGGCTTCAAAATGTGATAATGCTTGATTGTAGTTTTCTGCAAAAAAACTAAATTCTGTTCTGCAGAAAGGAGTTATTTGAAGTACATTAAATTATGCATAAAGTAATTATACCAGTCAATAATTAGCACAGTGACATCTCTTGGCCATATTGTTAACTGCAAGTAAAAGTATTGGACAAGAGATGTGCAATCTTGCGCTAACGCAGGCAAAAGGTCAAGGTACACCGCAGACTGATCACCCACTGGCAGCTCCTCAAACACTCGGCTGTGAGCGGACTACAGGAAAGGAAAGCAAAAAACAGGAGGAGCGCTCCGTAGTGTGATACCTTTTAATTAAATGAAAAACTGCGCGATAAAAAATACACTTCCCTCATGGAAGTGGAACCTGAAGCTGCAGTGGCCAGCGGCAGCAAAGATCCAGGTGGTAAATGGATGTTCCCCAAAACGTTCTCATAACGGGCGTGTGGTGCGACCAATATAATATTTTGGGCAATTGCAGGATAATAAGTATACTACATACGGAGTGCCACAGTTTATAAACTGCTTCAACTGGATGGTATGTTGTTCTGTGTGTAAAAGCCTCTGGCGATGTCGTATAAAGGGGCAACATTTGCACCTAGGTTTTCCACAACGGAAATTTCCAGTTAAACCGAATGCGTTTGGACGAGAGTCTCTTTGGTCTTTTGAGCCGATATTGCTTTTTGCGATCTTATTTTTAAGAGTTTTCGTCCTCCGGAAAATGGTGTTAGGTTTTGTGGGTAAATGACGGCTGAGGACAGGATCACGCAAGAGTAGAGGCCAATTCATGCGAATAATGTGATTGATGTTGCCAGCTCTACTGTTGTATGTAGTTACAAATTGCGGTCCTTTAATAGGGGTCATTTCTCCTTCTGGTCTTTTTCTTGTGGGAACTTGTCTGTCTCTGTATTCAGATATAGCCTTCTCTATATTGGTTGTATCATAACCTTTGTCTAGGAATTTTGTTGTTAGATATACCCCGTTTGTCATAGTCTTCCTTGGTGGATCAGTTTCTGCGAAAAAGGCAGAACTGGCTCCTTGGGATATTGTTGATCCACCTTGGATGGTGGCAACTCTCTTTATGTAGGAAAGAATTCCCAGCAGTCGGCTTGAAGTGTGTTCGCGATGTTATTTGGCCATGGTCATTATGTCCCAGTTCCAAATCCAGGAAAACTATTGCTTTCATCAGATACTGAGGTAAACTGTAATCCAAAGGTGTTATTATTGCAGTATTGAACAAACTTATCGATTTGTCCTCTGATCCTTCCCAGATGATGAGGACGTCATCTATGTACCTAAGGTATAGGGCGAGGTTTGCCCCGAACGGTGAATTGGACCAGATGTAATGGTCCTCCCAATAGGCCATATATAAATTTGCGAAACTCGGGGCAAACCCCGCCCCCATCGCCGTCCCACAGATCTGTAGATAGAAGTCACCAGCAAATGCGAAGTGATTGTGAGTGAGGGAAAACTCCAAAAGATCCAGAATGAATTGGGCCTGAATATGGTGTATGGAACCATCAGAGGCAAGGAAATGGCTCACAGCATCTAAACCCCTCCCATGTGGGATGCACGTATAGAGTGAGCTGACATCTAATGAAGCCCATCTGTAATCTTTACTCCATCGTACATCCCGAAGGATATCCAATACATAACTTGAGTCTCTTGTATATGCTTTGGTGTTCACCACTATTGGTTGTAAAAAGTGGTCCACATACTCTGATAGGGGGGCTAGGATCCTCTGCAACTCTGCCCCCCACCCTCTCACCCTCGTTAACCCCAAGTCACTCTGGGAAGTAATTTCCTTGACTCCTGCTATAAATAGGAGCACAGTGTGCATGCAGGTACGTTAACTGACGAAGGCGTGGATACGCCGAAACGCGTCTTGACGTAACCTGCACACAGTCACCTCGAAAGGAACGCCTGCCATCCATTTACCACCTGGATCTTTGCTGCCGCTGGCCACTGCAGCTTCAGTTTCCACTTCCATGAGGGGATGGGCTACATGCCAGTTTCAATGCCTACTGTTCATACACGTCTAGTAAGTGTATTTTTTATCACGCAGTTTTTCATTTAATTAAAAGGTATCACACTACGGAGCGTTCCTCCTGTTTTTTGCTTTCCTTTCAAGTAAAAGTATTGGAAGCACTACTGACTAATGAATTTCTTACTATATCTGGTACCGTGTTAGCCAAAGATGTTAAAAAAAGGTGAATAAAAAAGGATTGTTGTAGTATGTGATTCATTTTATTGACCTTTTCAGTATATTTTTTAGAAACCATCTTTTTGCAATAAAACTCTTATAACGTTCTAAAATGTCTAAATCACAACTTGTATACAAAAACAAGTACATAAAAAAGGTGGTGTTCACTTCAATGCAGCTGAAATATCAGGCAAGAAGGTATAGAACTATGAGGTTGGGACGAGGAGATAGGGCCCATAAAGTTAAAGTGAACATCCAGACTAAAAATCAACTCAGCAGCACTGAAAAGGCCTGGTGTTTCTTTAACAGTATCACAGCATCAGAACTTTGTTTCTCTTATCCAAGCCTCATTTTTAGCTGCACAGAAGAAAACTGCCCGGGCTTTTTTTCCCTAATGCTGTGCAAAGCATGATGGGATTTCTGAAGTTGTTGCTCTCGTTCTGCTGTTTTGGTGCAAATTTTTTTTTTTTGACATTTTGAATTTGACATTTTAAGCCTAGCGTGTGCAGCTGGGAGGGGTAATCAGGACACAGGACAGTTGGAACTGTGTCTCCTGCTCCTTGTCACCTCCTTTCAACCAAAAAGATGGCAGCCCCCATGAATCACAAACATTTGCCTGTTCTTTTAAAACAGGGTGGGTAAAAAATGATATTACCTATCTATTCTAATTAACATAACTAATGTAACTTAATGACAGTATGTTTGTTTAGGCTGAAGCTCCCCTTTAAAGTATGGAAAACAGCACAGTTTGATGTTGGGTGGCTATGCTTTGGTTTGTGTGTTGTGGTAAGAAAAAAATTAATAATGAGTCTTAAGTCTTCTCTATGATAGTGGTACTCAGTATTAGTAGTGGCAAATGTAGTGGATCACAGTTTTTCAAATATTTTATTTTTTTAATTTCCATAAGCTTTGTGTACTAAAATGTATGGGTAATATATGGGGAACCACTGCAATGCGTATAGCATGCCGCAATCATAAAAGTAGCTGTGGTCATAAAATCTTGTGAACAGGGAATTATAATTAAGTGGCCTAGTGCACCTGTCCCTCAGATATCAGACTATAGCAGCCTAATGTGCCCTATTGCCAGATATCAAAATTAAGTGACTTGATGCGCCCCCCTTCCAGTACAGGACTTTAGTAACCTGGCCCTCTCCTCCCTCCAAAATTCCCTTATATCAGAATTAAGACCTCGTTTACATCAGGGACGTTTCTGTGCGATTTTCACAGCGCACTGCCCTGTGCGTTCAGCAAGGTATTGATTTTCCCATGTAATTAAATGTAGCTGGTTCACATCTATGCGCTGCACTGAGCAGCATTACAAAAACATAGTGTTGCATGCATTTCTGTTCGCTAAGCTGTAAAACGCACTTCAATGCAAATGAATGGGTGCGCTTTTTTATCACATAGAAGCGCATGCATTTTTTTACCCCTAATTGGAAAAAAAATACATTTACATATAAAAACAAAGCTTTATTGACAACTTCTACTGCTACAATAAGCAAAACATGCTTTAAAGATGCGCAGTGCAACACAGAGAAATGCGCACACAAGCGCATGCATTTTTACCACACACATTTCTCAGCGCAGCAGATGTGAACGAGGCCTATGTCTGGTGTAGCCACCTCCCTGGATATCACATTTAAGGGGCCTTGTGTAAACCCAACCGCGCATATATCATTATTTAGTGATCTGGTGAAACCCCTAGTGTTAGAATTAAACACACACACACACACACACACACACACACACACACACACACACACACACACACACACACACACACACACACACACCAGAAATAAGTAGTCTGGAACCTTTCTCAATATATCAGAATCAAGTAGCCTCCTTCCGCAAACAAACATAGAATAAAGTGGCCTGTTGTAGACTATCCACCTGCCGTTCCCCTCGAGATAACAAAATTGAGCTACTTTTAGTGGCTTTAACTCACCCCATTCCTGAAGGGCCATCCAGAGCAGTGAGAAGAAGCATGTCTACCTCTGTAAGAGCCTCTCCATCCTCCTTCAACATGCCTCCTCTCCTATCTTCCATGCCACTTTGAAGCTTGCATATGATGCGACAGCACCAATGCTGCAGGGAGTCATGGAGACTGGGATGTTGGAGAAAGGAAGAGTGTGCCGCTGGCCAGGTGAGGTAACACATTCTGTGCATTTTGCATTCATGGGGTGGCCTGCTCTTCCCCCCTTTCTCCTTTGTCTCGGCAGCCACTAACCTCTCCTGGCCATTGTAAAGGGTCTTTGTGACTGTAATAATGACACTTATTGTGAAGATGAAAGTGGTTCATCAACTCAACTTCAGGTTATAGAGAGTCTCTTGGTCTAGTATAATGATGGAAAGTGCCATGTTATGTTTGGTGCACATATGCCAATGTTCTCTTCACCTTCCTTCTGCTTCTATCCTCTCATTTTTGTGGGCACTGATCATTACAGGGGTGTTGAAGGTGTCATCCCTAGACCAACCTAGGTGTCTTCTCTACACCCCTGTCATTTCATAACAGTGAATGTGGCCAAAACTTTTTTTACAACACTGTTGTAGAGAGAACAGAGGCGCCAAAAGAATAAAAACATACTGTATATCTAAAAGTTATAAAATTCTTAGGGAGGCGGTGGTGGACGCACCTCCCCAAAGTAGACCGCATACTGTAGATATAGATGCAAGAAAATGTATTTATATACTCCAACAAACAGTGCAACGCGTTTCGCGGGTATATTCCTGCTTCCTCAGGCAATAACGAACAGGAGTACACACTGAAAAGACAGAGACAAATATAGTGTCCTCAGACTAATGAACATCATGTTTGAGTGTTGTTATTAAAGTCATTGGTAAGGGGGCATAAAAAAGGGGGGGGTCATAAAACCATACCGAGGGGGGAACGGGTTGCCAGGCTGGGAAAAGCCTGCTAGGGTGCTGAATATGGTGGGTGGACTTGGTAGTGGTGGATGGGAATTAATGAGGAAAATTAGTGTACATTGTTGGAACGAAGTGAGGTATGTAGTAGTGTCAACCCGAGGTATGGGGTGTGGAAACAGGAGGGGGGGATGAAAAACATAGAATAAAGTGATATATGAAAGGTCTTGAAAAAATGGCAGAATTTTTTACTTACCAGTGCAGTCTTAAGGTCACGATAAGCGCCTCTGTACTGGTGTGGAGGTTTGCAGCTTCTTATATACTTAAATTGGTGGGTGACTGAGCAATCCGGCGGTGTGTGGAGGCGGGGGCTAGTTGAGGGACAATAGTCTGCACCTATAGGGCTGTGTGGACAAAAGGGGAGTGGGAAATGGTTATGTAAGGGTTGATGGGCAGGGGTTAAATGAAAGGCAGCATCTTTACCTATAGGACTATGGAGGGGCGTGTCTGTTGTCCAATGGTGAGTGGGGGAATGGTAGTGTGAGGGTTTGTGGGCGGTGCGACGATAACGTCACACCGCTATAATAACCTATGGGCCAGCACCTATTCAGCATAAAAATAAGATAAAACAATTTGCAATAAATAAATAAATCAATACAAGATGACTAAAATCAAAAGTATTATAAAAAATGTTTACACAAATAGACCAAAGTTATATATAAAAAACATTGAAGAAAGAACAACTATTTTCTGTTTATGTAGATACCAAGTCCACCCACCATATTCAGCACTCTAGCAGGCTTTTCACAGCCTGGCAACCACCCCCTTTTATGACCCCACCCCCCTTTTTATGCCCCCCTTACCAATGACTTTAATAACAACACTCAAACATGATGTTCATTAGTCTGATGACACTATATTTGTCTCTGTCTTTTCAGTGGGTACTCCTGTTTGTTATTGACTGAGGAACCGGGAATATACCCGCGAAACGCGTTGCACTGTTTGTTGGAGTATATAAATACATTTTCTTGTATCTATATCTACAGTATCCGGTCTACTTTGGGGAGGTGCGTCCACCATCGCCTCCCTAAAAAATTTATAACTTTTAGATATATGCTTTTATTCTTTTGGCGCCTCTGTTCTCTCTACAATATCGTTGTCCACCACTGGTGGAGGGGTCAAATCCCCTTCTTCTCCTATCTACATCTTAAGTGAGGACAGGACTAATCTCCTCACCTGCCTACACAGTAGTTGCCTGTACGGTGACCCTGACTTGTGAGTATATCCATTATATATACTTTTAATTCATCCACCTCTCATCTTACTACACTATATTGGGCTCTCGGTGACCCTTTTTTCCCTTTTTTACAACATGAATGATACTAAATGAGTGGTATATGGATTGAAGTTACTCATGTGGTATTAGGTAATATAACTTTTTATTACCTTTTGTATGCCAGAAACATATGCTTAGTTTACTATGGCTTTGACCTTTCAGTGTTTATCTGGATGGTGAGAAAACATAAGAGCATGTAGAGGAAAGTCGTATGAATACAGGGAGAACCTACAACCTCCAAGCAGATAAGGTCCTTCATGGCAGCTGTATATGGAACACTAGTGTCTTCTAAAGGTGAAAGCGAGAATGAGGCACCATGCATTAAAAAACACCTCTATTTCTCAGCCAGTCATTGGATGCCTCATTCTCTCTTTAATTGACGTTGATACTGTTTTTGAAGAGCACATGGCCTGTTCTAACACCATCAGCTGTTCCACAACACCCTGCTGCCATCTGGTGCCAGACGTTTTCTGCTACCGTCAAGCAATGGTATCTACCTTAAAGAGAACCCGAGGCAGGGTTCTGTGAATAAAATCCCCATACAGAGGCTGGGTCTGTCTATGGAGCCCAGCCTCTGTTGCTATATAGATCACCACTAATCGCCCCCTGCACTCTACAATACCCCATAAATCACAGCCGCGCTATGCGCGCTGTGTTTACCTCGCTCCTGTCACTCTCGCCGCTCCCCCCGCCTCCTGCATCGCTCCGGTCCCGCCTGCGTCCTTTCCCTCCAATCAGCGGCGAGGGAAGGGACGTGGGTGGGGACCAGAGCGATGCAGGAGGCAGGGGGCGGCGTGACTGACAGGAGAGAGGAAAACACAGCGCTCTGACAAGCTGCGTGTCAGCAGCGCGGCTGTGTTTAGGGGGGTTTTGCAGAGCGCACAGGGGGCTTAGGGGCGAACTATATAGCAACAGAGGCTGGGCTCTATAGGCAGACCCAGCCTCTGTATGGGGATTTTATTCTCAGAACCCCACCTCGGGTTCTCTTTAATATAACTTAGGGGATGTAACATGATTGTACATTTGTTTGATAATTTTTTATGCACTCCCTCCAAATACCATCATGGTTACTCCTCTCATCTGTATGCCCTTTGCTTGTTTTACAGGTTGCAATTATTGCAGGAAATTTTGAACTTGCAGAAATTATCAAAACCCACAAAGAATCTGATATTGGTAAGTAGTAATGCAGCATTAAATATGTTTGTGTTGATGTGCTGTAGAGGTCATCGGGGCTGGGTGCTGGATGGGAGGTATGTGTCTCCGCTATTTGGACTATGGTCCCTTTAAAGCCCTGTGTAGACCTGGGAAAGGAGTCCGGATAATGTTGGCAGCAAGCCAGTTGCTGCTGTGTTATTTCTGTTTGAAGGGCTGGACTCCTAGGAATGAGAGGGAAGGAAGGGTGGGCCTTCCCATTCCACCCCAGGTACACACCTGGTATCTTGGAGCAGAGTAATCTGGTTAATGAAATGCATGAATGGTATATGTAGCAGCCTCACAGGCAGTATGATGGAAGGTGTTGGAGGAGTAGCATGTCTGCTACTGGATCTCCTGTCAAAAAGTATTGGAGATAAATTGTTGGAAGCCAAACCACACGGTGGACTGCTGTTACGTGTGGTTTTGGCCGGACTTATTTTGAATAAGCTGGACTTTTTTCACTACAAAGCTGAAGTAAGCTGACCGTTTATTTTTCACATTTTTTACTGCTGGAGCTAAGCTGTTTATGTTCTGCTTCACAATAAACAGACTTTGTTTATACATCTGTGTACTGCATGCTGGCTGCGACCCCTCTAAACTTCACAGTGCGTAAGGCAGGACAATGTCTGCCACACAGACTAGCTGCAGGGAGTACAAACTTACAACTGAACACTGGTTTTGAACTTTTTTTAATTAGACAGGCCGGTCACAATCTCAGTATTTATTGCATGTAGTAAAAAAAGTCCTGTATGCTGAACATTCTCTGCAAATTGTGCGGCAACAGTCTGTGGCGGTTTTATGTTGGCACGTGTATTGTCTCTGAGCTCAGGAACAGAAGATATGCCAACTATGCACTTATCCATACAGGCTAAATGCTATTGCCTGGCTAGCTGTCTTAGCAGCCTGAAGGCTTACATTTCCTTACTTCCTGTGAACTGCAAGTCCCTACTTTTCACATACACTTAGTTTGTACTGCAATGAAGGGATGCTGGGAAGTGTTCTGCATGTGCTTTGGTTGTCACATGGTCAAATTCTTATTTAACCTCCCACTAGCTATATCCAGAGAGGAGAGGAAACAGGATGTATTGCACTGACAAGCATATTGCCTTCCTTGTATTGTTTATGTACACTTCCTGATTACTCTGTTGTGGGTATATTTGGGCTTTATTATTGTTTAACTAGTTCACATTTTTGGATGTAGAATCTACTTTAAAAAAAACTCCCCTGTTGTGTTCCTGGACATAGAAACCTTGTTCATATACACATGCTGCCGTGCACACCTGCATGCTCATGCTCCTGCACCTTCATGCTCATGCTCCTGCACGCTCATTCACCTGCTTGATCTGGTTTAACAGTGAATGATAGCTGCTATTGCAAATAGCAGCAATCATTTAATAAAGTTAGACAAAAAAAGTTTTACACATTAAAAAAAGTTAGAGTGACAAGGTCACAACAAAAAATGTACCCCTACCTAGCCTATTAACCCTTTTTAACCCATGTAATACTTATACATGTTAATACACCTTTAATGATTGCCATTTGTTGCGAACGTTTGCAACAGTTTGGGGACCCAATGCTCTACAAATGCATTGCTCTGCTACTGACTAGGGATGCATCTGTACACCACTGTGGACCCTGAACTGTCGTCCTAGCAGTCACATCCGATTGCTACCAACACGTAAGCTGGGGATAATGGTCAGCAACATGCCCAGCTAGTAGTGAAATAAGGTATATGTGGTAATCATGAAGGGACAAAGAATGTATTTTTATAGATTCTACAACTGTGGACTTCTTATGTGATAATTAGGAACGATGAAAACATTAAAAAAAACGTTTCGGTACTTATCCGTTAGCCGGGCGCATCCTCTAGGTGGCGACAAAACTCCACCAGAGTTACATCTTTCCCTACTATCCATGTCGGCCTGGAGGAGGAATAGTAATTAGCGCCACCTGCCGGATGCGCCCGGCTAACGGATAAGTACCAAAGTTTCTTTTCTGCATTTACGTCCAATTTTTCCAATACGAAAATGGCTATAAAATAATTCTTAAAAATATTAACAAAAATAGAAAGCCTAGATTATCCTGAAAAAATAAACATATCTATATAATGAAAACACTATAGCTGTTTCAATAGTGACACAGCTGTGTAAGTGTAAAAACTGACAAAAATGTACGGGGTAAAAACCCATAAATGTGAAGAGATTAAGCTATATTTGAAGGCTTTTGGAATGCACTGGTTTCAGACAAGTCTTTGGAAGGTATCAGTATGCTCAGATGTGTTGCTAGTATGAGGAGTACACAGCAGGGACAAATCAGGGATAATGGGAAGATCATGTAGGCCAATCCTCACAGCTATTATACAAGAGAGAATCTTCTGATTGCAGTAGTCTATAGATGGCTTATTGCCATTAACCATTGCTTTCTATTGTAAAATGGAAATCAAGCCATCATTTTGGGTTTTTTCAGGAGTCCATTTTCTTACTTCTGATAAGCATTTTCTTTCCTTCCTGTTTTGGTGATCTGGGTTGCATCTACTTAAGATGTGAGAAAGTCTTTCCAGTAGGGACACAGTCAGCTAGTTGATGTTAAGCCTTGTACATGTGTATAAGGCAGTCACCTGTAGGGATCAGAACTCATTCCCATGGTCAACAGTTCAGAGCCGTGTCATGTAGAGATACATTGCTAGCTCATTCTGTTGCTATGCAGGGGGAGGAGGGATGACAGCTGCACTCAGCGAAGTGGGAGTGGTAAATAGGAAACAATGCTGTTCTCTCAGCAATGCATTGAGGCCATCATATACATGTATTTATTTTATTTATTTATTGTATTTATAAAGTGCCAACATATTACGCATACATGCTAGATTGTCAGCAGAGGTGGGCCCGAACATGTAGTGTGTGTACGAAGCCCAAATTATACGATTGTTGAGGATATTTTCCTCATCTTTCTATCCAGTAAATAGGTGATAGCTGGTCAAGAATTGAGAAGAAGCCTTTCTCAAGAACACAGAGAGAAATGCAAACCAGTCACAGGTTATCACCTTCCCCATCAAGAAAAAAGCTGTTGTTGGGGAAATTCCTCTTTAGGTTAGGTTCACAGTGGGCCATTGCGGGGCAATTGAAAAGCAGTGTGACGCTCACGTGTGATGTGATGGAGTGCGTTACTAAAACGAAATTCATGCAGTGCGTTTACCACATAACGTCCACAGTAACAGTGCATGAAGCATACTTTCATTTACTGTATGCCTCACTGTATACGCAACCTGCGGAAAACAAGCGATGCCACTTTCGCGATCTGTTAAGTTGCATTCCTGCTGTCACAGGGAATGCAACACAACTCTCACTGTGAAACTAGCCTTAAAGATATTCTGTCATGAATTAGTTTTTATGTTAATGTGAGTCCACACTTTTAAAATTGTCAAATTTGTTTCAGTCAAAAACAGCTGTTTCTTGTGGAATTTACATTCTCTCTCCCTAATGAGTGAAGGACACTTAACACCATATGGAAATGGAAGGAATCAACAGCTGATATTTCTGATAACAGGCACTCATAAAATTGCCATATATTAAAGAGGCCTGTAAGGAATACATGTTAATAATAAAACTTTAATCATCTGTTTAGTGTATCTAAAGGAAAATAAGTCAGCTACACCAGGATAATGTACTTTTGTATGCTTGATAATGTTTTACCACTAACACGTTACTTCATCAGTTTCAGTAAAATGAAGGAAAGTCCAGGGAAGCATAGTGTGTTTCAAAAACTATCTCTAAAAAGGTGCGGTAACTATTCACATCACTTAGCAGCAACATACAGTAAGCCCTTAACAACTTTACACAGACATTTTAGCAATATTTACTTATTTTATTTATAAAGCGCCAACATATTACGCAGCGCTGTACATTAATTTAGGTTACAGACAATATTTAGGGGTGACATACAGCAAAATGACAATACAGGAATACAAGAAAACCAGATCACACAGCACAGTATGAGTACCAGGTAATGCTTAGTCACTGGAGGGGAGCATGGAGATTAGGCAAGTTAGGTTCACTCAGATGCATAGCACGGGTTCACAGTAATGGAGGTGCATGATCAGGTTGGACACAAAGGAGGAGGACCCTGCTCAAAGGCTTACAATCTAAAGGAAGAGGTAGGGACACGAGAGGTAGGAGACCAGAGTTCAGCTGTGGGTTTAGAGCACTTGTGAGGGGTAGTAGGCTAGAGTGAAAAGGTGAGTTTTGAGGGCTTTCTTGAAGATGTTGAAGGAGGGGGCTGCCCTAATGGGTGGAGGTAGGGAGTTCCATAGTGTTGGAGCAGCTCTTGAGAAGTCCTGGAGGCATGCATGGGACTGGGTGATGCGGGGGGCGGTTAGGCGAAGTTCATTGGAAGAGCGGAGTGAGCGGTGTGTACCTCTGAGTAAGATCGGAAATGTAGGTTGGACAGGTTTTGTGGACAGATTTGTAGGTCAGACACAGTATCTTGAATCTGATTCTGGACTGGATAGGAAGCCAGTGGAGGGATTCAAGGAGGGGATCCGCCATGGTGGAGCGATGGGAGCAGTGGATAATTCTGGCTGCCGCATTCATGATGGACTGCAGTGGGGCTGTTCGGGTCATAGGGAGACCAGACAGCAGGGCATTGCAGTAGTCAAGGCGGGAAATTATGAGGGCATGGATGAGGAGTTTGGTTGTGGCAGAGGTCAGGAAAGAGCGAATCTTACAGATGTTACGAAGGTGGAAGTTGCAGGACTTTGTGAGGTTTTGGATGTGGGAAGTGAAGGAGAGTGCGGAGTCCAGGGTGACACCCAGACAGCGGGCTTGAGAGGTAGGGCGAATGGTAGTGTTGTTAACAGTGACCTGCACATCTGGGAGGTTTATGGATGTCCGGGGTGGGAAGATCATAAATTCCGTTTTGTCTAGGTTTAGTTTCATGAACCTAGCGGACATCCAGGAGGAGATGGCTGATAGACAGGAGGAGACATTGTCCATGGTAGTGGTGGATATGTCAGGGGTGTGGAGGTAGATCTGGGTGTCATCTGCATACAGATAGTCAATATGTTCTTTCAGGAGAAGAAAGTAAATTGTGTATGGCAAGTAACAATAAAGCTGTTCAGAAACTATGTACTTTTCATGCCTCCATCTTGCTTTGGGCTGTGTTCAACATTTTGGGGGAGATCTCAGCAGAAATAAAGTAGCTAATAGAGCAATCTACACTGAGGTCCTTGTGAACATACCAAACAAGAAGAAACAGGAAATACCAGTGACTACAAGTCAAAATGTTATGAATACTAACTAAGCCTAGCATTTAAATGTATGTCAAATTGTTTTGTTTTATTTTTTTAATCCCTTTCTTCAATTTTTCTGTTTGTAAACAAATGTACAATTTCTCCATTTATTTTCACTGCAGTGCCTTTTCGGGAGACTCCAACTTACACAAAGCGCAGACGTGTCGTGAGCTGTGTGGGTCTCTCATCCCCACGTTTTCTGCAGCGCTCCGCCAGTGACAACAACCTCAATTCCGATGGTGCGCATTACTCTCCAGTGCCCTCGCTTCGCGGCCTACCCCCACAGTTGCTCTCCCAGGGACCTGAGGTCTCTAGTGGAGCAGCAGTGGGGGATAGTAGCCTAGCGAGCACTGCCAGTTCCCGCAGCACACACAGTCGCTCTCCATCACTACATCGGGCAAGAGAAGACAGGGATAGTGACAGCCACACACTAAGAAGAGGACGAGGAAAAAGCAGGTAAGAAGTAATATACCTTAGGAACAAACATTTTGCACTGTGACAGAAGTGGTTTACTTTGTAGCATTTCCATTGCTTACGCATCATGGAACAATCACATTTCCCACATTTTCCAATTACGAAAACTTCATGTGGTGTTATAGGAATGAGAAAAGAGCAGTAGTAAAATGCAGGATAGGATAGAAAGAGGATAGAGAGACAGAGCCTGATACTATGACTGTGAGAAGGTTGTTTTCTGACTGTGAGAAGGTTGTTTTTCAAACTGTACGTGTTCTGTTTTGTCACCATAAAGAAATGAGCATAGTCACGTATCATGACACAGTTGCAGTTCAGGTAGGCTGTTTACCTTGATACCCAAGGGCCCCGATCACACTAGAAGCAATATCATGCAGTGCTCTGCCACTGGCCATCAGTGCAGTATGGCCCAGTTCAGTATTTGTTACAGAAGCAGCATGACAAAATGCATCAGGGTGTACATTTTGGACTTGTTAAAGCTTCTATAAACTTCAGAGGCACAGATGACTGCTCTCAGGCAAGTTGTTCTCCCTGCACTGTCACCATATATGCTGGTGGGAAGGAAAGGCATTCAGAAAAACCTACATAGATAAAGGTTTTCCAACATGTCTGGTTGTCATTTTACTGTAGGATCTGTTTGTCTGAAATATGTATAGATACACATAGACATGAGACTGAAAATGTATTCCACAAAAAAAAGATAACCATGACTACAAACACCACTGCACACCAATCATTGAGTAATAAAATGTCAAAATTTATTAGGGCTCGTTTCCACTAGTGCGGTGCGAATCACTGGGATTCCACCGCTGACGAAATCGCATGCGGATGCGATTCCGCGTGCGTTTTTTGCCGCGATTTCGCATGCGATTTCGCATAGGCAGGGTATATGCGAATTTAACCATGTCACTGCCTGGTTCAATTTACATTAGTTTTCATGCGGATTCGCACGCGAAATCGCGGCAAAAAACGCATGTGCGTTTTCCCTATCAAATACATAGCCTGCGAATCGCCTGCATTACACACACAGGCGAATTCTGCCGGCTCTACCGTGCAGAAAAATCCTGCACAGAAAAACGCAGGAAAAAACTGACAAGTGGAAACAGGGCCATCCACTTGTATTGGTTATGTGAATCCGCATGCAGGCAACGCATGCGGATTCACTCTAGTGGAAACGGGCCCTTAAGTACGTATCCAAAAATGATTAAAAATAATCCACACTGCCAATGACGGCTGATAAATAAAAGTGCAAATGACAAGATACAAGGTGACTACAGAGGGCAGTAGTAGAGCATAATTATAAACCATATGACAGCCGCTTGTACTGACAAAAGACCAATCTCCACACTGTAAATAGTCTACGGTCAAATGCAAAGTGTATAACTGCCAGTGGCATGTGAATCAATAATATTGACTACAAGAGCGCTGCTTACCACTGTTCACCACTGTCACTATTCAGCCCGTCTGGCAGGGACGGGCTGAGCCCAAAGTGCTGTTTACATTGCGCGCATAGCCGGCAATTGAGGGGGTGGCCGCTATTGTAACAGCGGGTGGCTGTTACACGCCGCTCACATATTGGGACTACTTCCGGTATGTGAGCGGGCGTGTAACAGCCACACGCTGGTACAATAGCGGACACCCCCTCTATTGCCGGCCATGCTCGCAATGTAAACAGTACTTCAGGCTCCCAGGAGAGAACGCGGCTACCGCACATCCGACACTGCCTGCATTGCCCGATACGAGCCTGCACATGGATTAAACGGATCGCCACCAGCAGCAGCCTGATGATAGCGATGCGGGCATAACCTGGAGCTGCACGTAGCTTGTGAGTAGACCTCTGCCTGGCTACCTACATTGCAGGCAACTATGCCTGGCTACCTACACTGCAGGCAACTATGCCTGGCTACCCACACTGCAGGCAACTATGCCTGGCTACCTACACTGCAGGCAACTATGCCTGGCTACCTACACTGCAGGCAACTATGCCTGGCTACCCACACTGCAGGCAACTATGCCTGGCTACCTACACTGCAGGCAACTATGCCTGGCTACCTACACTGCAGGCAACTATGCCTGGCTACCTACACTGCAGGCAACTATGCCTGGCTACCTACACTGCAGGCAACCATGCCTGGCTACCTACACTGCAGGCAACCATGCCTGGCTACCTACACTGCAGGCAACCATGCCTGGCTACCTACACTGCAGGCAACCATGCCTGGCTACCTACACTGCAGGCAACTATGCCTGGCTACCTACACTGCAGGCAACTATGCCTGGCTACCCACACTGCAGGCAACTATGCCTGGCTACCTACACTGCAGGCAACTATGCCTGGCTACCTACACTGCAGGCAACTATGCCTGGCTACCTACACTGCAGGCAACTATGCCTGGCTACCTACACTGCAGGCAACTATGCCTGGCTACCTACACTGCAGGCAACTATGCCTGGCTACCTACACTGCAGGCAACTATGCCTGGCTACCTACACTGCAGGCAACCATGCCTGGCTACCTACACTGCAGGCAACCATGCCTGGCTACCTACACTGCAGGCAACTATGCCTGGCTACCTATACTGCAGGCAACCATGCCTGGCTACCTATACTGGAGGTGCACCTATGCTGGACATTAGTTTAGGTTACAGACAATATTTAGGGGTGACATACAGCAATATGACAATACAGGAATACAACAAAAAACAGATCACGCGGCACAGTAAGAGTACAAGGTAATGCTTAGTCAGTCACTGGATGGGCGCGTAGAGAGTAGGCGATTTGAGTTCACTCAAATGCATAGCATGGGTGCACAGTAATGGAGGTGCATGACCCTGCCCAAAGGCTTAGAATCTAGAGGGAGAGGTAGGGACACGAAAGGTAGGGGACCAGATTTCAGCTGTGGGTTTAGAGCACTTGTGAGGGGTGGTAGGCCAGAGTGAAAAGGTGAGTTTTAAGGGCCTTCTTGAAGATGTTGAAAGAAGGGTCTGCCCTAATGGGTGGAGGTAGGGAGTTCCATAGTATTGGAGCAGCTCTTGAGAAGTCCTGGAGGCATGCATGGGACTGGGTGATGTGGGGGCGGTCAGGCGAAGTTCATTGGAGGAGCGGAGTGAGCGGCTAGGTGTGTAGCTCTGAGTAAGATTGGAATTGTATGTTGGACAGGTTTTGTAGACAGATTTGTAGGTCAGACACAATATCTTGAGGGATTCACAATATCTTGAGGGATTCACAGAGGGGAGCTGCTGTGGAGGAGATTTGGAAGGAGTGGATAATTCTGGCTGCCGCATTCATGATGGACTGCAGTGGGCCATTCGGGTCATAGGGAGACCAGACAGAAGGGCATTGCAGTAGTCAATGGCGCGAAATTATGAGGGCATGGATGAGGAGTTTGGTGGTGGCAGAGGTCAGGAAAGGGCGGATCTTGCAGATGGTACACAGGAGGAAGTTGCAGGACTTTGTGAGGTTTTGGATGTGGGGAGTGAAGGAGAGTGCGGAGTCCAGGGTGACACCCAGACAGCGGGCTTGAGAGGTAGGGCGAATGGTAGTGTGGTTAACAGTGACCTGCACATCTGGGAGGCTCAGGGATGGCCGGGGTGGGAAGATCATAAATTCCGTTTTGACTAGATTCAGGAACCTAGCGGACATCCAGGAGGAGATGGCTGATAGGCAGGAGGAGACCTTGTCCATGGTAGTGGTGGATATGTCAGGGGTGTGGAAGTAGATCTGGGTGTCATCTGCATACAGATGATAGGTAAAACCCATGGAGGAGATGACCTTGCCAATGGAGGATGTGTATAGGGAGAACAGTACAATCAAGAAGTACATTTCCTCCAGAGTAAAATGAGCCATAAATGTATTTTCTCCTATGTTGCTGTCACTTATAGTAAGTAGTAGAAATCTGGCATTACCGACAGGTTGTGAGCTAGTCCACCTCTTCATGGGGCATTCTCAGGAAGGCGTTTATTCTTTATAAAGACACTTATTGAAAAGGATTTATATAAAGATGCTGGACAGCCTCCCTGCTTGCTGCACACTTTTTTTTTTGGCAGTTGGACAGACCAACTGTCATTCACTAAGGCCTTTTGAAAATAAAGAAAACCCTGAAATTCCCCCATGAGGAGATGGGCTAGTCCAAAACCTGTTGGTTCTGTGAGATTTCTACTACCTATTGTAAGTGACAGCAAGATGGGAGAAAATTCATTTATGGCTCATTTTAATCTGGAAGAAATGTACTTCTTATTTGTATGTGTTTTACCAGTCCGACAAAGGCTTTTTATAAGCTGAAAGCTCACTGTTTATCCATCTCTAAGTTAGCCAATAAATGGTATCATCCTGATTCAAAACTCCTTGCTTTTTCATGATAGTGGTCCTTTAACCTCTTGAGCACTGCAGGGCTAAACCCCCCTAGTGACCAGGCCATTTTTAGTAAAAAAAAAAAAGGCCACTGCAGCTTTAAGGCCAAGCTGCAGGGCCGCACACCATAGCACACAAGTGATTCCCCCCCCCCCTTTTCTCCCCACCAACAGAGCTCTCTGTTGGTGGGGTCTGATCGCTCGCCCATGTTTTTTTTTTTTTAAATAAATATTTTTGTTTGTGTTTTTTTTAAAAAAAGACCTGTTCCTTTAAACCCCTTCCCTCCCTCCCCCCAGCCAGTCAATCACGGCGATCAGCTCTCATAGGCTTCACCCTATGAGAGCCGATCGCTCTCTTGTCCCCCAGGGGGACAGCCGTGTCACACGGCTGTCCCCAGTGCAGCGTTGCTGCTGATCGCAGCGCTGCACCATATACATAGACGGCGTGATCGCCGTCTAACAGTCTCTCGAGCGGCAATAGCCTCTTGGAGACTGAAGGCGGGGCGGAGCTCCGCCCCCCAAGCAGGAGATGCGCGCGCAGCCTGCGCACGATCTCCTGCAAATGTAAGCCACAGGACTTTGCGCCAATCGGCGTTAGGCGGTCCTGGGGCTGCCACCGCGGCCACGCCCATCGGCGTGACACGGTTGGCAACAGGTTAAGTTCAACCAGGAGGGAAAAAAAACATGAAGTACTATCTTATAAGAATAATAGTAACAGCCACCGTACATGTATTATAGAACAAAAAAAGGAAGCCATCATCACAGGTAACAGTGAAATAAATAATAGGCCTAACTCTTCACTAAAACATGTTTATGCAGTGGCAACATCACATGAGAAATGGTATTACAGATTGGTATCACCCAGATATGTATCCCAGATGCATTGTTTCAGGATAAACCCTACTACTAAACCAAGTTCTTGAAGGGTGATGTTGATTTAATATTAGGCTTCCAATTGTCAAGGGATGGGCAAGCTGGGAATAGCCATCTAAAGGCAATACATTGCTTGGCAGCAGATAAAGTTTCCACAATTAACACTTTATCATATCTTGGCAAGTCTTTATCTGCAAGATTAACAAGCAAAGTATAGTCAAATTGCTGAACCAATGGTGTCATGAAGATATCTGCTTACTTGTCTCCAGGGGAATACTGTACAAGTTGCATTTAGCATTCTTGTCATTATTCATCATTTGATTGCACACCACCATTAAGCCAGTTATTACATGAAGTTACAGTAGCCGACAGTGCATGGCTTTCTGTAAACAGTTAGTACTGGTTTCCAATGTGATGTTTGGCTCTAAAACGAGAAGTTAATATCAGCCCTACCTTCAACAGAATGCTGTCTAATAAGTGGCCTTTGTGTTGGACACTGAAGCATGTTGACTATGAAGCAGTGGAGGTCAAGGCCACCATTTATTTCCAGATTTAATTCAAGTTACAGTAGAGAGAGACACAGAATAGGGAACAATTTTAAGGTACAGGCACATAACTAGATAGATAGACTCTTGGAGTCTTTTAGCTTTCGTTATCATCAGCATATGACAGGCACATTTTTAGGCTGCAGGGCATCGTGTAGGCATTGTAAGAGCCCAGTAGAGATGTGCCAGTGAGTTCTGATAACTGATACTACCAGAATGATGCTTCTTCTCTTGACAATATTTTGTACACTAGAAGATAAGTGGTACAGGTCAGAACACTGACACTGGCAACCGCCACCTACTCTTCATCCATCCTACTCCCATTTATTTATTTATTATTTGATTGTAGTTATAAAGGGCCAACATATTACGCAGCGCTGTCATTTCAGCTGTCCTGACTTCAGCCTCCTCTCCCATTGATTACTTATCCTTCTACTCCCTATGTAATTTCCACCCACCCTTAACCTATCCTCTCAACACCTAATAATAGTTATCCTAACCTCTACATTCACCCACCCTTTATTAATCCTTTTGCTCACCCATACTCCCTGACTTCCACTTACCAAATCACTCCTCACTGGCCCCCTCACCTCTATAGGCTGCCATACACTGGTCAATTGCCACCAGATTGACCAACAGATAGATCCCTCTCTGATCGAATCTGATCAGAGAGGGGTCTATTGGCTGCCCATACACTGCACACAGATTTTTTATCAATTTCAGCATGAAATCGATTCACAACCTGTGGAACTGCCGCTGCCACCTTTCCTTGCCGCCCCTAGGCGGTGCTCCCCCAGCCATCAGCAATGATATTACCTGTCCACCGCAGCGAGTCACCAGGTCCGTGCTGTTCCTTCCTTCAGCGTCCTTCTCTGTCTCCTCTTCACTTCCTGTCCCGTCCTGTGACAAGCAGAAGTTTAGACAGTAGAGGGCTCTCTACTGTTTAAACTTTGGCTTCTCACAGGACAGGACAGAAAGTGAAGAGGAGATGGAGAAGAAGGCCAGCCGGAGAAAAGGACAGCACGGAACTGGGGACTCGCGCCAGCTGGACAGGTGAGATTATTATTGCATTGGTCGTCGCTGAATCCAATGCCACTAACGACACGCTCCTGACCTGCCGGTAATCGAGCAAAATTATTTTACGCCTGGACAGATCGACTGAATCGACCAATTTCAGATGGAAATCTGTCGATCGGACAACATTTATGCTAACGATTTCACAGCAGATTCGATCACAGTGATCGAATCTGCTGTATATCCAACGGGAAATCGACATAGTGTATGGGTACCTTATCTCTACCAATCATCCACCATTCCATCACCCATATCGTCTCCTCTGACTCACTGCTCTTCTATTCATTTCTATTCTCCATATGACTACAACTACTTACCAATCCCTTATTTGCCCTCTAACCCTCTGAAAACTCACCTTTTCAGGCAAGCATATTGTCCTACCTAGGACACTTCAGCCACTGACCACCATTTCTACCATCTCAAACACAGCTTCCCTCTACCTACTGTCCTATCCCTTAAACCTATAAGGCCTTTTGGCCGGGGCTCTCTTCCTCTTTTGTCTCACAATGCTATGTAATGTGTATGCATATCTTCCGCCCCTGTGCAAAAATCTGTAGTTCATTTGTTCACTAAATCAGCGTTAATCAACCATTATCTTGTTTTGTTAACTGTTGTTATTGTTTATTTTCTATTGTTATAACTTGTATTTTGTTGTACAGCACCATGTAAGATGCTGGCACCATATAAATGATTAATAATAATAACCTTCATTGCACCTCTTCTGACCTCGACCTATCCCTCATCTATTCTTCCATCCATCCCATGTCACCTCTCCTGACTTTTACATAAAGCCTTGAGCCATCTATTCCCAATTCCCCATGATCTGACTCCGACCCAACTCTATTTTACTTTTCACCTCTATTCCCATCTCTCCTATGACTTCTCCTAGCCTTCACCTTGAAAGCTTTTGAGCTATTTTAATTAACAAATTAGGACCACAATGTGATTGATTATGTACCAGTAAGTCATAAAATAAGGTTAGGAGAACCCAGTTACACAAATAAGTCCAAAACATTATATTTATGAATTTATTTATTGAAGAAAATTGTACAAAGTTACTTAGTTACTTATTTGTTTGTGGGAAAAAGATTTAGACCTCATTTATTCTCAGTTCATCTGTGTTTCAGTCAATGGAACGAAATGCAGGTGAGAACGTGGGCAGCAGTGCCTAATTTAAAGAACAGAATTTTGAGTATCCAAATCTGATCTTCACAACGCAGGTTAACAGAAATGGAAAGGATCTCATAGGACATTAATTTATGTTGACCAGGCTGGAAAAGGTTACAAAACAATTTCCAAAGATTTAGGACCACAACAGTTCAAATGGAGGCAATTCAATGCCATAGTTACCTTCCACAAGAGTCATCGGCAAATAAGATCACATCAAAAGCAATATTTGTAACAATCCAGGAGATATTCCAGGTCTCTCATACATTGTCTAATGTTGGTGTTTATAAGTGTACCTTCAGTAGAAAACTGAATAATAGTGGTGTGCATTGCAAGATGACAAGAGTTACAATTCGTGAAGACCACTGCTGCCAGTCTAGTTTGTCAAAGGCAACCTGCATAAGCTGGAAGGCTGCTGGAAGAGTGTTATCAGAATATATGAGACATAAAATAAAACTTTGAAAGGAAACGCCTTGTGTTTGGTGTATAGAGTACACTTTATTCCAGCATCAACCTTATCCCATCTCTGATGCGTGGTGGTGGCAGAGTTGCTGGGTTCACATTATCTAGTTTTGGTGTAAAAAAAAAAGACAACATTTTAGGATATATTTATGCAGAAACATGTGAAAAATGGTAGTGGCAGTATCATAGTTTGGGTCTCATTTGCTGCTAAGGCAGAGCGAGACCAGTTTAGTGAAATTGAAAACTGTCCCAGCATGAATGGGGCCCAGGCTGTGGCAGAGAGGGTTAACTCACCTATGTTGCTGCTTTACTGTATGTCACTCTCCATTCTCCCAATACTTCTGCCTTAACAAGCAAACTTCTGCTTGTGAAGGTGGAAAAGTCAGGAAGCTGTAGAGGGGTGTGGGGCGCAGTGGTGCCAGGTGGCGACATAGGTGAAAATGAAGGATAACGTCTACAAAACTGAAGCTCAAGAGAAAATAGGTCATGCACTATGACTGTAAACACAAATGTCAGTCTACCAAACAATGGTTAAAGTAGAAAAAGGACTTTCTTAATGGCTGAGTCAGAATCCTAATAGTAATCCTATAGAAATGCTGTGGAAAGACTACAGATGGGCAGCTCATGTGAGGAAGTCTACTGACATTTCTGAGTTGAAACAGGCGCACGAACGAGGACGTGCATGGCCAGGGCTGCACAGGCGCAGTGTGCGGCGACTGAAGAAAGCAAAACTGAGCTGCAGCGGGAGACTGGAGTAACGTTTGGTAGCGTCACGTGCACAGGGCTAGAAAAGTTAAACTTTTTTATGAAGTATTTCAGGTTTCTTTTAAAGCAGAAGGTCTCCCACAATGCATCACTACTGAATATGCAAATTATCTCTTAACGAAATGTTTAGTTATAGACATTTTTAGTTATAGTTTTTGCTGCGCACGGTGTGGCCATCCCATCCACTGGAAGCACAGCAAAGGTTCACTAACTTTTTGCCACACTCATGATGTAGTGTAACTTTAGAAAATGTAAAATGGTTCTCAAACTCACAAGTAACATTGTACTTATACTGGATAGTTCCTTCACCCTATATAAACCAAGGCAGACACTTCAACTTGTGGTGAGGGTAAGACAGTCTTTAAAATACAAAGATGAAAGCACTGCACATGAAACTAACTTGTTAACTATGGGATATACCATGGCCTCTATAAATGAAAGCCTTCATAGAAGTATGTACAACATGAATTATTTGACAGAATGGAAAATATACCATATAGAATAATAATAAAAATATAGGCATAAGACTTGGAACTATGCTACCAACCTCCAAGTGAAGTTGCTGCTTATGTCATTCAATACAACAGCTAATGACTAGTGATGGTCATGTCTAGGAGAACTCACTGAGAAGCATGTGATCAGTTTGAGCAGGTGATAGAAATGTAAGTCTCTGATTTGCTAGTCACAATCATGTGCTAAAGCAGGATGTGATCACAGGAAATCAGAGCTTAATCTATCAGCTGATCAAACAAATCGCATGCTTCTCCATGAGTTCTCCTAGACATGACCATCACTATTAATGACTTACTTGTCTTACACAACATACTGTATATGTAGCTGCATTGCAATTTATTATAGTCTGCTTAAGTCTTTTTGATATAAGGTAGTTGCCATAAAACGAAATACACACCAGCCATCATTTGTTAACACAAACAATCTTTATAAGTTTACTGGATATGAAATATGTTATCTATTTTTATTTCAGAGCCAGTGCCAAAACAATACTAGCTTATCCCCCAAAACAATATAAGAAGTACATAAGAGCTTAAAGAGGAACTCCAGTGAAAATAATGTAATAAAAAAGTGATTCATTTTTACAATAATTATGTATAATTGATTTAGTCAGTGTTTGCCCATTGTAAAATCTTTTAAATCCCTGATTTACATTCTGACATTTATTACATGGTGACATTTTTACTGTTGGCAGGTGATGTAGCTGCTGCATGCTTTTTTGGCAGTTGGAAACAGCTGTAAACAGCTATTTCCCACAATGCAACAAGGTTTACAGACAGGAAACTGCCAGGAGTACCACGGTCCTCAGAGTTTCTTGTGGGAAGGGTTTCACCACTATATCAGTCATACAGCGCCCCCTGATGGTCTGTTTGTGAAAAGGAATAGATTTCTCATGCAAAAGGGGGTATCAGCTACTGATTGGGATAAAGTCATTTCTTGGTCGGAGTTTCTCTTTAAAGGGAATCTGAAGCAAGTAAAATTATTTAAAATAAACACATTATGTAGCTGCAAATAAATATTACATACTAACCTCATCGTCAGTTCCTCTCAGAAGCTCACCATTTTCTTCTTACAGTGATCCCTTCCAGTTCTGACAATATTTTGTCAGAACTGAAATATACCAGTTGCTATCAGTTATATATCAGCAGCTGTCAGTTACAACTGAATGTGCAAGGTAATGTCCATCTTTCCTAATGGCTCAAGTGGGTGATATTACAGTTTAACAGTGTGCTGACCAGGAAGCTGTTATGGGGTTAATGGCCATTGTTAAAATGGAGGACGCATAATTCCATTGATTACAGTGGACAAATGGGACACAGGAGAGGAGAAAGAGATTGAGAAGTAGACTGCACAGGAGGCAAGTATGACCTGTGTATGGTTATTTTTACTTTTTCTTTTCAATTCAGGTTCTCTTTAAGAGCCAGATCTGGTCAGGCCTCTTCAGTGCAGTTGCCTGCCTATATGGGAATTGATTGATATTTGTGGGTATGATTGTTGCTTTTTAATGTAAAATTGCAGTTAGAATAAAAACTATATATATATTTTTTTTAAGTCAAAATTTATTGAATGTTGTCATTTTACAACAACAACATTAGGTGGTGCCCAACAGCAACATTTGCTGTGCCCAACCCGAGTATAAAACAAGACATAAAAACAAGAACAACAGGAAAACAATTAAACCATCTCGAGCTGTCGTCAGGTATTCATTTTTAGTCAATCAGTATTCTCCCTATCCTGGATAGAAATGGTCCCTTAGAAAAGATTTGAAAAGTTTTCCTGTCCATAACATTATAATACACAGCAGCAGGCATAGTGATAATGGACATCATTTTAACACACATCACCTCCAGTGCAACTTGGATGCGTACCATTCATTATCATGAATAGAAATGCATCTGTTGTCCGCAAGAATACATGCAACAGTGAGTGAGTGTGTTGTACTTTGCAGCAGGACAGTGAGAGTAGATAATTCTGCACTATCCTCTGTCCCCTGTACTCAGTGCTCTGTGTGATGGGCTGAATGACACATGCAACAGTGAGTGAGTGTGTTGTACTTTGCAGCAGGGAAAGTGAGAGTAGATAATTCTGCACTATCCTCTGTCCATTCAGTGCTCTGTGATGGGCTGAATGACACATGCAACAGTAAGTGAAGGTGTTATACTTTGCAGCAGGAAAGTGAGAGTAGATCACTCTGCACTATCTTCTGTCCACTGTACTCAGTGCTCTGTGTGATGGGCTGAATGACGCTTGGATTTAGCCAAATTTTGTGTATCATCCACCATGTAGTTTTGTTTGGCATTCTTCTTATGCAAATATCAGTCTCCTGCCATTCAGCTTCTTTTTTCAACTGTTATATTGATGATTGCCATTTGGGCAGAAAGGTAAAGAGCACACATTAATCTTAGTGAAAATTTAATTACCAGGTTCAGGGAATTCTATTAAAACTTGATTAGGATTTTGTTTTATTGAAGAGTTTTTCCCAGCCTTTGGGAACTGCAGGAAAATCCCACAAGCCTGCGGGTCTGTTTCCTAACACATGGTTCATGATTGAAAAAAGAAACAGACTCTTTCATTAAATCCTCCTTTTACCTTAAAAATATTTATTTTTGGATATCAGTGGTCTGAGCCTGTCACTTTCCAGCTTTTTTTTTATCAGCTGGAATGCTTAGCAGTGATCATGCCATGAAGTAATTTTTGTCTCTGCAGCCTTCCACTAGACTATAATCATTATAGCAGCTGAACTCTCAAATTAATTATTTTGCAGTATGGAGAAGCCCTGGGGATAATTCATACCATTGTTTGGCTTAGTTAAGTCTGCTGTAGCTCGGCAGAATAAGTCCAACTTACCTCTTGTGAGAGCCTATGGAAGCCTATGCACATCCTTGCTCTAGTCACCAATTACTATACCAATTGTTTTCATGGTTTATGCAGGATCAGAGTTGGATTTTATTGGCCAAGTAAATTTACACTTACGAGGGTTTTGATTTGGCAATTGCTCAGCCAATAATAATAATGTAACTATCACACTATGTGACAATGATTAACAGTACATAAAGAGTATGTAGTTCTACAGTATACTGATCCATATTCCAGAAGTTGCTGTGTTACTGTTGGAGCTTCTATGCAGTTCATCATTAAGAAGGTCTACCACACTGGGAAGTTTTTTTGTAATGACAGTTTTTTATCTTATCCCCGATGACAGGAAGATAAAAAAGGACTGCAAAATGTAATGCAGTACGGAGGGCAAGCTGCAGCCAGTGACCAGTTTTGCAGATTGGATGATGATGGGCTGCAGTCTCATCTGCTGTACAGTGTATTTAGCTAAGCCAGAAGATCAGAGAAGTGATGAAATGACAGCAGAAAAATGGTGCCAGTGCTTGTGGTAGGCTGATTTTTTTTTTGTCTGGCTCAGGTGGTACATGCTTTGCTTAGCATTCATGATGATAGCAGCATTGTTGAATTTTAAATCTTGGGTGATTATGGATTTAAGAAATTTTAAAGACTCTAGTTGAGCAACAGCTGATCCCTTGTGACTAAAGCTTTGTATACAAAGATGGAAGTTGTTCAAAATGAACAACAAAAAATTGATCGGCCGATTGTCACTAAAGGAAACCAGAGCCGAGGGATTATAAAAGATTTATACATACCTGGGGCTTCCTCAAGCCCCATCTGCACGGATCACTCCCATGGCGCCGTCCTCTGCTGTCTGCAGCTCTGGTACCAGGTCTCATCACTAGTCCGGGCCAGTCTACGCAGGAGAAGTGCGTCCTCTACGTATCTCTCCAGCGTCTGCTGGAGAGATCCGAAAAGAGCGTACTTCTCTTACGTCAGACTGGCCCCAATTGACAGAAGTGACGGGACCCGGTACCGGAGCTGCAGACAGCGGAGGACGGCGGCGTGGGAGTGATCCGTGCGGATGAGGCTTGAGGAAGCCCCAGGTATGTATAAATCTTTTCCAATCCCTTGGCTCTGGTACACGTTCAGGAAAATTGAAGCGAACAACTGAAAAAGACAACTATAAATGACATTTCTCTTTCGCTTTGGCCAGTCTGCACAGCAGATTATTTCGGCCAATTGTTTCATAGTCAAGAGTGTGTGCAGTAATCGATAGATCATGAAACAAGCATCCCCGATGTACAGCTGTATGAAAAAGGAAAAGTGCTATTTCTGGCTGCACATGCAAATCATGAAGCTTTATCGGTAGTTTACAGTGTTTTGTGTATGGGCTCCATCGCTAGCTACGCATCACTCATGACTTGATCTTCCAACTTTCATTGTATGTTTTGACTTCTGTCTGATGTGTGTACAAACCTTAAGGAGTGTGTTTTTCTATATTCTACTTATCTTAAGAGCATTCAGCTCCAAATTGTTGCTACTGCACCAAGAAAAGAACTGTCCCACTATGTACCAGTTAGCACACTCATCTACATTGCATGTAAGTGCAACACTTGTTGTGCCATCTGTGAACTTCAGAAGGTTTATAGTTGGGTTGGTGGAGGTGCAGTTAGTAGTATAGAATATTGGTACGTACATCGATGCAACTTTTGGTCAGATTTTCTTTTTGCTCTGTATTCTGTGAACGGTTTGTGTTTTTCATCTCGGTTTGAATCCGTCTCTGTCCGTAACTGTGAGCTTTGCCATGTAGTTCTGGGAATACTTTTCAGTCAATTATTTGTAGTAAATGCTAAGAAAATCGGACACCAGCCTCAGGTCATAAGTCTTACCTGTAGTTTATATTGCATCACTCCCTAATGGTGTCACTTTGACCACACAACCAAAAATACTGACTTTCATTAGAAAGTTAATTGGATATTTACTAGGATATTTGAAATCATCCTATAGTAAACCCAGATTATTTTTAAAGAATCTTTGAACCATTTTCCAGTCAAAGTTTTTGTAAAACCCTTGCCTTCCTTTCACGTCAGCCAGTGGTATAATATTTTAATGAAATGCTAAAAAGCAGCCTAAATATCTTAATTTTATTTTTTGATGAGCCGGAAGGGAGCAAGAGGGTACCTTGCTGAGGTACCACTCACCCCCCATTCCCCAAAAATGGAATAGGGGCATGGCTGACCTGAAATGGCATCAATGAAGGTTGTAGTCTGGATGCTGATAGCACCTATATTAAGGTGTTTGGGCTGCTTTTTAACATTGTATTTCGATCATATACCATTAATGAATGGGGAAAAGAGGCAGCAGAGCCTGGCTTGTAAAATATTTGACTGTACAGGGACATTAAATGGTGGTAATAGTGGGTTTAGTGGGTTCACATAATTCTTTCTAGGCCACTGATGTGTATATGATTATTCTACTTTGTTGTAGAGTAGGTTCACACTTGTTTAAAAACTGTATCCGTGGCTCCGTTTTGGGGCCTGGAGCAAAACTGGAGCCACGGATACTAATATTAAAAATAGCAGTAGTCTTCATCAACTTTCAAAACGGATCCGTGTGCGTTCCAGGAATCCATTTTGAAAAACTGAATGCAGGGTTTAGATTTGTCAGGACTTCACAGACTCCGGATACACGGAGGGGTAGGGCAAGGGCTGGGCATACGTTTCCACGGATTGGAATTGTATGCTGCAAAAGTGACATTTGCGGAAAAGCCAGGGGGAGAACATTTAAAAAAAAAAAAACGGATCCGTTTTAAAGGAATTCGATCTGTTGATGGACAAGTGTGGACCTAGCCTTAATTTGGAGGGATGCTTAGCTTAGTTTTGTGTGTAGTGCCCCCACCAGGAACCAAGGTTTTGCTTGTGCCACCTCTAGATAGTTTGAGAATAGATTAGAACAATTTAATCAGCACTGTTAGTATTTTCTCAAATTAGGCAAATTTATGTTACCCCCACTAGTTTTCGAGTTGCATCATCAATTTTCCAATCACTTCTATACAAAAAAATCACAAAAACTGTCGGAAATCAGATCGACCCGTTGGAATGAATTGTTTTGACCCATCTATCTGATTGGATATTGCATGGTGTGCACTAGGCATTATTCTGGCTGTATTGTTTGGGCATATAGAGAGACACAGCAGATCAGCCATTGCTTTAGGTTGAAGTGGATCATTACCTGGATTTTGTTATTAATTTTTTGGGAGTGTGAGCTTTATTGAACAATTGTTACAGCTTCCCTCAGATTTTGTTGTGTAAAATTTTATAAAATTCAGACAAGAGTTTGTTTGGACGAGGAGCTATTTGAGTGGCTAAGATTGTAAACGATTTACTGGATAGTGATATTGCCATTTAGGGAATCTACCTCATTCTCTTAGGGAATCTAGTGCTTTCATTGCTTTATACAGAGCACACATCTACTAAAATAAAAAAACATTTAATTACGTAACGGTTTTTGTCATGGAGCAACAAATGCAAACTATTATCTAGGACATGTATGTAGTGCGATTGACTTCGGGCCTAATTTGCACTACATGCATTTTTCACACTTTTCCTCCATTTGGAAACACAATACTGACAGCCCACTTTAATGTATGGGCATGTATGTTCAAGTTCAGATGTGCACTTTTACAAAACTAACAACTTTCTACTTGTTTTTTCTAGATACTGTGTTAGTTTTTCAATTATAATGTATTGTAAAGATGCCATAAAAGCACACAAGACCTAACTAGGTGACGTGACATGATGACGTAGACGTGTTTATTTACAGTTCCAAGCATACCAATAACTAGCCTGTGTTCCTTTTCTTCTTTTTCTGCCTGGAAGAGTTAACCTTTTAGCTATGCAAGTGACAGTTTCTCTCCAGTTAGAACTTAGGACTATAGCGTAGCCCTCACTCATAAGGAACTACAGCCATAAAACACTTGTCTGGTAGAGAACAGCTTCTGAGTACAGGGGATATATAAGAAAGGTCAATCGTTTTTATAGTTTAGCTCTGGGAGACTTGAAAGACTGTGCCATTGATCAGAGACAATAAAACATTAACTATTTTTGCCGCTTGGACGTGATCCTCACGTCCAGGCGGCTGCTGTGCTGCTGATGCGCGCTTCGGCATGCTGCCATGGGCGCGCCTCAGTGCCGCCTCTCCCGATAGCCCAGAGATCAATGAATGGGAACATGGTTCCCATTTATTGACTTTATGTCCCCGGCAGAAAAAACGGGTCTTTCTGAAAAAAAAAAAAGTTTCCCATCCTCTTCTCGCTTCCTGGACGCGAGAAAGACCCAAAAAAAATCTCAATGTGGCCATCTTGTGGCCAAATAGTAAAACTACATCTACATACATTTTTCAATACATAAAACACACATTATTACATTTAAAATTAACTGTTTTTCCCACACCAAAAATTACCCAAATAAAATTTTTAATGGAAAAAAAAATTACAATTTAAAAAATAAATAAATAAATAGTTACCTAAGGGTCTGAACTTTTTAAATATGCATGTGAAGAAGGTATATTATGAACATGTTTTAAATTATAAGCTTGTAAATAGTGATGGACGCAAAACTGAAAAAATGCACCTTTATTTCCAAATAAAATATTGTCGCCATACATTGTGATAGGGACAAAATGTAAATGGTGTAATAACCAAGACAAATGGGCAAATAAAATACATAGGTTTTAATTATGGTAGCGTGTATTATTTTAAAACTATAATGTCCGAAAAGTGAGAAATAATGAATTTTTTCAATTTTTTTTCTTAATACTCCTGTGAAAATGCATTTAGAAAAAATAATTCTTAGCAAAATGTACCACCCAAAGAAAGCCTAATTGGTGGCGGAAAAATCAAGATATAGATCAATTCATTGTGAAAATTAGTGATAAAGTTAATAGCAAATGAATGGGAGGCGAAAATTGCTCTGTTGCATAAGGTGAAAAATCCCCGCGGGCTGAAATGGTTAAATATAATTTTTAAATGTTTAAACATAAATTTGTGGGATATCTACATTTTTTGGAGTAGGAGGATAAATATAATTGTTTATCTTATAATTTTATTTTTTTTCACCTAGACAAAGTGTTGATAAAGAAGCATGTGTACAAATGCATACATTTTTGCAATTGACAAATGAGAGTGTGGCCTAAATTATGACATTTTACACAAATCCAAAGGAATATCAAACAGTTTCAGCATTCATCATCACCATTCCAAGTAACTTTTTTTCATTTCACATGAAGTGAAGGGGTACTCAGATATGTATATGTAATGATAATTTTCGTAATTCAGCCTTCAAAGAGTGTAGCTTAATTGAGACTCATTATGCAGATGTTAATTGCACAAGTTACATGGCTGAGTGTGTTGTCTAGCTGTCTGGGTAAAGAGGAAAATACAGCATGGCATGTTGGTGATAAGAGGTGTAGAAGTACTCTTGCTCCTGTAAAGGGATGGCTGTGCCAGTCTGACATAAGTGTTCTATTTCACATCCCTTGGCAGCCATGTCCCTTTTGTGTCCAAGATGCTTGCTTCACCCTCATGGGATTGAATATATATATATATATATATATATATATATATATATATATATATATATATATATATGTATATATATATATATTATAAAGCAGATCACCTTTCATGTCTTTTCTATCTGAATTTCATTAAGTACTAGTTTTCAGTTTCAGTAAGCCGTAGTATATGCAGGGCTGTGGAGTTAGTACGAACACCCTCAGACTTCAGCTCTGTCTCCAACTCCTCAGTTTATGACTCCACCAACTCCAAAACCTCAACACCAACTCCTCTAATTTGCATATTACAATCTTGTTGATTGAAAGTATGTACAAAAAGGACATTTCGTCACAGCCAAAGCTTAGCAATTTTAAAGCTATATCAAGATGGCATCTGCTTTTGGGAACAAAAAGCTCCTGGCAAGGAAGCTGACAATGTACCCTGTTGGCCATCCCAGCCTTTCAGTGCCAAATGAATGCCCCAGCATGTTGTTGGTATAATAAGATTCAACAGAGCTGAGTTCAAGAGTGTAGCTCAGCAACCTTGCAGAAACATGCCTCTACCTTTTCTATACCTGATATGGAAAATCCCAGGGCAATTTTCTTAACCTCTTGACGACCAGCTAATGCCGATTGGCGTAAACTGGTCGTCTGCGGGTTACCATGGAAACGGCCGCTCGATCGAGCGGCCTTTCCATGTCAGTTCACGGAGGGTGTCTCCATGAACAGCCGGAGAGCCGCCGATCGCGGCTCGCCGGCAAAATGTAAACACGCAGGGAAGAAATCCCAGCTGTTTACATCTTACGGCGCTGCTGCGCAGCAGCGCCGTAGGGCAGATCGGCGATCCCCGGCCTCTGATTGGCCGGGGATCGCCAGCATCTGATAGGCGGAAGCCTATCCTTCAATGCGCAGGACGGAGCTCCGTCCTGCGCATTACGGAGAGAGGGAGGGAGGGAGGTAAGGAGGCAGAGGGCGGAAATGGCTGCGGAGGGGGGCTTTGAGGAGCCCCCCCGCAAAACGCAGATGGCCGGCGGCGATCAGACCCCCCCGGCAGGACATCCCCATAGTGGGGAAAAAAGGGGGGAAGTCTGATCGCCCTGGCATAATACTGATCTGTGCTGCGGGCTGGAGAGCCCACGCTGCACAGATCAGGCAAATCACCCCTGGTCGGCAAGTGGTTAATTCTTCTGTCTTTAAGTTAAGGTGAGATCTCTAAAGTTAACTCTTCAATCCTTAAAATAACTCCAGATTTCTAAAGTTAAAGACAGGCTGTTAATTAATTGCATGTGAAAATAACTACAGAGGATGTAACTTAAGGACTGAAGTCATAAGATAACTCTCTCACTGTGAAAACATATCTCTACACCTTAAAGCGGAATATAACCCAGCATTTCAACTTTGCTCTAAAACATTATTTACAGCATATTGTATGCAACCAGCATTTTTTTTTTACTAGACCAGCATTGGAAGGGTTACACACAGAGCTTTAAAGTTCCATGCAGATGCATCCGAAGTTTAGATAGATACATTTAAGTAAACACAATGTAACAAGTGGTGAATGTTACACACTCTATGGCTGTCCTCCAGCTCCTGCACAGTCAGAGAGTGTGTGTCACATTCCTCACTTGTTACATTGTGTTTACTTAAATGTATCTATCTAAACTTCGGATGCGTCTGCATTTCTCTCCACGGAACTTTAAAGCTCTGTGTGTAACCCTTCCAATGCTGGTCTAGTAAAAAAAAAATGCTGGTTGCATATAATAGGCTGTAAATAATGTTTTAGAGCAAAGTTGAAATGCTGGGTTATATTTCGCTTTAATAAGGCAAGATCGATGTGTGGTGGTAAGTTTTCTCTTGCGTTATTATCTCCAGCTGATCTTAGTGAATTGAGGCCAATGTGCTGGGATATTCTAACTTTTAAGCATTAGTGTACATCTGTGGTTTTTGTATGTACTAGTCCTTGGTAAGAGTACTTGTACAGCATGCAGACAGAAACAAAGAACATTGATTGTGCCTTTGGAAAGCTAGCTGTAGGTACATGTAAGAGTGATGTGCAGTTACTCTGCAGGAGAATGAGGGGATTCTTCCTCTATCACACATTCTTCATGAACCATCTGAACCAGGTTTACGGGTGACAGAAAACACCTCTGTGTTCAATGTGCACAACATTCTCAGTGAATTCACAGTAGCTCTGTGGGAAGTGCATATGTTGAGTATAGTACTACTATGTAACTTAATTTGTAGTCACCAACCCTAAATTTATTAACCTATCAGATGAAATGATTTTATGAGAAACGGGAGGACATAAATTTGCATACAAAAATTAGCATAAACCTACATCAACCTAGAATTATTTGCATCTCATTGACAATCCCTGCTAGTGACACATGTAGTTACATAGTTATTTGGGTTGAAAAAAGTCATACGTCCATCGAGTTCAACCAGAAATTAAAGTACAACACCAACCTGCTCCCTCACATATACCTGTTGATTTAGGCTTTACTCTTACCGCAGAGGTATTACTTATTATATATAAAAGATTGCTGTGTATGCATCAGATATACAGTCACAATCAGATATGTATTTCTGACTTTAAAAATACTGTGACTGCTTTATTGCAGCAGCACATATAACTTGTTTTTTTGATTGGTTTATTTCATTTTTGTGGACTGGGCACTGCTATTACTGCATATATAAGTTATTTATGATGATTATTATCTGAGAAATAGATCATTTTATCATATTTTCTCTTTTAATTACAATTTGAATTTATCAGGAGTCGGAATCTGTGCATTTTTTCCCCACTCAGTTTCTAGGTACCCAAAAATTGCCTCGAATTCTCGTCTCTGACGCCACAGCCCTGATGGCTTCCAACTAAATACTAAATTCTCCTGTCCTTCTTTGTCTTAGTTGACTGATAGCTCTACACAAAGTGGGGATAAAATTTACCACACCTCTACAACGTGGCTAGTTTACTGCAGCAACACTTTTATTCCACAAAGTGGAGGGATGCTGCGATGTATACTAAAAAGTGAGAGTAGTTAATCCTGTTTCACAAATGGCAGAGCAATACAGGGCAGCTTTCCTAGTCTCTCACTTCTTGAATCTTGTCTTATATTACCTGTTGTAAGGTCTTAAGCCTCATCCACATGGTAAACTAAACCTAAGCAGTGAAGATGGGCGCACATCGCACCATTTAATTTGGGCACCGCCATAACCTACAGTGCAATTGCTGGATATGGTGGGGGGAGGGGGGTTGTAATTTGGGTTCCAGGTACCCAATTACAGCTAATGTCGCTGCAACAACTGGACAGGTTCTCACTCACAGCTTTTGCTTCATGCTGCCGTCGCTGGGCATTTCACCGCACAGCAGATCATGACTGTCAGTGGGATGACCGCTTTAGAGGCCTGATATTAGAGCACCCGTCCACACTGGGGATGTCTTGAACAAGGTGAATATAACATTTTCTACTTTAAATACTTTACTAATTAAACATTAAATGGAAACAATGTTCATTTAAGCCTTCAGTTTATTAAACATTAAATAGAAACCATTATTAATCGTTAAGGAGAACACTGTGCTTTGTATCTTAAATGGTTAAAAAGCGATCAGTCCTTCTTCCAAACTCTTTAGTGTTTATGAATTCATGTCATGTCAGTGTGCTTCTTGCTGCATTTGATTGGTCCCTGATGATGCTGAAGTTATTGGGAGGTTCCTCAGGAAAAGTGACATAGTTCATGACCTTTAAAAGACATGAGAAATTGGCAAGCTGTCTGAAGTTGAAACTGAGTAGTGAGGGATTCACATATAATCAATAGCGTGGAGGTGGGGAGGATCATGGGAATCAAAGTTATTTCTTTTAACCCTTTTGAGAATCGTTGAGTACTTCCAAGGAAGCCATAGCATCAAGTGCCTCTCGATCTCCAGCATGGACAACTATATAACTAAACTACTGACTTGGGACTTTCAGCCGATAGCTTGATACACGCGTGTGCCCAATGTTGCCTTGCAGGGACTCAGTCCCTCGGGCAACAGGTTTGGCTGTGCTCTGTACAGGCGCATTGTGTTGCTATAGAGAGGGGAGGCGAGTTGGCAGAGCAGCTGGGAGGGAGAGAACAATGCCCTCAGCCAGTATTTGGCCTTGTCAATGCACCGAGAGGGTTGGGGCCCTTTGTACACATGCCAGATTCTATGCCAAGGACCATAGTACATGTGTAGAAGCACTGGAATATGCCTGTATGAGCAAAGACATTTCCAGTCAAATTTCCAGTCAAGTAGAGCGGCCACCATTGTTTGAAAATTACAAGACTTTCTTGATGGAAGCTAGATGCTTGCATCCTAGGAGTCCTTAAATTGAGTGAGGCAGGGGTTCACTCTAAAACACATGTTTTCACAACCATTTTCTTCAAACATCACAACTAATGTAAAAATTAGAGTAACCACCACAAAAACCTTCCTCTCTTCATGTGCTATAACAAAATATACTTTATTGATGACATACAAAAACTCCCCAGCAATTTGTCACACGGAACCCTCCCCTTAAAACCATTAAAACCAAAACTGGTAAGTACATGGAGCAATTCTAACCATATCTTCTTCCTTCTCCCCACTGTCTCAGTGATGGTTACTCTCAAAAATGATCGCCCAGCCGCAGCCTATGCGGATCACATTGGTCCACCAATCACTGTCTGACATATGTGGGCCCACCACCAGCGCACACCCCGAGGCCTCCACTCACACACTGCTATATGGCCATCTATGTTGTATGTAACCTTGTCACTTTTAAGCTGTTTCAACAAGAGGCCTCCACTCCAAAAAACTTTTGCTTTCCTTAATGTCCCAGCATGTATGGATCCCACTGGTATAGTCTACAGAAAGTATTGCAGAAACACTGGAACATACTGTTGTTAGATCAGAGAATTGCCAGGATTGTTGGGGACAGACCATATATGACAGCCAAAAGGGCACAAAATCTAAAAAACTTGTTAGTGAGATCTGAGTTCAATAGTACTCCGAAAGAAACATGGTTGGGACAGTTTCCCCAGAAATTTGGAATGTTTAGTTGTGGCAATTGCTGTGTATGCAATCTGGTTGAAAAAACAAAAACCTTTATGAATGCAAAGGGTACTAGAACTTATGAAATCAGAGAGAACATTAATTGTAATTCTGAGAGAGTGGTGTATTGTATCACGTGTCCCTGTAATCTACTCTATATTGGTAAAACAAAAAGACGATTGGGAGCGAGAATTGGGGAGCATGTAAAAAATATTGAAAAAGCAGAGAAAGATAGCCCCTTGGGTGCACATTTTGAGAGGTACCATAACAAGGACCCTTCGGGACTGCGCTTTAAGGGAATTGTGAAACAAAAAGTCCCAAGGAGAGGAGGAGATATTGAGAAGGAACTCTATAAAATTGAAACTAGGTGGATATACCGTTTGGGTACAAAAATCCCCCAAGGACTAAATTCTGATATTAATATGGTATATTTCCTTGATTAGAAAATTGTAATATCACCTGTATTATGCATACCCTGAAAGTTGATCGTACAATGTATCTCCTAAAATAAATGATGGGCTGTGGATGTTTAAAGTGAGTGAAATAGTTAAATGATATAAAATATACTCTGCAAGGTAACATCGGCCTGTGCCGTAGTATGTGAGATCAAAAATATAGAATATACTGTAGAGTGAACTGTGCAACCCCCAGGAATGAAGAAGTCGTGTGATTACTGAGGACTAACTATAGCCATAAACTTGGAATATTGCCTGACAGCCCGTGGAGGGTTAAACAGAGGGAGGAGATTGTGATCAAATAAAAGGGAAGTGTGTATCAGACAGCCGTAACCCATTACGCTTTGAAAAAGCCCCGTGGGCGGGGCGAAACGCGTCAGCGGGAGGGCCCTGGTCAAGTCATGTGAGCGCTCACGAGGTGGAACCATCAGCGTACACTCCCGAACTCCTGGGGGAAGAGTTGTGTGACGGACCGGCTTCAAGCAGCGGGGTGACGAAGAGGTCGGGCGAGCTTCTGGAGATGCGCCCTGAGCGGAGCTCCCCCGTAAGGTGAATGCCGGTAACGTAAGTGCCAACCAAAGCCTCCTACACATGCGGGCTAAAGGCTGCTTGATTGCCAGAGTTGCCGTGCTGTATATAGAGGACTTTTGCTTCATTAGATGGCCACACTGATGCCCATGGATGAGCGGTGACGTATGCAGGGGGTTGTTCCACAGCAAACGGGCTAGAATCAACAGGACTCTCAACAAGTTTAACTGTTAGCAACATACTACTGCGCAGTAGAGACACCATGCTGGGACATTAAGGAAAGCAAAAGTTTTTTGGAGTGGAGGCCTCTTGTTGAAACAGCTTAAAAGTGACAAGGTTACATACAACATAGATGGCCATATAGCAGTGTGTGAGTGGAGGCCTCAGGGTGTGCGCTGGTGGTGGGCCCACATATGTCAGACAGTGATTGGTGGACCAATGTGATCCGCATAGGCTGCGGCTGGGCGATCATTTTTGAGAGTAACCATCACTGAGACAGTGGGGAGAAGGAAGAAGATATGGTTAGAATTGCTCCATGTTCTTACCAGTTTTGGTTTTAATGGTTTTAAGGGGAGGGTTCCGTGTGACAAATTGCTGGGGAGTTTTTGTATGTCATCAATAAAGTATATTTTGTTATAGCACATGAAGAGAGGAAGGTTTTTTTGTGGTGGTTACTGGAATTTGAATTACCAGAATCTCTCCTCAGAAGACTGAGTGGTGCTACAATTAAATTGGTTGGCCACCCGATCCTAGTTGTTGTGTATAATGTAAAAATTAGATACAATGCAAGTAATGTACAAGAGTGCACCAGGCTGTCAGTTTTTTCCCCACATGCAAAATTTTGCATTAGATGTCAACAACTCGGGATGTCAGTTTTAATGTAAAATTTTACAGCGGGAAACAATACACAAACCACTGCCTAAAACTTTAAACAGAGTTGTTTTTTTGTTGTTTTTTTTTTTGTATGATTCATTACTATGATTAATCTCTGAGCATATGGCGTTTATCTCTACACACTAATAACACTAATACAAGCCTTCAGCTAGAAATACTGTTCATGGTACAAATCACCTGAAAGAATGTAATTATTCCTCAGCTTGGAAATTAAGAAGTTGTTTGATGAGGCTCAGTGGGGCATATTCACGGAGCAAAGTCAAAATTGCCATGCACAGTGCACGACAATTTTAATGTATTCTTACAGCAGTTACATAGCGTGCATTGTGCAAATAGGGCAACCTATGTCACCTAGGTAACCCATGCATTGCTAGTGTGAGGCAGGTTATGTAAGTAGCTTAACGCAAGCTACACTGGCGACACACGTTGCCAACGCTATGTAACTGGTGTCACACGTTGCCAACGCTATGTAACTGGTGTAAGTCGGGTTTTAATTACTTTGTGCTGCCTGCGTAAGGACATTCTAATGTAGTTTTGTAAATAATCCCCAATGGAAGCAAATGCCCTCTGTATGAATTACTTCCTGTCTACATTTATTGGCTCATAAGTATATATCACAGCTGCCATGTCCATTCAGCATCAATAGGTCACTGGCTATGGTTGCCCCTGTTCATTTAGTTTACCCCAGCCATGAATTTGCTGACTTTGTGAACCATCTGAGACTTAATCATTTACATTTTTTTCAAAGCTCCTGGTGAGTGTAAATTGGATTTTTGTAGTAATACGTTATCCATTCTTATTACTAATTCATGGATGGAGGAAGATGACTGCTCTTGTTACTAAGGATAGCATAATGGCTGCGCTTGCATGGAAGGCATGATGATTTGCTTATTATATGGAGGATATAATGGCAACACTTGTGATATGAAGAAATAATTACTGCATTTATTATAAAGGTGATATAATGGTATCAAAGGGACATGCTGTAATTACTTCACTTGTTACAGAGATCACAAAGAGGAGGTGCTTGTTCTACAGTAGGACTTACAGGAGGACACATTTCTTATTGTTAAATACACTAATATGAATATTATGTTATTATTCTTAATACTAATATTTTCAGAATTGCTCAAGACTCTTGAAAGGTGTATATTGGTGTCAAGTCAAGGTTTAAATCCTACTTGACTGGGAAGGTTTGTTCCAAGCAAGTCTGCAGGTTTGGTTTAGGTCTAACATTGGCTGTTTAGTGAAGTATGGGTCTAGAAAACGTTCAAAGAAGTCTCCAGTGGGCCTACCTTATATACAAAGCCAGAGACAGCTCTAGGCAAATCAACAGTTCTACAACATATTTAAAGAGACTCTGAAGCCTCTTTAAAAATCAGTTTTTAGTTCTTATTTATGTTAAGGATCTATGCCCGACCTAAAACGCAGCTATCCCGCGGCTGAACGAGAGTTTTATCACCCTCAAATCCTAGGGCAAAAATCCATGACTTTCTTGGTCGTGGATTTTGCTGCCCAGGGAGACAGAGCTTACCGCTGTAGCTCTATTCACGTCAATTCACCGTGGATCTCCCCCTCTCTCCCGCCCCTCTCAGTGAAAGAAGACAGAGGGGCGGGAAGAGGCAGCGATCAGCGGGGATTGATGTGAGGAGAGGCAGAGCTACTGCAGAAAGCTCTGCCTCCTCCAGGAAATGCTCCCCCGTTTTTGCCCTGGGGATTTGAGGGTGATAAAATCCTCGTTCAGCCACGGGATAGCTGTGTTTTAGGTCGGGCATGGATCCTTAACTTAAATAAGAGGTAAAAACTGATTTTTAAAGAGGCTTCAGAGTCTCTTTAAAGGGACACTTAAGTCAAACAAAAAAAATGAGTTTTACTCACCTAGGGCTTCCAATAGCCCCCTGCAGCTGTCTGGTGCCCTCGCCGTCTCTCTCCGATCCTCCTGGCCTCGCCGGCAGCCACTTCCTGTTTCGGTGACAGGAGCTGACAGGCTTGGGATGCGAGTGATTCTTCGCATTCCCAGACACATTAGCACCCTCTATGCTGCTATATAGTATATGATATATGCTATAGCAGCATAGATGGCGCTATTGTGGCCAGGAACGTGAAGAATCACTCGCGTCCCCAGCCTGTCAGCTCCTGTCACCGAAACAGGAAGTGGCTGCCGGCGGGGCCAGGAGGATCGGAGGGAGACGGCGAGGGCACCAGACAGCTGCAGGGGGCTATTGGAAGCCCCAGGTAAGTAAAACTCATTTTTTTTGTTTGACTTAAGTGTCCCTTTAAGGCTGCATGTTGGCTATAGTGCAGCAGTTTTGGAGGTCCTAAATAAGTTTCTCAGTGATTTGCATCACACTGCCCACTATCCTGATTTTGATTCATTCTAGTCAGAAATTATGGAGGTTCTACATAAATGAACAAGAGTATCTTGCATCAGGGATAGATAAAGGAATGCATTGCCTTGCTACCTATAGAGATTTAAACTGAAACTAAGCATGTAATTAATAAAAAGTACCATAAAACTGAAGGCATGTGTGCAAATTATTGCAGGAATAATCAGTCTAGTTCAGTCTAGTTTAGGAGATATTAGGCACTTGTAAGGTGATGGAAAACATATACGGTAATTTTTTACTAATACAATAATAAAAGCTGTTTCATAGTCCTGTTGTACAAAATAGTAAAATTCGCAAATGTAGAAACGAGATAGAAGATTAAATTCTACCATTCATGTGTATGTTCTTCATTGTTCGGTTATATTTAGCTATATGTCTTTCCCCATTTTCACAGATATTCAGTTTGCTGTCATCTTGTCTTCTCATTGCCTTTTGATGGTTTCACGCATTGGTTTTTGAAATGTCTATCAGAAAAAAAATACTATATATCAGTTGCATTCCAGTAACTTTTCTTTAGATTTTGTTTTTTCCTTTTAATTGAGTAAAAAGTATATAATGTGAAAGCTAACAACGGCACTATTGCTTCACTTCCGCTATGGAACATTTGGTAAGATCTGTTCAATATAGTGGGCAGTAGCGGTGCTTGCGTTTGATACAGAGTGCATGCGCCTTCCACCAAGGGATCTACCAGCCAACAAAATAACCACCCACGTAATACCCACTTTTGTAAAGCCTGGTACACACTGTGCAAATTGCACTTCAGATCCTATTCCCGATCTATAAAATGATGGGGTCTGGAAAAAAAATATATACAGCCTACTGAGAGCCAGTGACTGAACCCAAGCTCAAAATCAATATCTTTCTCGATTGGAAGCAGATCAGACATGCTGAAAAATATTGATAAAATTACTGGTTATTGTTCCAAGTGTCTGTCATTTAGATTCATTTTTGGATCGATATTCAATTGAAAAAAATGATTCGAAATCTGAATTAGAAAAAAGGCATACATGTGTACTTTAGCTTTCTTCTATATTGGACAAATGTCAGATCTGAATATCAATCTGCTAACTCACTTGAATAGGATCTGAAGTGTAAATTGCATGGTGTGTACCAGGCCTTAGGGAGAAGGATACTCTGTCACCTTCTCATTGCCAAGTTAACATTATAAGATGTGTACAAATATCATGCAATGCTGACTAACTCATAAAAGTGTAGAAAGTCTTCTATTGTACTAGCCCACACTAGGAGTTTGTAAAAAATACTTAGAATCAAACTGCAGAAATATGTTTTCCACCAAGAAAACTTTTGATTCTTATAATTAACTCAAGAATTTGTAGTAAAGAGAAAAACATGAATAAAGTTGGATTACATTTTCCAATTACTGGCAAGAGGCAGTAATATGGGTGTTGGAGTAGATTAGCAGTATAGCACCTGTGTTGCGTCTGGTAGCGTTGGTGGAGTTGGACTACACATTCTGTGCACGCAGTGCCCCAGGTTGTAACCGTGTATGGATTGCACATATCCATTTTTCATTTTAAGCTGATCCAGTGCATCCATTGGTGAATTGTTGACCAGTTTTGTCTTTTGTTTTCATCTGTTGTTGCATGTATTTCCTAGGACAATAGAGGACAACAAGCTTGATTTACAATAGCCAGTATCATTGCACACCGCGTGACAATGTTACCGGCCTGTACTGAAAATAGTAACACTCATTGCTCTTGATAGCATGACGAGCATTACCATAGCAACGCATGTAAACAGTATGGGCTTGATTCACAAAGCGGTGCTAACTGTTAGCAGGCTTGTGAAAAACCCCTTATCATGCCTAAAGAAACTAAGCGCGTACTAATTAGCGCTAAGTACCGCACGCAAAGTTTTGGATGCGACGTTTAGGGCGCATCCAGTGCGACTTTATAGGCGCATAGAGTGCTCCATTTTCATTTTGTGCGCACCCTCCTTTGCGCACAGAAGGTTTTGTGCACGGTACTTTGCACCCGATCTTATTCGGCTTGGTGCATGCTAACTACTTAGCACTCTAGTTAGCACGCCCAAAGCCTTTAGGCGTGCTAACTAGGTTAGCACCAAATAGTGAATAAGGCCCTTTGTGTGTGGTACAGAGGTAATGTGGCAGACTCTATGCTACTTCTGTAATGCGCGGTACACTGTTTACAAGCATTGCTATGGTAACGCTTATTGTGCTATCGGTGCAATGAGCATTAGTATTTTTAGTACAGGCTAGTTAATCACCACCACATCCTGTACTTCTAGTTACATAATACTGTGAAGTGGATTGTTTTCTTGGCGGGTTTGAGACACTGGAGACAGTGGTTGTGTGGTATCAGGCTTTGTTCACACCTAAAATATCAATAGCTGACACCAGCAATTTGCGATTTTATAGTCAATTTCCTCCCCCCGCCACCCTGGCACTCGGTGGGCGCTGCGGTTTTCTTAACCTCCCTGGCGGTTTATTTATTTTGCCAGGGAGGCTGCAATGGGGTTTTTTTTAAATTAAAAAAAAAAATATTTCATGCAGCCAACTGAAAGTTGGCTGCATGAAAGCCCACTAGAGGGCGCTCCGGAAGCGTACTTTCGATCGCCTCCGGCAATCGAAAGTAACAAGATAGGCCGCAATGAGCGGCCTATCTTGTTTCGCTTTCCTCGTCGCCATGGCGACGAGCGGAGTGACGTCATGGACGTCAGTCGACGTCCTGACGTCAGAGCCGCCCGATCCAGCCCCTAGCGCCGGCCGGAACTGTTTGTTCCGGCTGCGCTGGGCTCGGGCGGCTGGGGGGACCCTCTTTCGCCGATGCACGCGGCGGATCGCCGCGGAGAGGCGGCGATCGGGCAGCACACGCGGCTGGCAAAGTGCCGGCTGCGTGTGCTGCTTTTTTCAGAATGAAAATCGGCCCAGCAGGGCCTGAGCGGCGACCTCCGGCGGCATACCCCGAGCTCAGCTCGGGATTACCGCCAAGGAGGTTAAAGCACTTTTCTAAGCGCTTTTATAGAGCGATTCGGCTTTTTTCACTTCCTGGCGCAAGTCAGGAAGTGAACTCTTTGACCCGGAAATGAATAAATACAATTTTTTTATTCATCAAAGCGCTGGGGAAATTGCTATACAAATCACTTTTCAATTTCCCTTTACCTTCTATAGAGCAAAAACGCTCAGAAAATGGTACACGCTTTGCTGAGCAGAACGGAAACGAACCGCTCAGATGAGTACACTCTCATGGGGAGTCATTGTACAAGCTTTTTAGGGCGGTTTTCAAAATCGCTGGTGCTTGAAAAAAGGGCCTAGGTGTGAACGTTCCCTAAGAGTTGGGATGGCCCTTATCATAGAATTCATGGAACTTCCTAGTGTCTCCCGCTGAAAACTGACATAAAATATACTGTGAATCTTCTACCATAGACTTGCATTATGTCTGTTTCTGTACAATTCTTGTCTGCTGTCTGTAAAAATCGTGCAGTTTGAGTTTGTCTGTTGCGATAATACTATGGACAAAATCGATATCTTGAAAATGGACATATACAGTATGAATAGCTCATAAAGAGGGAGTGTGTCCTACTCCTTTGAGCATGTTCATTTGTCCACTGTCCTTGGATCTGGAAAATTCCTCAGCAGTGGACCTAGTGTGAACTGACCCTCAAGTAGTTTTGGCTGGTGTCTCACATAATATCTAGTAAACTGAAATCCAAGAAAGCAAAATGTGTCAGTAAATTTGATCTAGTTTTTAGAGGTGCAAAAGTGAACTTCTGTTTCACAGCAAACTAAACAGGAAACCTAAGCAGTCAAAATGTATGGACAGGTTTCCTATGTCGTCTAACACCTAGGTTCTCAACGTGTGGTACGCCTACCCCAGGGGGTACTTCTGATGGTTCCAGGGGGTACTTCGGCTTGATATTATTAACCAAGTATAACAAATTTAGAGTTTTAGAAAATGATAAATCCTATATAAACAACACCAAATTCATATTTTAGCTAATTAAAAGCAATAGTAAATGCTTGAAAATTGTTTAGAACCAATTATTATGTACTATGATTAAAAATGTATTTGTCAAGGGGTACTTGAGATAATGTTTACTATGGCAGGGGGTACTTGGTGAGTACAGGGTTTTAAAAGGGGTACATACCAATAAAATGTTGAGAAACACTGGTCTCACACCCCAGCCATAATGTAACATTTTTATTATATAACCTCTGTCAACAACTCTCCTCATTATTCTTCAGTATTCTAGAATACCATCTTCCCTTTCTCATGAATTGTAATGTGTTTGCTATGGTACTTATTCAAAAGTTAGTTAGGCAAACAGTTTCTAATCATGAGCAGGGACAGAATCACACTTTTTCTGCCCCTAGGCCAGCTTGCTTGTTGCTTCCCTTCAATGTGCAGCCACCACGTCCACCCTCCCATTCCATGCTCTGCCCTCTCTTGCATGTGTGACATCCATATAAAGCAGCCTATCACTTCCATGTACAGTTGCCTTGGGCAGCATCTCCCCTCTTCCATGTCCAACCAAAAGAAGCTGCCCAAGGCTTTGGCCTTTGTGGCTTTTACAGAAATACTAATCATATACACCTAAGGAGCAAAGAAGGTCCATTTAATGGGCGTTGTCAGTTTAAAGTGGCCATACACTTTACAATGTTGATTGTACAGTCTAACCATATTGATATAGTGCCAAAAGATTGTGTATTTTTTTAACAGATTGTGTAGGTGAGTTTTCATACTACATAGAAGTGGTAAGATGGCCAGCTTTAGACTTTATTCCACAGAACATACTCCAGAGCACAGGGTTTCCACTAGTGAGGTACGATTCTTACCACACTACTACTAAGCTGTGTACTACTTTTGTGGTGCAATGGCATTTCTGTCCCATTCAAAGCAGTTGAATAGGACTTGTCAGCAGTACCAAAGATGGCATAACAAGTGCACAAGAGAAAGGTTTGCATTTTCCTGTGTGTTGTACAATGGGAATTCGGAAAAGATGAAAATGTGAGAGGAGTTATTTTCTTTTTGCTCCATGTATAGGCTTTCAAGCAAGATTAAGCCAATAGGGAGAATAGAGGACACATTAGGAACCATTGAAAACAATTTATGACAATAATAGACAATTGGATTTCATTTTTGCTGCATGGAAAGCAATACTGTACTATTTCTGTGCCTGGAGTGAAAACAAATCTACAGTACAAGTTACTAAAGTGAAAAAACAAACTGAGTTTTGTATTCGTCTCTCATTACATACATTACCAATAAGGAGGTTTGTGAGGTGAAGAGTTGGAATACAGCAACAGCAGTTGTTGCTGATTATGGTTATGTATTTGTCTTTCCTTGCAGTCCTGGCTATGAAACCCGCTTAGGGCACAAGGACAGATTTATCAACTAAAGTGTACAGACAGCTGGAGCAGAAGTGGTGCACAAGTTTGTATGTTCTTCCTGTGTGTGTTTGGGTTGCTTCTGAGTGCTCCAGTTTCCTCTCAAAAACATACCAAGCATGCCGAAGTGTGTGCATGTGGTACTGGCATGAGCTCTTTTAGGATACAGAGATTGGCAAGGTTTTGTGTACTCTTTGAAGCATTAAGTAATATGTTGGCGTTATATAGATGCAGCAAATAAATAAATCATATACTCAGCTTTTGTTGCCCAGCTTTACAGCATACATTGATCCTTGGAGAGTTCTATGCAGAGGGGAGAGCTGCTCATCACTAGATCTAGGGGAGGGAAGTATATACTTACCCTGCATCAATTCCTACTGCTATATCTGCAAAGGGGAGACCACCAGGGACACCTACCAGGACACCAGGGGCACCCACCAGGGAAACCCACCAGACCACCCGGGACTCCCACTAGACCACTAGGGACATCCACCAGACCACTAGGGACACCCACCAGACCACCAGGGACACCGACCAGGGAAAGCCACCAGGGACACTCACCAGACCAGCGGGGACACCCACCTGACCACCAGGGACACCCACCAGGCCAACCAACAAGCCAGTAGGGAAACTCACCAGACCACCACAATCCCACCAGACCACCAAGGAAGCATATGTGGGGCCACTAAACTACCAGAGACATGTATTGGAGCCAGTAAATCACCAGGGAAACCTATGGGGGGGACCCCTTAGCTACCAACAGGAAGATCTGTATAAGGGAAGAAAAACAGGCAAAATTGGGAAATGTAATAAGGGTGGTATGTATATATGTGTTCCCTTAAACAAAACATGCTCCATTATCCATTTCCACAAAGAGTTAAAATAAAAGCAACAATGAAAAAAGTTATTCAATATTTTTAATTAACCATAGATACTCCCATAACAGTATCCCTGGAAATGTTCCATGCCATATCCTCTCAGTAAAGGAGAACGATGCAAGCATTGATCCTGGCCATGACCAGTGACAAACCCAATAAGGATTCCCATTGGTCTTTTGGGCTGACCAATAGACGATGCTGGAGGGAATTTTAAAGATGTTCTAGGGCTTCCTATTCTTAGTATAGCACTGTGGCACCTGCCGCTCTCTTCCCGCTGTATGCTGCACCCCACTGACACACAAGGCAGGGCACCCCACACCCTCCCATGCCACACCCCTGCCACCTGTGCACTGCCCCACATTAACACCTGCTTAGCGGGTAATTAGGAAGATGTTCTGGGGATTGTGAATGTTAGCATAGTAAGTGCTGGGCTGGGATCAGTGTGCTGTTCGTCATTCATTGCGGCAGAGATCAATGTGTGTGGTGTTCTCCATGTTGTTAAATCTTGTTAAATCTCTTTTTATTAGCTAAGAACGTAAAGTATACAGCAGCAGTAATAGTATGGGGCATCATACTTTAATATTAATGGAACATGTACAGCAATTGCACATACCATCCGATATATATCATACATGGACACATTAGAGACCAGGCTGCTGAGAGGAGAAACGAGGAAAGAGCTAGATAAAAGGAGAAAAGAAAAAAGGAAGAGGAAAAGAGGGAACCAGCACTGAAATGAGCATGGTCACCACATATCCAGCCTGAAGAAGGAAAGGGGGGGGGGGGGAGAAAGAAAAGAAATAGAAAGTACAAAAAAGAAACAGTATAACCTTTATAGAACATATCAATATAATCCATTTCCTTTAAATGTACGTGATAGGAATAGGATACATTATTTCCCTTCACATAACCCCTAACTACATATAATCTGGTGCTACAAACTCAGATAACAACTGACTACTAAGTGATATTACCACCAGTGGTACACCTATAGCCAATCTAAAGTCAAACATGCCCCATCTTTATCATAGTGAAGACACCAGGGGGGTCAAACTATCCTGGTACCAATTTTCAACACCAAGAAAGGGATGGAGAAAACTAGGATCTGTATGAACTGGGCAAAGATTCCAGTCTGTCATGAGGACACTAATTTCTGAAATGGGTCCAAGTCTCTATAATCCAACCATATGGACCAAGTGCATGTGAAGGACCCCATTTTATCATCGTCAGAGTCTAATTTCTCCATGTGCATAATCTCATTGACAAGTTAGAGCCCAGGAGATCAATGACAGGGAGCTGCTTCTCCGTCATTTGTCGGTATCGAGAGGTTACGGTGTAGGAAATTTCTGAGGTTACTGTCGTGGGAATGACCAAAGGTAAGTATTTATGGTTAACTAAGAACATTAATGGATTCTGTACGTTTTTTTTAAGTGTATCAAATGTGTATACAGAGCTCAGAAAAAAATATGCATTAAAGTGTAGTGCAGCAAAATGTAATTTTCCTTTGTTTAAAGGGAATCTAAGGTGAGAGGGATATGGAGGCTGACATGTTTGTTTCTTTTTATAAATGCACATTGCCTGGCTGTCCTGTTGATCCTCTGCCTTTAATACTTTAAGCCATAGATCCTGAACAAGCATGCAGATCAGATGTCTTTAACAAATCTGACAAGATTAGCTGCATGCTTGTTTCAGGTATGTGATTTAGACCCTTCTGACCAGAAAGATCAGCAGGACTGCCAGTCAGCTGGTATTGTTTAAAAGGAATAAATATGGCAGCTTCCACATCTAACATCTCGGGTTCCTTTTAAAAAAAACATGAAAAAAACCTCTTTGTTATGTACATGTATTTTGGGGGAACATCTTGCTATTGACTTCCCTCTGCCTCTCTCTCATGGGGGGTCTGTACCATTGTTTGCTGCTGATTTTTTACTATATTTAAATAAAGCTGGCATTTTATACTGGATGTGCCCAGCCGCTCTTTCTTGAACTGAATAGTTTGCCTCTATCACGGGCTTAGAGCACTCCAGTGGGCCAGTATAGTAGGCCCTGTGTACCCTTTCTACTATTTTGAGCAAACAGATGTTTGTCCATCGCTACCGATTTACGAACACCTGACTTATGAATGACTCGCCAATACGAATGCCCTGAAAATGCAAAATTTATTTCTAAAGGGAACAAGTTGAAAAACATCTTTCAAGAAGACCTTGTATTTTTTTCAGAAAATCGATTTTTAAAAATTTGAAAGAAAAATGACTTTTAAAACTTGTTAATTACATTTTGCTGCAGTACACTATACTATATAGTGAGCCCTGAGTTCTGCACATTACGATTATCACTAGGACAGAAGGAAACACAAAGGGGGGCAGCAGAAGGCACAAAAAGGGACAGTGGGGCAGAGGTGATACAGAGGAGCACAATGGAAGCAGAGGTGGCACAGACGGGGACACTAAGTACACAGTGTGGGGGTAGAGGTGACACAGAAGGGGACACTGAAGGCACAGGGGGGAACAGAGGTGATACAGAGGGACACTGGAGGCACAGAGGAGATTCAGTGGACAGAGATGGCACAGTGTTACTACTTAAAGAGACTCCGTAACAAAAATTGCATCCTGTTTTTTATCATCCTACAAGTTCCAAAAGCTATTCTAATGTGTTCTGGCTTACTGCAACACTTTGTACTATTACAGTCTCTGTAATAAATCAATGTATCTTTCCCTTGTCAGACTTGTCAGCCTGTGTCTGGAAGGCTGCCAAGTTCTTCAGTGTTGTGGTTCTGCTATGAACTCCCCCCTCAGGGGGGAAAGAAACACACAAATGATCTCTTGAGATTCAAAAGGAAGGCTGTATACAGCCTGCTTGTGTATGGATGTATTTTCTATGTGTGGACATACTGTACATCAACCTACTTCCTGTTTTGGTGGCCATTTTGTTTGTTTATAAACAAACTTTTTAAAGCTGTTTTTAACCACTTTTAATGCGGCGGGGAGCGGCGAAATTGTGACAGAGGGGAATAGGAGATGTCCCCTAACGCACTGGTATGTTTACTTTTGTGCGATTTTAACAATACAGATTCTCTTTAAAGAGAATCTGTATTGTTAAAATCGCACAAAAGTAAACATACCAGTGCGTTAGGGGACATCTCCTATTACCCTCTGTCACAATTTCGCTGCTCCCCGCCGCATTAAAAGTGGTTAAAAACAGTTTTAAAAAGTTTGTTTATAAACAAACAAAATGGCCACCAAAACAGGAAGTAGGTTGATGTACAGTATGTCCACACATAGAAAATACATTCATACACAAGCAGGCTGTATACACCCTTCCTTTTGAATCTCAAGAGATCATTTGTGTGTTTCTTTCCCCCTGCAGCTATCTTCCACTGAAGTGTCAGGCTGTTTCTTCCTGCAGAGTGCAGACAGCTCTGCCTGTATGTAATTCCTCAGTATGTGAAAGCCCAGCCAGCTCAGAGGAGGATTTATCCAGCTTGTAAAAGATAAGAGAGAAGAGAGAAGCCGCCCTAATCTAAATAATACACAGGCAGTGTGCAGAGAGGGGCCTGGAGGGGGGAGATGCATCACAGAACCACAACACTGAAGAACTTGGCAGCCTTCCAGACACAGGCTGACAAGTCTGACAAGAGAGAGATAAGTTGATTTATTACAGAGACTGTGATAGTATAAAGTGCTGCAGTAAGCCAGAACACATTAGAATAGCTTTTGGAACTTGTAGGATGATAAAAAACAGGATGCAATTTTTGTTACGGAGTCTCTTTAAGAATGGATTCAAGTTAAGAACTGTTCTACAGTCCCTATCTTGTTCGTTAACCGGAGACTACCTGTATCACATTTTAAATTGCCTTTACTCTCCAGATCTCAAGAGCAGCTAGCCACTTTTATACTAGTGTTAACTTGTTAAGCAAGTATTCGCAAAGCCTGGAGTCAGAGCACGGTCTGATCTGGGAAAGGAAATATCAGGGTCAACAACTTTATGTTATACGAAAGGATGGTGAGCATAGTACAGGATAAATACAAGACGGAAAAGATCTGGAGCCCGTGGTCAAGATACTTGGGAATACAACAAGCCCTAGGACATATTCCTAATTGCAGGATGGAGCAGGGCGGGACGGAAGGCATATATCTGGGTTTCTACAGAATTGCCATCCTTAATCCCTACACCTCATCAGCTTTCCTTTTTTTTTTTCGTCTTTCTCGCTCCCTAAATCTAACTTCATATTTTTCTTCCGCTGTCTTTTTCTAATTTTACCTTCTTTATTCTCAGAGGATCACTGAGGAATGCCAATAAGGGAACGACTTGCATATTATATATTGTTTCATACATTAGGCGGATTATCTCCTGATAATTTTCTAGACTTGAAATAAAGAATCATTAAGTAATTTGTACAAGCTTAATAAGAATGTTTCTCCTCAGTTTTAAAGAGAATCTGTATTGTTAAAATCGCACAAAAGTAAACATACCAGTGCGTTAGGGGACATCTCCTATTACCCTCTGTCACAATTTCGCCGCTCCTCGCCGCATTAAAAGTGGTTAAAAACTGTTTTAAAAAGTTTGTTTATAAACAAACAAAATGGCCACCAAAACAGGAAGTAGGTTGATGTACAGTATGTCCACACATAGAAAATACATCCATACACAAGCAGGCTGTATACAGCCTTCCTTTTGAATCTCAAGAGATCATTTGTGTGTTTCTTTCCCCCTTCTGCTCTCATGCACTGAAGTTTCAGGCTGCTCTTTTCTTCCTGCAAACAGCTTTGCCCTTGTCTGTAATTACTCAGTATGTGAAAGCCCAGCCAGCTCAGAGGACGATTTATCCAGCTTGTAAAAGATAAGAGAGAAGAGAGAAGCTGCTCTAATCTAAATAATACACAGGCAGTGTGCAGAGAGGGGCCTGGAAGTCCCCCTTCATAGCAGAACCACAACACTGAAGAACTTGGCAGCCTTCCAGACACAGGCCGACAAGTCTGACAGGGGAAAGATACATTGATTTATTACAGAGACTGTTATAGTAGAAAGTGCTGCAGTAAGCTAGAACACATTAGAATAGCTTTTGGAACTTGTAGGATGATAAAAAACAGGATGCAATTTTTGTTACGGAGTCTCTTTAAAGCATGAGACCTTTTGGCCCAACGCTGATCATTCTGTCAACAAATGTGTGTTGTTATTATTTATTGTATTTATATAGCACCAACATATTACGAAGCGCGCTACAATAAATAAGGTTGCAGACAATAAGGGTTACAGACAACATAATACAGGTAATAAGCAGTAAGACACACAATGCCAGGTTATGCACTGGAGTAGTAGTCCAAGTTCACGTTGAGCATGATGCACGGTCAGGTAAGATACACAATGAATGAGGGCCCTGCCATAGGCTTATAATCTAAAGGGAGGGGTGGTGACACAATGGGATAAATGTATGCATGGGCGTCCACAGAAAATTTTCCAGAGGGGGGGGGGGGCAAAAAGGGGGGAGGTAAAAAGCGCGTGCCGCGCCGAAGATTTGGGGTTGGGGCTACATGCCAAAAATAGGTGTGGTCATGAACCAGAATGTGGGTGTGGTCGTGGGTGTAGACAAGTTTACATGAACTAAGCAATGGTGGGACATTAGATTAGGACAGTGGTGGCAGTGGTGACAGTGGTGGCCTCATTATTGCTGAATCATGAGGCCCCCAACAAGACAAAGTCAGTAACCATGAGGCCCCCAACAAGACAAATTCAGCAGTCATGAGGCACATAAATAGACAGCATTTCACATAAATAGGCAGAATGCCTCCTTAATATGTAGACACCTCTCACCTGGCAGCAGTTCCCCAAAATACACTCAATCTGACAGCAGTGGTTCCCCAAAAATAGGTAGCCCCAGGTCTATAGATGTCCCCAGAATAGGTGGCCAGTGGTATAGATGTCCCCAGAACTGGTAGCCAGGGGTAGAGATGTCCCCAGAACAGGTAGCCAGGGGTATATGTGCCCAGTATATGTAGGCATGTGTATATGTGCCCAGTATATGTAGCCAGAGGTATATGTGCCCAGTATATGTAGGCAGGGGTATATGTGCCCAGTATATGTAGGCAGGGGTATATGTGCCCAGTATATATAGCCAGGGGTATATGTGCCCAGTATATGTAGTCAGCGGTATATGTGCCCAGTATATGTAGCCAGGGGTATATGTGCCCAGTATATGTAGCCAGGGGTATATGTGCCCAGTATATGTAGGCAGGGGTATATGTGCCCAGTATATGTAGGCAGGGGTATATGTGCCCAGTATATGTAGGCAGGGGTATATGTGCCCAGTATATGTAGTCAGGGGTATATGTGCCCAGTATATATAGCCAGGGGTATATGTGCCCAATACATGTAGTCAGGGGTATATGTGCCCAGTATATGTAGGCAGCGGTATATGTGCCCAGTATATGTAGGCAGGGGTATATGTGCCCAATATATGTAGGCAGTGGTATATGTGTCCAGTATATATATATATATATAGCCAGGGGTATATGTGCCCAGTATATGTAGGCAGGGGTATATGTGCCCAATACATGTAGTCAGGGATATATGTGCCCAGTATATGTAGGCAGCGGTATATGTGCCCAGTATATGTAGGCAGGGGTATATGTGCCCAGTATATGTAGCCAGAGGTATATGTGCCCAGTATATGTAGGCAGGGGTATATGTGCCCAGTATATGTAAGCAGGGGTATATGTGCCCAGTATATATAGCCAGGTGTATATGTGCCCAATACATGTAGTCAGGGGTATATGTGCCCAGTATATGTAGGCAGGGGTATAAGTGCCCAGTATATGTAGGCAGGGGTATAAGTGCCCAGTATATGTAGGCAGGGGTATATGTGCCCAGTATATATATAGCCAGGGGTATATGTGCCCAGTATATATATAGCCAGGGGTATATGTCCCCAGAAAAAGTAGCCAGGTGTGCCCCAGCAGGAGGGGAGCAGCGCAGAGAAGTGGGAGAGCTATGGGCACTCACCTTAGGGGGCTCTCCCTCCCTCGCTCTCCCCTCCAGAACGAAGTGTGCAGCAGCTGGGCAGCGGGCGGAACTTACCTCGTCTCGTCGCTTTCGCCGGATGGATTAGCTGCTACTCTGGTCTGGTCCAGACCAGAGTGCGGCACCAGAACTTCCGGCGCAGGAGCGAGACGAGGTAAGTTCCAGCCGCTGCACACTTCGTTCCGGAGGGGACAGCAAGGGAGAGAGAGCCCCTTAAGGTGAGGGAAGGGGGGGGGAGACGTCCGCCCTTCCCCACTGTGCCCATAGCTCTCTCTTTTCTCTGCGCTGCTCCCCTCCTGCTGGCTGCACGGGAACGCGGCCAGGGGGTATGGGGGGCAGCGGGCGGCCAGGGTCGGGCAGATGCCCGGTTTTGCCGTATGTGCGGACGCCCATGAATGTTTGAGGGTTTTTTAGACAACTTAATATAAAAGTTTGGAATAGAAAACTCACCACCATTTTAAGCAAGCATAACCTAGTTTATTCCATTCAGACACTGACCAAGCTGTGCTTCATGCAGTATCTGACTCAGATACTCACCACCTTTTGTTATGCAGCTTACTCATTGCCTTACCTCCTGTTCCCCCACCCCTTCCCATAGACCGTGAGCTGGCAAGGGCAGCTTATAATTGTTCCTTGTAATTGCTGTATGCTTTTGTTATGCATGACTTTTATTAGTGACTTTCACATTTATGTTGTTTACCACCTCTGTGTTTCTTACTTTGTACAGTGTACAAAAAAAAGATGGAGCTACTGTATATAATAATAATAATAATAATAAAGTAATTTCCCAGTGCGTACTGGAAATTGTAGCCAAGCACCAGTTATGGGCAGCATTTCTGTTTTGTATACGGTGTATGACGTGTAATGCATTCAGCTGTAGAAGAAATGTTTGTAGATGCCAGTTTGGTACTGATTAACATAGTTACTATGGCTACAAGACAATCATTATTGTGTGTATACATTATTCAGATAAATACATACTGAACCTTCTAATAAGATTCACATCTGACTAAAATACTTATGTATGTCCCTATTGCTTTTATGTTACTAAATAGGTTACAATGATCACTTAAACCTGACCTCCAGGCAGATAGAGAAGGCCACTATTTACTCTAGATATAAAGTAATTTAAATCATGAATGTATAAAAATGTAACTCATACAATTTGATTAAAGTGACCTGAGTATCAGGAGTAAAATTTTCTTTTTTGGGGGGGGGGGGAGGGCCAGGTCTTGGTCTGAGCCTAACTACATACCTATGGGGTGATGCCGAGTGCTTTGTAAAGCTGCACTTTTCATAGTGGGAATACTTTGTTTGCCCAAATCTCCTTACATTGATGTGGGGGGTGTTAAGATTTAGGTGCTGCCAGGTGGGTTAAGGGTTAGGCGCAGCTTGGGAGTTTAAGGGTTAGGTATAAGTAGAATGAGGGTTAAGGGTTAGGCATAAGTAGGGGGAGAGTTAAGTGTTAGGTATGAGTAGAGGGAGGTTTAAGGGTTAGGTTTCAGTAGAGGGAAGGTTAAGAATTAGGTATCAGTACAGGGGGGTTAAGGGTTAGGTATCAGTAGAGATAAGGTTAAGGGTTAGGTATCAGTAAAGGGAGGGTTAAGGGTTAGGTATCAGTAGAGACAGGGTTAAGGGCTAGGTATCGGTAGAGGGAGGGTTAAGGGCTAGGTATCGGTAGAGGGAGGGTTAAGGGCTAGGTATCAGTAGAGGGAGGGTTAAGGGCTAGGTATCGGTAGAGGGAGGGTTAAGGGCTAGGTATCAGTAGGGGGAAGGTTAAAAGATAACCGAACTGACATGTGACATGATGAGATAGACATGTGTATGTACAGTGCCTAGCACACAAATAACTATGCTGTGTTCCTTTTTTTCTTTTTCTGCCTGAAAGAGTTAAATATCAGGTATGTAAGTGGCTGACTCAGTCCTGACTCAGACAGGAAGTGACTACAGTGTGACCCACACATAAGAAATTCCAACTATAAAACACTTTACTAGCAGAAAATGGCTTCTAAGAGCCAGAAAGAGATACAAAGAGGATTTTTTTTTATTAGTGAGGGTCACACTGTAGTCACTTCCTGTCTGAGTCAGGACTGAGTCAGCCACTTACATCCCTGATATTTAACTCTTTCAGGCAGAGAAAGAAAAAAGGAACACAGCCTAGTTATTTGTGTGCTAGGAACTGTACATACACATGTCTATCTCATCATGTCACATGTCAGTTCGGGTATCCTTTAAGGGTTAGGCATAAGTAGAGGGAGGGTTAAGGATTAGGTATCAGTAGAAGGTGGGTTAAGGGCTAGGTATCGGTAGAGGGAGGGTTAAGGGTTAGGTATCAGAGTTAGGTAACAGACATTCATCTGCAGATTAGATCCACCAGGATGGATTTTCAGATCTGCAGATGATTGTCAGATATACAGATGAATGTCTGTTAAACAAGGTGTGTATGAGGATCTGCAGATATCATAGATTATGAATGCATTTTGCAGGAACGGATCTTTTGCAGGAATAGATCTTTTGCAGATACTGATCTTTTGAATGTGTACAGCATCTGTGTGTGCAGCATCTTGCAAAGATTTTTATCTGATGGGGAGTTCAGCTTAATAGAATAGACTGTGTAAAGTATGGTTCTCATACTACATGGAAGGTGTTAAAATTGGTCTATGATCTTTCATTTATCTTTCAAATGTGTATATAGCATTAGTCTATGGCAACAAAGACTGCATAAAGTGGCCGCAATAATGTTTTTGTATATATTTTTTAAAGTGGAAAGGTTAGGGTTAGGTGTACATAGAAGTTCAGAGTTAGTGTTAGGTGTTGTCCAGGAAAGATTTTTAATTACATTTAACACATAGTGAAGGATTAAGGTTAGTATTTGGAAGTGAGTTATGTACACATTTCGAACATATCCTTTTTTTATCATGTCATTATATTACGGATGAGTATGCTGAAGCAGAAACAGAAAACAAAATTGGACTGCACTCAAATACATTGGGCTTGATTCATTAAATCGTGATAACTCAAATATCACACCTTATAAAAGATCACATATCACACCTTATGAAAAGATATCACACCTTATCAAAGTTATCACACCTTATGAAAAGCTATCACACCTTGTCAAAGTTATCACACCCTATCAGAGTAGCATAGCAACCGCTACGAACTTATCCTGCCCTAAGCCCCTGCAGGTTTGTAGCGCTCGCTATGCTACTCTGATAAGGCATGATAACTTTAATAAGGTGTGATATCTTTCCATAAGGTGTGATATCTTTCCATAAGGTGTGATAACTTTGATAAGGTGTGATAACTTTGATAAGGTGTGATAACTTTGATAAGGTGTGATATCTTTTCATAAGGTGTGATATTTGAGTTATCACGGTTTAGTGAATCAAGCCCATTGTGCCAAAATTATCCTGCACGCTAATGTGTAGCGCTCAAATCATTAGACTGAAAATAATGGGGTTAAATTCTTCAAGCCACATAAGTAATGAACTGCTAAAGTAGGTGGTATTGAAACCTGTCAAGCTGTTACTGGATCAGAGACAAAAGTAAACAGGTAAATAACCACTGATACTGCTTTTTGAAGTTATAGATTTTCTGTTAACTTTACATACATCTTTATGGTCTTTAGTAGTGATAATGCCTGGCAATTTTTAACTTTAAAAGTTATTTTATATAAATCACTGTGTCCAGTTTAGATGTGTTCTGATGCATTAACAGATCATATTCACTGTCATCAATTGTCTACAACTGAATGCCTTTACAACCTTGCATTCTCTCACAAGCAATGTATTTTTATGAAGTTATGTAACAGTGCTGCCTGTGTGAGTACTACTGCTGCCATATACTTGGTGGAGTAGTCTCCTTTTACAGTAACAGGTACATGCCACGTGTCATTGTTCAGTAGTGTAACAATGGCTGTTTTCCAAAGCTGTGTGTCTAATATGGAGTGTTCTCTATATTTATAACCAAACAGTCTCTTTCTCTGTCACACGTTTTGCATTAATATTCAGCTCCCATCACACTCTCTCTGCAGTAATTCAAAATCTGTCAGGCAGCAGAGAGAGGAGGGAGACAGTGAAAGTGAGCGGGCGGAAGAGCAGGAAGGAAAGAAAAGTGAGGGCAAGAGAGAAGGGACAAAATATTGTTGAAGAGCTAAAAAATGGTGTGCTGAAAGGGACAGATTTCAGTGATTTAAAAGGAAAGCAGGAGGCCTTTGGAAATTTGCCAAAGTATTGAAGCAAGATGACTGCAAAGAGAAACACTGAGGTAAAATATACACAGGTGATGTGATAAGGTAGGCTGAGAAGAATTAAAGGTAGCAAAGGAGAGGAAAAAGGAAAGCCATCAGGAAAGTATGTATATGCTGCAGAATAAAATATAACGTGAAGAGGAATTAAAAAAAAATGCAGAAAAACATCAACAACCAAATGATACAATCCTACTGTATCGTGCCATTTATTGTAAAGGTTTAAATGTGGTATAGAAATGTAAAAGGGATGCTGTAGTAGACCAATCACGGAGGAATAGCAGCAAGCGAGAGGCCAAGATAGGACCTGCATAGACTCTGAAAGGCTGTCTATTGATCAAGGTGAAGATTGGTGAGTGAGGGGCGGAGGTTAGCAGGTCTGGGTATTGTAGAATGCCGGGGGGAGAGAGAAGCATGAATGGACAAGCCCCCCTTCTCCTCCCCCTGTCCTCCCTCCTCACTCTCTCCCTCCTCTGCTGCTGACAGTTTAACTGAAACGGCAAAAAGAACAGGGAGAACTGCAGACAGCCGTGCTTTCCATTCTCTCCATCTCTCTCTTTTCACGCTCCTTCCATCCCTCGAGCTCTCTCCCTGCTTCCATCCTCCTTCTTGTGTTCCAGACCAGCTTCAGTCTGTATCTTCATTTATATCTCTGTCCATCTCTCATCAGCCCTCCTCTTCTACCCTTTCTTCTCCCCTCTGGATTCTTACTCTCCATCATTTTGATTCGCAGTGTTCTGCTCCTGTGCCCTTCTCTATCCCTTCTCTTTGCCCTTCTCACAATCACCTTGTTTATTTCCTCCATCTTACCTTATCATATATTTCACACTCTCGCTTCTTGCTTTGTTTTCTGACCTAATTTTTTTGTATCTCTATTTAAGATTTGCTGGGTTAGAGGGAGGGGAGAGGTGATATAAGGTGATATAGAGTACATAGTAGCCCTCATTTAGCTGAAAGCTTTCTGTGCAAGAGAATAGGGCTTGACAAGAAATTCTACAACTCAGAATGAGTTTGAAGGAGTATCTGAGGCCCACTATGAAAACCTTAGGTCATTCAACAAGTATCCAGGGCCACTGTCCACCCCAAAGTTGAGATGTCAGTTAGACTGTGGGGCAACTATGAGGTACCATCTTCCCAAATGGCACACCAACCCCCACTCAGCACCATCACCTATGTGTTTGTTTACAGCCCTGGGCCATTCGATATGAGGAGCACCGGCCCCAGAGGGCCAAAAAGGAAATTGTACAGCGCTGTCCCTGGAAGAACGTTCATAGCAGTGAAGTCATATGAACCACAAGGACCTGGAGAGATTCAGCTCAACAGAGGGGAGAGAGTAAAGGGTAAGTGTGAGGCTTAAAACTTTTCAGTTTTGGTAAATAACATAAATAAGAACTTAAAAAAGAAAGTGTGGTGAATGTGATTGACACAATTGCATAAAGTACACAAGTACTTCCTAAGCAGAACTGATATACAGTTGCAGCTGACGTGTGCTTTAGGAATCTCTATATTTCCAGATTGTATAGCATAAATTACATTTATGACACATTTAATGTTATAAATATTGTGGTATAATATTCAGCCTTGTAATGAGCATGTATGTTTATTAATTGCTTATAGAGACTTTGAGATCAACTGTGCCCATTTGGAAATGTTCACTTGTTAATAGGAGCTATACGGATCTTTAGACTCCATAATTTTCTTATATATAAGGTGTTGCCATATTTCACAGTGTTACAACATATACAACACAATGTTCTAGGCATTCCCTGGTGCCAGGAAACCTTACAATCTAACCTTAGTAATACTCAGATACATATACTAGCACCAATTTGAGTGGAAGAAATTAACCATCTATCAGTGCTGTTCCTGTCTTAAGGCAAGGTGAGAAGCTGATCTTGTGTTAGCCTAATTGAACAATCTCTTTGGCAACTTTACCAGCACTGAGGGCCCAAGCAATATTTTCATTTTTTTCAGTCGTATTTGCTTTCATGCTAAATCATTGTTTATAAGAATGTCCATGTGGCCACAAAGCATCGTGTGAGCCAATAGCTCAACTATTAGTACTTAGATTGGACATGTCCTGCTTGTGCCGTGGTTCTTTCCAAACTGCCCAGTCTTATGACTCTATCATCACTAATTTGTTAAGGTCTGCTGAGCATCCACAGCATAGTTTCTAGATAAGTTGGTTCATGTCTGTGGACACCTTTTTGGCAGCATCTTCCATGGGCATAATCATCTGTTGTCCTTCAGCTGCTATTTATATTAACACCAGGTAAACAGAACACAGATGGCAAAAGTACATTTCTCCACGGTGGTTTTATTAGTCATAACAGCAAAAAGCTGCTTTTATGAGGCGTTAGAGTCAGTGCAAAGGGTAGGTAAGCTATAGTGGTGATTTCTGTATTTTAAAGCATACCTGAACTCAAACTATTTAATATTAAAAAACGTTAAACTTCATCTGTAGTATTGTACCATTATAAGACTTCATGAACATTCAATTATAAAAAAAAATGTATTATTTGTTCAGCTGTCTACGGTGCCCAAGTCTAGGCTACAGGTGTGCATTCTGATATTGTAAGATGATATGTCTTCTGGCCTAGCCTCCTTTCGTTTATTAGGCACAGCTGGGCCTAGTAAAGTTTGCATTTCTCTCTTCTCTCGCTTTCTTTTAAGATCCTATCCTCGGTAAATTTCCTTTTAAAATCTGCCTAATTTTTTTTTCTAGACATACGTGCAACTAGCCATTCTGGCTTCTCATTATACACCTGTTAATCTAGTTAGGCTACGTACACTCACACACGTACCTTTTATTTTCCTTGAGACGATTGTTCCTATTCATCTCAGTTGAAAGTCTAAAGTGTAGGTGTTCCTCAATACTGATGTTCTTCCCTCTAGTGATCTGGGTGGGCAGATCTTTTTCGCCTTGTCATGGATCTTACTCCTGTCTATTGTTTTTTTTTACAACTCTCACATCAGGGTGATGATTTCATGTCCTCATCCTCCCCTACCCATAGAGCACATCATGTTGCAGGGCTGAGAGCCATGCAGCCTATCTGCAAACCTCACAGCTAGAATGTAACCCAAAACTACACTAAAGATTTTTTTGGTTGACAGAAGTTGCAAATGTGTATGCAGGCTTAGTTTTCTAAAGTTTTAACTAGATCAAGGTGTGTGCTTCTCGTATACACAATGTAATAAAAAGTCCTTTAAAAATTTGTGAAAAAGAAAAAAAAATTGTGGTAAAAAAGTCTGGTCTGTGCAATAATACAAAACCAAAAAACTGAAAAATTTATCTTCCCACATAGTTTGCAATACTGAAAATACTCAGCATACTGAGTGAGACAAATTAAAGTCCAATATTGGAGCTTGTGCCCACACATGTGCTTTGGATCCAGTCCAATTCCTCCTTCAGTGTGTACCTCAAAACAAGCCAAAAAACAAAAGAAACATAGCGTAACACTGAATATTATGCAGGAGAACAGAGGCGCCAAAAGGATAAAAAGAAGCTAAATGAGCTTAAAAAAACAAATGATTGGTAAATAGAGGTGGTAGTGGTGGACCTACCTCCTCCAAGTAGACACACAACGACTGTAGTAAAGACAGTCAATATATTTTATTTATGAACTCCAAATATGCAACGCGTTTCGCAGGTTTGATCCCGCTTCATCAGGCAATAACAACGGAGAGGTGCCTGGCTCTTCTACTGACCACATATGCTATTGCTCCGTTGTTATTGCCTGATGAAGCGGGATCAAACCTGCGAAACGCGTCGCATATTTGGAGTTCATAACTAAAATATATTGACTGTCTTTACTACAGTCGTTGTGTGGAGGAGGTAAGTCCACCACTACCTCCTCTATTTACCAAGAATTAGTTTTTTTAAGCTCATTTAGCTTCCTTTTATCCTTTTGGCGCCTCTGTTCGCCTGCATAATATTGAGTCCACCCTGGGTGGAGGGTTGAACCCCCTTTTTCTCATCTACAGAGAGTGACTTCTTATTCCTGATTGGGGTCAGGAAAATCTCCCCACCTGCTTTTACAGTGCTTGCCTAATGGTAACCCTGGTTTGTGAGTATTAATATTTATTCTTATCTAGTAACCATTTACCAGTACATATTACACTGTTGGGGCTCTTGGTGTTCCTTGTTTTTATAGCGTAACACTGATTCTACAGTATATATCACACCACCTTGCACCAATATGTCCCAAGAAAATAAACCAATGGAGTTCATTGACAAAACACTGTCACCAGCAGGCATAGTATAACAGCCTCTCACCCTTTGGTAGTGCCCAAATTACAGACAGACCACAAGCGGGTTACAGCTGTGTTCACCACCACATAGAAATGACAATCCTTATCTACATACAGTTGGATGCGAAGGTTTGGGCAACCTTGTTAATCGTCATGATTTTCCTGTATAAATTGTTGGTTGTTATGATAAAAAATGTCAGTTAAATATATCATATAGGAGGCACACACAGTAATATTTGAGGAGGGAAATTAAGTTTATTGGATTTACAGAAAGTGTGCAATAATTGTTTAAATATAATTAGGCAGGTGCATAAATTTGAGCACTGTTGTCATTTTAGTGATTCCAAATCCTTTAGAACTAATTATTGTAACTCCTATTGGCTTGGTAAGCTCAGTAATCCCTGAACTACATACACAGGTGAATCCAGTTATGAGAAAGAGTATTTAAGGGGGTCAGTTGTAAGTTTCCCTCCTCTTTTAATTTTCTCTGAAAACAAATCTCAATTGACCTGAAGACAAAGATTGTTCAACATCATGGTTTAGGGGAGGAATACAGAAAGCTGTCTCAGAGATTTCAGCTGTCTGTTTCCACAGTTAAGAACATATTGAGGAAATGGAAGACCACAGGCTCAGTTCTAGTTAAGGCTTGAAGTGGCAGACCAAGCAAAATCTTGGATAGACAGAAGCGACGAATAGTGAGAACAGTCAGTCAACCCACAGACCAGTACCAAAGACCAACAACATCATCTTGCTGCAGATGGAGTCACTGTGCATCGTTCAACTATTTACACAAGGAGATGCTGTATGCAAGAATGATGCAGAGGAAGCCTTTTCTCCGCTCACAGCACAAACAGAGCCGCTTAAGGTATGCTAACGCACATTTGGACAAGCCAGCTTCATTTTGGAATAAGGTGCTGTGGACTGATGAAACAAAAATTGAGTTATTTGAGCATAACAAGGGGCATTGTGCATGGAGAAAAAAAGAACACAGCATTTCAAGAAAAACACCCTCTACCTACAGTAAAATATGGTGGTGGTCCCATCATGCTGTGTGGCCAGTGCAGGGACTGGGAATCTTAACAAAGTTGAGGAGCACATGGATTCCACTTAGTATCAGCAGATTCTGCAGACCAATGTCCAGGAATCAGTGACAGCTGAAGCTGTGCCGGGGGTGGATCTTTCGACAAGACAATGACCCTAAACACTCAAAATCCACTAAGACATTCATACAGAGGAACAAGTACAACATTCTGGAATGGTCATCTCAATCTCCAGACCTGAATATAATTGAAAATCTGTGGTATGAGTTAAAGAGAGCTGTCCATGCTTGGGAACCATCAAACCTGAATGAACTAGAGATGTAAAGAAGAATGATCCAAAATACCTTCAACCAGAATCCAGACTCTCATTGCAACCTACAAAAAGCGTTTAGAGGCTTTAATTTCTGCAAAAGGAGGATCTACTAAATATTGATTTCATTTCTTTTTTGTGGTGCCCAAATTTATGCACCTGCCTAATTTTGTTTAAACAATTATTGCACACTTTCTGAAAATTCAATAAACTTCATTTCACTTCCCAAATATCACTGTGTGTGTCTACTACTGTATATGATATATTTAACTGGCATTTTTTATCATAACCTCAAACGATTTATACAGAAAAATCATGATTAACAAGGTTGCCAAAACTTTCGCATCCTACTTTATGCTTGACAGAAAAAGTGAGTTTGGAGGGCACGTTGAAAGATATCAAAAGTTGGGGAGTGACGGATATGTTCTGGCAGAGGAATTCAGAGGAGGGGTGAAGCACGTGCAGGTTTTTCCTAACAATGTCAGAAATATCTGATCTGCTGCATGCTTGTTGAGGGTCTATGGCTAAAAGTATTAGAGGCAGAGGATCAGCAGGATAACCAAACAACTGGCATTGCCTATAAGGAAGTAAATATGGCACCCTCCATAGCCCTCTTGCTACAGTTGTACTTTAAGCTATAACAAAATAAAGTATGTAGGAGGTAGTGTAGTGCCTGTCTATCCCCTACTAGATTGCAATGTTGGAACTCAGGACAGATGGCAGAGGATTTCTGCTATCAAGTCCGGTATAGCTCAAAGTCATGTGATCACAAGATCCAATCACCAAATATGCTTTTGAAGTGCCGTTGTTGCACTAAGTTATCTGCTACAAGAAAATCTGTGCATGGTGCCCAAAAGGTACCGTATTTTTCGGACCATAAGACGCACCTACGTTTTAGTGGACAAAAAACAAGGAAGAAAAGATATATATACTAAACTTGGTGTGTCCAAGGTACAGGGGTGTCTTGTGGAGCTTTACCTGTTACAGCAATGGCTGATTGAACATGTATGTGGTGCCTGGACAATATGTGGTGGTTACAGCAATCATGAGCCCAAATAGGATAGGTATATCTTCATGTTCATTTAGTGGCAACTTGAGGTTTAACAATAAAGAAGATTCCATTACAGCAGTGCCAAGTGTATTGGTGTTTCTCCTTTCCTTGCACATTCCTTTCACGATGTTAATGTAGTGTTGTACCATCACCTAACTTGTGTTAAAATAACTAAAATTGGGGCTCAAAATCAAACGGTGCTTGTATCATTGGTTTTTCGCCAGTTTTGAGATCTAGGGACATGTGCACTGCAGTGTTAATGCCAAAAGCCATTTCTGAGCCACATGCACATTCTACATAGCTAATTGTAAGTTATAAATAAAAAGCCCCATGCACATGATTTTCATCAGACATCTACCATTAGCACTTTCTGTCTTCTACGCAGTTCTTTGATTTGTTAGGACAGATTGTGAAATGACAAGTTAGCACTGTTACCTCATAACTGTCCCCATCCCCTCTCCACAGAGCAGAATGCTTGGCTGCAGCAGTGTGTTCTGTCATCCAAAATGATAGTTAATCATTTAACTATTGAGTGCCATAGGAACATCAAAATATGTGTCTCTGATTCCCTTTACACTCTGTAGCTTGTAGGGATTATTTGCATTTCATTACAGGAGTAGGACAGCAGGCAAAGTTCCTCCTGGTTCATTAACCTTTTCACCTTTTATCAGGCACATAAGCCACTTGAACGATTCACAAGCAGGAGAGCTGTCTTTATGAGCTGCTGTTATTCCTCACTACTAGACACAGGCAGATCAGGGTTGTAGTGTGTGCGAGTAACCTGATCCTGGCTCACAGCTGGACGTCTCTTGTCTCTGATCTGTGTTTAGAAGCCCTGCGATCCTGCAGTGTGTCGTCTTTCAGCCCCCTCTTACTTCCTGCATGTCACGTGAGCTCACCCGACATGTAGGAAGACTAGGCTGAGAGACGACACAGAGCAGGATCGCAGGGCTTCTAAACACAGATCAAAGAGAAGACTTCCAGCTTTGAGCCAGGATCAGGTTATTCACACCGCCCTGATCTGCCTGGATCTGAAGTGAGAAATAACAGCAGCTCATAAAAACTCACAGCTCTCCGATCTGAAGTGAGAAATGACAGCAGCTCATAAAGACTCACAGCTCTCCGGGTGATCTGCACACACGCACACACGAGGCTGCCCAGCCACTGCTCAGATCCCGATGGTCTTGGAGGCGGGACCACAGCTCCCTCTTTGAAGCCAATCACTGCACTTGCTGAGCGTCAGTGACCTATCAGAAGTCAGTGGGAGTAGTTCCTTAACAAGCAAAGGAACGACTCCTACTCACTTCTGATAGGTCACTGACACTCAGCAAGTGCAGTGATTGGCTCAGTGAGGGACCTGTGGTCCCGCTTTCGAGACTATCGGGCACCGGTTGCAGAAGGGCTCATCAGGCATCATTAGCAGGGGGGACATCTAGAGCTAGCCCAAATTTTACCATTTGGACCATAAGACGCACTGACTTTTTCCCCCCATTTTGGGGGGAGAAAAAGTGCGTCTTATGGTCCGGAAAATACGGTACATATGATTCATTTGCCATAGTGCCTCTTTAATGCAAAGGGAAAAATAATGTTTGGCATAAGAAACTTATAACATTGTGTGCCAGATTTATTAAGACATCTCTTGATTTATTAAGGCATCTAGAATTGTTTCTATTTGGGATGTCACAAGTGATGTAGCATGAAAAACAAAAATTGCATTGATACAGCTGCAATTGCTTACGCCTTGTAAACACATACGAGGACTGTCACTCAGCAGGGATCCCTCGGGTGACAGTGCAGGGCCAAGGCTTTACAGACACACACAGAGGCTAGTAGTGACAAGTTATGTTGCGGCGGGGATCGTGGGGGGGGGGGCGGACAACTAATGAAACCGCACAGAGTAGACGTGAGTGAGGAGAACACCTTCGGCCAGTGCTTGGGTTAAGATGATCCACCAGCCTAATCGCCACCAAGGGAGGTCCGGGGCAGCTGAATACTTGTCTAGCAGGATTCAGAAAACCTGAACTCCCACCAGGATTGTATTAGGTTGAAAGTTTTATACAGCAGCACCCACAGCAACAGACTTTTTTTTTAAATCAATTCAGGCCAGCCTGAGTTTTTTGAAATACAAAAACTTTTCACTGAAGGTGGCTTTAAAAAGGTGGATTAAAAAAAAGTCCAGGTTTACTGAATACTTTGCAACCTCCCCAGTGGAATGCTTGGAGATTCCATAGTAAATCTGGAGATGCCTTAGTACATGAGGCCCTATATGTCTCTGCAGATGCCTATTTCCTTGATACTCTTCGTGTTTCATATAGCTATGATGAAACAGAAAGGGAGTTCCTTTGGCTCAATATATTGTGGTGAAATTCAGCATGGCTTCCCCAATGTTTCTATGACAGAAAGCACAACTTTGTGGAAAAGAGCCTTTCTAGACATAAAAGAGGGTCAACGAAAAAGGATTTTTAATAATGATGTTTCCTCTGAACATGGAGTTCCGGTCTGCTTTAAATGTTTACTCTAGGCAATACCATGGAGGAGAACACTCTCGGGTGGAATTCAAATCCAGAAGAAGGCAAATATGGTGATCAGCATGCTGTACTATCTTTATGGTAGTAAAAGTATAAATGAACAATGTATGAGTACAGTAACAATGTACACATTAAATGTTGTTTGCAAAGACATTGGGGAACATTTTATCAAAACCAGTAAAAGCCACACTAGTAAAGGATTTGATTGATCGCTCTACTTTTGCACCAGTTTTGCTGCAATTTGCCTTGCACTGGATTCTATAACCATGCCTCAGTGTTCTGTTTTATAATATCAAATATGTCAAAAAGGTAGAGTTATGCTTTAAACTGAACATTTTTCTGTACAACTATAACATTTATATCCACACATTGACCTCAACTAGAAGTAATGTTGACAATGCTGCCTGCTACATCAGTGTTTTTGGCTAGAATGTATGATTTGTCATATTACAGAGAGATAGAGATATTTGGTGTGTGTATTACAGAAGCCACGTTCCCCACTCCTTTGAGGTATATGTATCACAGGGTCCCCTTGCTTCCAAGGTGTCTGTGTCACAGAAGCTCCCTGCCTCTGAGGTGTATGTATAACAGAAGTCCCTCCCCCACTGCCTCTGATGTGTGTTACACAAGCCTGACCATCTCCCAGTTCTGAGGTGTGCATAAAATGGAAGCCACTCTGCTATGGTATGTGTGCATTACTATCCAGCTTGCTTGATATCTCCAAAACGAGTTTGTGGAGACTCTGCCACATCTGAGGAGGGTCACATTTACCAACATTAAACACCTTTGAGATAGCAATAAGTCATTTTTCTGCATACATTATTCATTGATTTTCTCTACAAACAGTAGTGAAACAGTAGTGAAAGCTTAGTCAGATTTTGTTTTATATTTGACTGTGTTGTGAGAGCCTACCTAAGCAGTCTGCTCAAATAGTGGGAGCTAGGTAGACCTTCACACCACAAGGTGGTTAGCATGTGTTATTGGTTAGGTCTATCATCTGAAGAAAAATCTGACTCTGTGTTGTGAATACAAAGGGACAGCCAGTGATGTCAGGAAGAACACCTGATCAGGCACCAATCTCTGGTTCAATTTTCATCCCCCTAACTCTCTTCACAGACATTAACAGAAGGCTTTGCCAAGCTTTGTGTAAATGTTGATGTCATGGTTGGCATTCAGGAGGCTGTAAAAGCTTGGATTGTGCCTTCATTTGTAAGCACACCATAATGTCTGTGTGTGCTTTCAGGGTCCTTGTACACTGAAAGCAGTACCAAGTCATGCACAGCACTCAGCACCACAACCCTTCCATCTTTGCACATGATGCTGTTTGATACAACCCCATTTAGTATAACGAAATGGTATACAAAAATACTGATTGCCATATTTGATTTTTCTTAGCACTCTGCACTGCATTGTGAAAATTGTTACTATAGACTACAACATTGTGTTACAAAGCCTATCCAGCATGGTGTGGTGCCAGTATGCCCCATTTGGCACCGCTTTTTACAACAACTTTTTACAAAGCCCCAGTTGCCACCATTTACAATGTGTGTGGGTGTTAAAGCCCCTTATTATGTTGAAACCATCTTAAGATAGATGTCCCTTAGCCCAGACCTAATAATATTTAGATATGGCAAAAATATAATGATTCAAGAACATGATGGACCTGATTCACTAAAGCTCCTCTGTGATGGACAACATCGAAGCACACAAATAAACTTGGCTTAGATTTGTTGAAAAGTGTTAGCTAGTAGGTGACAAATTTTCTCTCTTGCCTGGGTCATATTGAATTATTATGAGATTTGCTAAAAGTACAATGAATCAACAGTTGCACAACTTCTTATTTATTAACTTTTCTGCAGCCCCTGTGCATTTTATATGATCCAGGTGAGGTTTGGAAACTTTTATCCAGGGACCGCTGTACACATGCTACATCTTAGGTTGCCTTAGCCTAGAACCGTCTGACATGTGTACAAGCCTTTAGGTAACCCTTCAATTTCTGGCAACGGTCACAGGCAATCATTGTTGGGTGGGTGTATAGTGTACTGGTTAAAGACAGCACCCTTTGACACACAAGACCAAGGTAAGCCAGTAGGTATTCAATGAGAAGTCCTTGAGCAAGACATCCTAATGTTCTAGGGTGGCCCACTGGGTGCGCCAGTAGTGGCTGCAGCTATCAAACGCTTTGAGTCAGAGAGGAAAAAAGTGTTACACAAATTTTAACATTATTATTTTTTCAGTTGTCTTTGTATGTGGTTAGTGAGTAGTACAAAGCTTTGGATATAATAGAGTGGTGTTTTTTTAAGTGGCGAGGACATAGTATGAGTAGTACCAGAAAGATGGGTACTAGCTAAAAGTGAGCCCTATACAGGGAGTGCAGAATTATTAGGCAAGTTGTATTTTTGAGGAATAATTTTATTATTGAACAACAACCATGTTCTCAATGAACCCAAAAACTCATTAATATCAAAGCTGAATATTTTTGAAAGTAGTTTTTAGTTTGTTTTTAGTTTTAGCTATTTTAGGGGGATATCTGTGTGTGCAGGTGACTATTACTGTGCATAAATATTAGGCAACTTAACAAAAACAAATATATACCCATTTCAATTATTTATTTTTACCAGTGAAACCAATATAACATCTCAACATTCACAAATATACATTTCTGACATTCAAAAACAAAACAAAAACAAATCAGTGACCAATATAGCCACCTTTCTTTGCAAGGACACTCAAAAGCCTGCCATCCATGGATTCTGTCAGTGTTTTGATCTGTTCACCATCAACATTGCGTGCAGCAGCAACCACAGCCTCTCAGACATTGTTCAGAGAGGTGTACTGTTTTCCCTCCTTGTAAATCTCACATTTTATGATGGACCACAGGTTCTCAATGGGGTTCAGATCTGGTGAACAAGGAGGCCATGTCATTAGTTTTTCTTCTTTTATACCCTTTCTTGCCAGCCACACTGTGGAGTACTTGGACGCATGTGATGGAGCATTGTCCTGCATGAAAATCATGTTTTTCTTGAAGGATGCAGACTTCTTCCTGTACCACTGCTTGAAGAAGGTGTCTTCCAGAAACTGGCAGTAGGACTGGGAGTTGAGCTTGACTCCATCCTCAACCCGAAAAGGCCCCACAAGCTCATCTTTGATGATACCAGCCCAAACCAGTACTCCACCTCCACCTTGCTGGCGTCTGAGTCAGACTGGAGCTCTCTGCCCTTTACCAATCCAGCCACGGGCCCATCCATCTGGCCCAATCTTGACGTTTCAGCTTGTGTGTCTTGTTCAGTGGTGGTCGTCTTTCAGCCTTTTTTTAACTTGGCCATGTCTCTGAGTATTGCACACCTTGTGCTTTTGGGCACTCCAGTGATGTTGCAGCTCTGAAATATGGCCAAACTGGTGGCAAGTGGCATCTTGGCAGCTGCACGCTTGACTTTTCTCAGTTCATGGGCAGTTATTTTGCGTCTTGGTTTTTCCACACACTTCTTGTGACCCTGTTAACTATTTTGAATGAAACGCTTGATTGTTCGATGATCACGCTTCAGAAGCTTTGCAATTTTAAGAGTGCTGCATCCCTCCGCAAGATATCTCACTATTTTTGAATTTTCTGAGCCTGTCAAGTCCTTCTTTTGACCCATTTTGCCAAAGGAAAGGAAGTTGCCTAATAATTATGCACACCTGATATAGGGTGTTGATGTCATTAGACCACACCCCTTCTCATTACAGAGATGCACATCACCTAATATGCTTAATTGGTAGTAGGCTTTCGAGCCTATACAGCGTGGAGTAAGACAACACGCATCAAGAGGATGATGTGGTCAAAATACTCATTTGCCTAATAATTCTGCACTCCCTGTATGGGCCCCTCAGATTTACAGGTTTAGGGGCTCGGTGTAATCACAGCTTTAGCATCCCCAATTGCTACACCACTGGGCACAGTATAATGGGTGCTGACAAGCTGGAGCATACTAATTTGGGTACTGGAAAGCTGGGACACTCTGTTGGAGGCACAGTATCATTGGCACACTACATTGGAAACTGGTGGCCCTGTTCACTTTTAGCCACATGCTCCCTGTTTCTCAGATTCAGCTTTACATCGAAGTTCCGATGTAAGCTCCAGCTAAGCAGAAACTTAGTGAATCATGTCCGTTCTAACAAATCTATCATATATATATATATATATATATATATATATATATATATATATATATATCTAGATAAAGACCTATATTTACCCATACTCATAGCATACATTACACAACATTTTACCACATTTGCTTGTTTTTGAGGTTTCATGCGTGCTCTTCTGCTTTTTGCTCTTTGTGTTTTCATTTGGTATGGCCGTGGCATTAGCTTATATATTTTAAACTCTTTTCATTTTTTTTTAAATATTGTGTATGGCTTTTAATTATAAATTATGTGAGCTGACTTTTCTATTGTGATGACTGGAATATTGTGTGTTTGTTATTGAATGTTTGTCTCAGCATCTCTCATACTTTGTCTCATTGGCTGTTTTATTCTCCATGCTCCATTGCAGATGCTCTCGTTCATAACATAGGTAACTATCACTCTCTTTTGCACATAGGCATTAACTTCCAATCTATGTATACAATTTCCTCATTACACCTTGTCCTCAACCCTGTGTATGTGTTTTCCTTTCCCTTTTCCGTTCTTAAAATGGAATTTCCACAGAAAAGCAAAAATGGAAATTCCAATTTACCGGTGACTCTTCTATGTCATCACGCTGAAAGCGCAGCCGTCAATGAGCCTTCTGTAACCAAGTGCAGGAGTCTCACATTGATGTTCCCTATAATGCTTGGTAGACGGTTAAATTCAATGAACTTGATTCACAAAGCAGTGATAACTGTTATCACGCTGTGAAAAGTGCTTAGCAGGAAAACGGTTACCGCGCGCAAAAATTCGCGTTTGCACGATAACACAAATTTTCCATGCGTTAGCGTTCCACGCATGCGTTATCACGTGAACGTTACCGCGCAAAAATTCATGTCATCACGCAAATTTTTGTGCGCGATAACCATTTTTTGCGACAAAATGCGCGCAAAGCACTTTTTCGCAGCCGTGATAACAGTTATCATGGCTTTGTGAATCAAGCCCCATGCATTTTTCATAGAGTATCATTGCATTTCAGTTTCACTTTCTATTTCCAGCAAAAATAGCTGCTGTGATCCTTTCAGAATCTGGGAGACACCTCTGTAGGAACAAAAACCAACAAACCAGGAAGTTCAAGTTTTCCTAAAGGTCTAATTCCTGAGAGATTAAAGCAAACCTGGGATGAAAATAAAATGATGAGATAAACAATTGTATCAAATAGAACTTTCCCTAAACTTCATACTCCTATTTTAACAATCTAGGTTTAAAGTGTTAACTGTCTCCGGTGAATGAGGACAGTGTTTTAGTGTTTATTGTTCCCATACAGACACACTTTTAACTTTAAAAAAAAATGTTCTATCCCGTGCACTGTCCCAAATCACAGAAGTGATTCTCAGCCACAAAGGAGTTTTATGACTTCTAATTTGTTATGAGTGAAAGTTACAATGCAGTCTGACTTTCCTAACTGCAGTGAAACTGTCATGTAGAGCCTTGGGTTCACAGCCCTTACAATAAGGAAAAAAGGAGTAAAAAGTATAGTTCTAAGTAGGATTGGAACTATTCATTCATGTGTTTATCTCCTAACGTTGCATGTCAATTTAGGTACCTTTTAAGGAGAGCCACAGTATAAAATGTAGCATCTGTGAGTAGCGTTTGGGTTCCAAAGCACCCATTTTAAAGAGCATGAACGCTTCTTGCTGCCATGCATTCTGGTGTTTGCAGATTTTAAGTGCTAAAAAAAAATCTGCTCTACGGAGTGGCATTGGTTATCAGATAAGTATGTTTTTACTAGGTGTTTGCACCCTCTTTACATTGATTGATGATCACATAGTGCTGAAAGGCTTTGTCCAAAGATGTCCAGACTTTGTTGCCTTGAGTTTCTGAGAGACTGACCTTTATTAATGTGTATTTTTAATGTTCTGAAATTGATGTTGGTATGCAGCTGCTGGTCAAGGTTTCTGCTGCATAAAAGTAAAAAAGCGGTGAATGTGATTCACCTTTGGCATGTGGGGAATGTAATATTTGGGCGACGTGTCTGTTCTAAAATACATGGAGTTTGACTGGACAGCAACATAATCCATTCATGTTTATTGGCTTTTATTATGGTATGTGCGTTCTGAGACTGGCAGTCCCCATGCATAGTTAGTTTGGTTGAAAGAAGACATCTGTCCATCATGTTCAACCAGTAAATGTGGTACATTTCTTTCTTGCACTCTTTCATGCCAATTCTTTGAGATGTGTGTGCGTGTGTGTGTGCACATGTGTGTGTGCGCGCATGCACCTGTGCACCATCAAAGAGTTTGTCAAATCCAGTGCTTGAGGTGATGCTCCAAAGTGCTAGACGCAAGGGCTGAAAATACAAAATGGGGAGCGCACTCTGAGAAGAGTCATAAACAGTGAATACAGCACTGGTAGAATGCTCTTACCTGTGGGGTTGGCTGAAAAACCCATATTCAGCAAGCTGGCTTTGTCCTACTAAGCTGGGTACTCTGCTCAACGGCTCCTGGTGGTGGGTTGGGCGAGGTCCTCCTTAAGGTGGCCACTAATGATCCAATCTTTTTCATCCAATCTTACCATTTCTAGGTAATATAAGGTAACTGCCTGATGTATCCATTTAGTATTTTCACTTAATTTACCCTTATACTACATAGAATAGGTAAGATTGGATGAAAAAGATTGGATCATTAGTGGCCACCATTACAGCCTGGGTCTGTGTGCAGGGTGGATAAGCTGGAGCTGTGTGTAACAGTGTGCTCTGCTATGCAGCGAGCAGGGTGAACAGCTGCAGATGTCTCGAGTGGGGGAGAGCATGTGGCAATGAATGCGGTTTTTTGCAGTCTGTGTGCATGTGGAAGCAGGATAGGAACGCCCTGAAGAAAGCAATTAGCGTATCAATGGATACATGTGAGGTTTATTTTGCAACGTATTTCCCAAGAGTATAGGTCCCTCACTTCATCAGGCAAACCTTTTTGAGATGAAGGCAAAAAGCCCTTACAAGGCCTGGGCCAGTTAGCCTTAAAAGGTGAAAACATTTCTTCCAGGCCACAGATGGAAATGCGATACAATCCCTGGATCAACTCTCCCAGAAATGACCTAGTAATTATAACCGTGGTTGTCCTTCAATGCAAGGAAAGCATCCAACTCCTCATTAAATGCAGAATTTATAGAATTTGCCATAACTACTTCCTGTGTTAAGATATTCCACATTTTAACTTCTTTGCTTAGATTGCAGACTTACTGAAGTTAATAAACAACAAGCCCAATGCATACTTTATTGATTTTATATATTACTGTCCTACAGCTTTAAAATGTGACTTCAGCAATGGGACACCATAGCTTTAAATGTGTCTGGTAAAAATCCTATTATCCTCTTATCATGTCTTATTTTTTTAATTTAATTTTAATTCCATCAGATAAAAATAAATACTAGACACATACTATGGTATGTTGTCTGACTTAACCACTTATGTACCAGTGGTCTCTGCCCCCTTAAGGACCAGAGACCGCTGGTACAATAACAACGGAATCCCGTCGAATTGCTGTGCATACCTGCTGCAATCGCCGTCACCGCCGCACACCAGGATCCTTCTGACATGAGTCGGTCAGGAGCCACTTCCATTGGCTCCTGACCGTGTCTATCAATGTAAGCCAATGGGAGCGGCTTGCATTGATAGACACGCCAGGAGCCAATGAAATCTGCTCCTGACCGACTCACATGTCTCTGTCATCATTGAGACAGGCAGAGCCAGTGAGCTATTTACACATACAAGAGCAGGGGATGAAAATTCTGTAAAACCCCACAGCTGGAAGTGAGGTTTCCATTGTCTTAGAAAATCATACATTCTCACAGATTAGACTGGAACAATCATTTTATTGGCAACACATTTCAAAGGATCTTGCATTTCTATTTGATAACATATTTGGCATGGTTCCCTTTATATTTTGGCCTTCCAAAGTAATATTTTGAAAATGCTTATTCAAACACACAGTCATGGCTGTTGCGCCACCACCTACTGTTTAAGGCATGTACTGCACCTTTTCAGTGTGAAGATGTTGCTGCCCGTGCAAGAGCCAGGTGAAATACATCATAGTGTACTGACTTGCTGCATATAACTAGCCTTTATATGTGCAGGTTTGCAGAAAACCTCCATTTGCTCCTGGAGACACAACTACTATGAGGGTTCTGGCATCTATCCAAGTCTAAAGCTGGAGCTAAGGGCAGAGCAGAGTGAGGAACAGTGACAGACACCAGGAGATGGGCAGATATGGTGGAGCATGTTTAAGTTAACATGCTATGTGCTGATGCTCTGTGAGCCTGTGCATATGGATGCATAGGTGTTTCAGAACTGCTTTTTGGGAGTAATCTGAGTCTTCAGGATCGATTTATAAAAAAGAAAAGAAAAAATATGAATGCAGACTTAACATAAAAATACTGCCATGCTATTTATAAAGATGCAGTTGTCACCTCACTAGTGTCACGCTGCATGCGTATCATACGTTTTGCTTGAACATAAGATTTTTGCTTGAAAATAAGAACTGCCCTGAAAATAAGCCCTTGCATGATTTTTCGGGATTTTTGAGGATGCTCAAAATATAAGCCCTACTCCAAAAATAAGGAAGTATTTATTTACCTACGGGGGCTGCTCCCTAGTCCTCTCCCTATATGTGGGCATTCATCGTGTCTGCACCTGTGCCACAGTACCACAGCTTGAAGCAGCCACGGTGATGCTGCACGGCCCTGGCTGCCACAATGTATACCAGGAGATGTACTTCATTGATGTGATTACATCTGTTGCCTGGCTGCACAAAATCACTACAGCTACTTTGAAGTTCTTTCGCACTCGCTTTGACATAACATTGAAGAATATGGCAATCCATGTATCCTCCACAAACATCTGCACAGCATTATCATGTCTACCCACATGAAAGAGAAACAGGGACCGTTTCATTATTTTTCCTCCTTTATCAGCCTTCATTCTTATACCTTAGCAGCCCTTACTCTCCTGACCTCTAGCCTTTAACACCTCAGGTAGCTTATCTCAGCCATCTATAAATGCAAGTGCTAATAGTAGGCAGCGTGATGTTGGTGTACATATGACTGCTTTGTCCACCTGCAAGGTGGTGTTGCATTATAATAGCAGATTTCCATTCATTTCAGCACAGAGGCTGTCTACAGCTCAAGAGCCAGTACAGCCTGAGATGTGTAGCAGTGTTCTAAGTAAATAAACTGTGTGCTGGCTACTGCAAGTGCTAGGCTCCAGGCTCCTGTGGGGCAAATCAATGGGAGCAGGTCCAAGTGCCTTTGGGGAAGGTTATAAGGAGTCTGCCAGGATCTGTTTGCATGTCTTCTTATCCTTTAGGCACTTTGATGTCTTTCCATCCATTTTTAGACTGCAGCAACTGATTTTCATTTAGGCCAAAATCTTAGCAGTTTGCACAGCATACATTTGTTCTGCAAGTACATGCACAGTTTCTGGACTTTGTGTAACTGTAACCTGCGAATAGAAAAGCCTATTCAAAAGTTCAATAGCATAAACAGTGCAAATACAATTATGCTTACACCATATAATGGGTTTGGCATAGATTATCCTATACATATATTTTATCTTTTATATCATCAAAATACACACGTTTATATTATCAACCACCTTGCCACACAGCAAGAACACATCTGTACTGTAGGTGCTCTCCAAGACCCCCCTGAGGATAACCCTTCTAAAAGTAGGGGTCAAGGAAACAACAGTCCTCTTCTTAGTGACCGGATACTATGATTAGGTTTAGCAGGAAACCGCACAGCTCCTTTTCCAAGATAGTCACCATTTCCCTCTCCATCATAGTGGCTGTGAGAAAACACAAGTAGTGGTGTTGACAGAACTGCGATTTACTCAACCTTCTCTCAGTTACCATGACCAGAATGGGAGGGAAGTAACAACTGCACTAGGACCATCCCTAGGGTTTTTTCCTATGTCTCCACTGCATTCTTCAGAAATGTCTTCAGATTAGAGATGGCCTGAACCTCCGATTTTAGGTTCGCAAACTTCCACGTAAGTTCGGTTTGCGCAAATTTTCGCGAACCGCAATAGACTTTAATGGGGAGGCGAACTTTGAAAACTCTTATGCAGGCCACAAAAGTGATGGAAAAGATGTTTCAAGGGGTATAACACCTGGAGGGGGGCATGGCGGAGTGGGATAGACGCCAAAAGTCCCAGGGAAAAATCTGGATTTGACCAAAGCAGCGTTTTAAGGGCAGAAATCACATTGAATGCTAAATTGCAGGCCTAAAGTGCTTTAAAACATCTTGCATGTGTATACATCAGTCAGGGAGTGTAATTAGAGTACTGCTTCACACTGACACACCAAACTCACTGTGTAACGCACCGCAAACAGCTGTTTGTGTAGTGACGGCCATGCTGGACTGGTGCGCACCATGGTGAGATTGCTCTTCCTCAGTGATATCAGGTAATGTCTGACTGCCTTATCAACTTTCGATGGTTCTTTTTCTACCATTGTTAAAGCTTACATCTATTTTTTTTAATTTACATTTTCTGCTGGTTGTTCAGTACCTGTAACGAGAATCTGTTATGGAGGGCAAGTTTGCCATTGTGAGTGACCACGGGTAATGGCCGGGGAATCAGGGTTCGATTCCGGTCCAGAGTGGGAGCTTGAAAACCGGCTAGTACCACCACACATCCAAGTAAGGACCCATTTGCTGTGTAAGTAATGTACCTGCCCTGACCGTGCTTTGCAGACCAGACATCTGTGGTCAGATGGACCCTTGACCCAGCGCTGTGTGCCAGAGATGACACCACTTGCCTTTAGCGAGAATGTGTTATGGAGGGCAAGTCTGCCATTCATTCAACTGTGTGAAAATTTTGATGGTACTTTCCCAGTAGCATGGTGACCACGGGTAATGGCTGGAGAATCTTGGTTCGATTCCAGGCCGGAGTGGGAGCCTAAGAAACGGCTACCACCACCACACATTCAAGGAAGGCAGCAGGCACGCTGTGGGAAAGGAGCAGGAACGGCTACCACACATCCAAGGAAGGCAGCAGGCATGGCATGCACGTCCCGAGGTAGTGACCAAAAATAACAATACAACAGGACTTTCTAGGCCCTGCTGTATATGACACTGATCGACTTTACTACCTGTAACGAGAATCTGTTCTGGAGGCCAAGTCTGCCATCCATTCAAGTGAAAGGTATGCACTGACTGCCAGATATAATACAATGTGCAGTCACAGATGCAGTGAAAGGTATGCAGTTACTGCAAACAGCTGTTTGTGTAGTGACGGCCGTGCTAGACTGGTGTGCACCATGACGAGAGTGCAGGTGATGGCGGCTTTCCAGACCATATGGTCGCCGGGCTGAGGTAGCTGAATGACAGAACAGTGACTGTCCAGCTGATCAAATTTGATCTGTCCACAATGAAGCAACGACCTTGTACATGCACCAGAAAAATTATTATAGCGGCCGCTGCTAGCAGCGCCTTAAAAATTCAGGAATCCACCTGGAGTCCTGGACCCTGTTGGTGGTGGCGGAGAAGGCTGTCAAGCAACCTGCGGGCAGAGGTGCTGTGTGGGGAGCGACTTAGTCTTGGGGCAAGCAGTCACACGGCGTGAAGACAGAGATGCTGTGTGTGGGGACTGACTTAGTCTTGGGGCAGGCAGTAGCCCTCCGGGATCCATGCCTCATTTTGATAAAGGTGAGGTACTGAACACTTTTGTGACTTAGGCGACTTCTCTTCTCAGTGACAATGCCTCCAGCTGCGCTGAAGGTCCTTTCTGACAGGACGCTTTAGGCAAGGCAAGACAGAAGTTGGAAGGCAAATTTTGACAGCTCTGGCCACAGGTCAAGCCTGCGCGCCCAGTAATCCATCGCTGCTCATACTGTCTATGGTTCTTTCTCTACCATTAAGGTTGAAGAGAAATCGAGAGCCCAATATGGTGTAGTATGTCAAAATTGATTGGATAAATGAAACAGTGAGATAGTAATACTCACAAACACGGGTTACCACCTAGGTAACCACTCATTAGGCAGGTGTGGAGATTAGACCTGTCCTCACTCAGGATTAAGAAGTCACTCTCTGTAGATAGGAAGAAAGGGGGTAGATCACCCCTCCACCTGGGGTGGACTCAAATATATTGGTAGGTGAACAGAGGCGCCAGAAGGATAAAAGTACATAAAATTTTTAAAAAATTGCTGGGAGGAAGTGGTGGACTCGCCTCCGTTAAAGCAGACACCAAGGACTGTAAATATATAGATATACACATTTATTGAAAATACCCCAAAGATGGAACGCGTTTCGCGGGCACAGCCCACTACTTTTATCCTTCTGGCGCCTCTGTTCACCTACCAATATACTTTCTCTACCATTGTTAAAGAAAGCGCATGGCCGGGGAGTCAGGGTTCGATTCCGGGCCGGAGTTTGAGCCTGAGAAATGGCTACCACCACACATCCAAGGAAGGCAGCAGGCATGGAATGCAAGTCCCGAGGTCGTGACAAAAAATAACAATACAGGAGGACTTTAAAAGCCCTGCTGTATATGACACTACTAATCGACTTTACCACCACCACACATCCAAGTAAGGACCCATTTGCTGTATAAGTAATGTACCTGCCCTGACCGTGCTTTGCTGACCAGGCATCTGTGGTCAGACCCTTGACCCAGCGCTGTGTGCCAGAGAGGACACCACTTGCCTTTAACGAGAATCTGTTATGGAGGGCAAGTCTGCCATCCATTCAAGTGAAAGGTATGCACTGACTGCCAGGTATAATACAATGTGCAGTCACAGATGCAGTGAAAGGTATGCAGTGACTTATATTACAATACGATGTGCAGCTGTCACACAGGTGCAGTTAACATATATGCTCGGAGTGGTATATTACACAGTGTGCGGTCACACAGGTACCCATCACAGGTACTGTGAACAATTATGCAATGACAGGTATTACAAATGTGCACCTGTCGCACACACACAGGTACCGGACAGGCACAGTGACACTGCGTGCACTCACGTAGGTAGGTGGGTGCACTAAAGTGAACAACAAGTAGTAGGTATATGCAGTGATGGGTATTACAATGTGCACCTGTCACACACAGACAAGTACCGGACAGGCACAGTGACACTGCGTGTGCTCACGTAGGTAGGTGGGTGCACTGAAGTGAACAACAGGTAGTAGGTATATGCAGTGATCGGTATTACAATGTGCACCTGTCACACACAGACAGGTACCGGACAGGCACAGTGACACTGCGTGTGCTCACATAGGTAGGCGGGTGCACTGAAGTGAACAACAGGTAGTAGGTATATGCAGTGATCGGTATTACAATGTGCACTTGTCACACACAGACAGGTACCGGACAGGCACAGTGACATTGCGTGCGCTCACGTAGGTAGGTGGGTGCACAGTGAACAACAGGTAGTAGGTATATGCAGTGATGGGTATTACAATGTGCACCTGGCACACACACAGGTAGTCACTGAATGTGCTGGGCCTGGCAGTGGCACACACAGTAGGAATTACCAAGGCTGTCTATGCAACACAAGTGTCAGTGGACCACAAAAAAAAAAAAAAAAATAGGTCACAAGAACAAGATTAGCTCTCAAAAGAGCTGTTGAGGGGTGCTTTTTTAGCAATAAAAATCAGCAAGGAGCAAGCTAAGAGCCTAACTAAGCTTTCCCTATGAGAGTCTGCAGCAGCTTTCCTTGCTCTAATTAATGCAAGTACACGAGTGAGTGAAAAGCTTGACGCTGCCTGCCTTTTATAAGGGGGGGGGGGGGGGGAGTGGCTCCAAGAGGGAGTGTAGCCTGATTGGCTACAATGTGCCTGCTGACTGTGATGTAGAGGGTCAAAGTTGACCCTCATGATGCACTATGGGGGCGAACCAAACTTCCGGAAAAGTTTGCGGTTCTTAGCGTTCGCAAACCCCGGAAGTTCGCCGGCGAACAGTTCAAGCCATCTCTGCTTCAGATTTCGAGGGAAAAGGATTTTTTGTTGGAGGGAGGGGGTGGTGGTTCTGATTTAATTTCAGCACTAGTCCCTGCTCAGGTCATCTATAAACTGCAATGCAAGTTAGCAACTATAGGGGAGCAGGTGCAATTTTGGAGTGCAGAATCGCTGAGTATAGCTAAACTCAGCCACCGACGGGCACAGGGATCGGTTATATTGTTAGGGATGGGTCTATAGATTGGTTATGTGTTGAGCTACAGTGTTGCCAAGCTCAGAGAGCAGCAGGGGTGGAATTTTAGGAGATAGGAACAGGGTTCATCTATAATATATGGTAGATAAGCTAGCAGAGAGGGGGATTAAGGGAGGTTAGTGTTAGGTGATAATGTATGGAAGAGAGAGATTATTATTATTATTATATAGTATTTATATAGCCCATACTCCATATAGCACTTATTATCTTTCACAGTGCTGTACAGAGTACATATAGTCTTGTCACTTAACTATCCATAGGGGCTCACAATCTAATCCCTACCATAGTCATATGTCTATGTATGTATTGTGTAGTGTATGTATCCTAAACTAGGGCCAATTTAGGGGGAAGATAATTAATTTAGCTGTATGTTTTTGGTATGTGGGAGGAAAACAGAGAGCCCAGAGGAAACTCATGCAGACATGAGGATAACATACAAACTACATGCAGATAGTGCCCTGGCTAGGATTTGGACCTGGGGACCCAGCTCTGCAAGGCGGGCTGCTGTCAGACATGAAGATATTACTGATATTCTAACTATCAGCAATATCTCAAGCCAAATTTCACCATCAGCTTCACTTTATGAACACATTCAGTGGAGTAGCAATAGGGGATGAAGAGGTAGCCACTGCATTAAGGCCCCTGGAACCAGAGGGGCCAACTATGGGCCCTTCTTCAACTGGTTTTATTAGCTCTTTATTAGTGCTAGGCTGGTAATGATCACCTCTATATGTGCTTTCATTAGTAGAGATGGTCCGAATGGTTCCCGGCGAACTTCCGAGGTTCCCGATCGTGGAAAACCGCAAACTTTACCGGAAGTTCGATTCGCCCCCATAGTGCATCATGAGGGTCAACTTTGACCCTCTACATCACAGTAAGCAGGCACATTGTAGCCAATCAGGCTACACTCCCTCCTTGAGGCCCTCCCCCCTTATAAAAGGCAGGCAGTGTCAGACTTTTCACTCACTCGTGTGCCTGCATTATTTAGAGAAGAGAAAGCTGCTGCAGACTCTCATAGGGAAAGATTAGTTAGGCTCGTGTAGGCTTTTTAGCTTGCTCCTTGCTGATTCTTATTGCTAAAAAAGCACCCCTCAACAGCTCTTTTGAGAGCTAATCTTGTTCTTGTGATCTATTTTTTTTTGTGTGGCCCACTGACACTTGTGTTGCATAGACAGCCTTGGTAATTCCTACTGTGTGTGCCACTGCCAGGCCCAGCACATTCAGTGACTACCTGTGTGTGTGCAAGGGGCGCATTGCAATACCCATCACTGCATATACCTACCTGTTGCTCACAGCGCACCCACCTACCTACGTGAGCTGAGCGCACACAGTGTCACTGTGCCTGTCCGGTACCTGTCTGTGTGTGACAGGTGCACATTGTAATACCCACTGCATATACCTACCTGTTGTTCACTGTGCACCCACCTACCTACGTGAGCGCACGTAGTGTGATATACCACTCCGTGTATACCTGTTAACTGCACCTGTGTGACTGCACATTGTATTAGTCAAGTCAGTGCATACCTTTCACTTCATCCCCCCAATATGGACAAAACGGACAAAACAGGCAGAGGTAGAGGCAGACCCAGAGGAAGGCCACCCGGCAGGTCTGTGCGAGGTCGTGTTGAAGTGATTTCGTGTGGCCCTGGCCCAAAGTACAGTGCTCAGAAGAAGGCACGTCCCATCAACTCCCAAGATTGTCAGGACGTGGTTGGCTATTTAACACAGAACACCTCATCTTCCGCAGCCCCCAGTGCTACTACAAGCACCACAGCCGCTGCATTTGACACTTCACAGGAGTTAATTGGTGGGGAATTAACTGATTCACAGCCATTATTGTTACAACCAGATGAAGGCGCTAAGCAAGTTACACCACCTCATATGTCTGAGTTAGGCGGCGACACTGGACGTAACGTATGAGGATGATAAGGTACCTGCTGTTGGTGCAGTTTTGAAGGTGTCTGAGGCAAGCGGAGCTGGGCAGGATGATTATGATGATGACGATGATACGGATACCACGTGGGATCCTAAGAAACAAGATGACCAAGTGGACAGTTCAGAGGGGGAGCCAGAGAGGAGTAGGAGGAGACGAGTTGCTGAAAGAAGCAGGGGGGGGGGACGCATCGTCAGAAACAGCTGGTGGCAGTGTAAGGCGCCAGCCAACATGCCCTTCAGCGTCAGCTGCTGATGCCACTATAGTGCCATCACCCCAAGGGGGCTCAGCGGTTTGGACATTTTTTAGTGTGTCGTCCGTAGATCAGAGCAATGCCATCTGTTCTCTCTGCCTCCAAAAATTGAGCCATGGAAAGGCCAACACCCATGTAGGGACAACTGCCTTACGAAGGCACCTGCAGAAAAGGTACAAACTGCAATGGGAAGAGCACCTGAGCAAAAGCAGCACACAAAAACAAAGCCACCCTCCTTCTCCTCTTCCTCCTTCAGGTGCAGCATCTTCAGCCGCTTTCTCCCTTGCACTTTCACAGTCACCCTCCTTCACTCCGCCTCTGCCCTTGAGCGGTTCCTGCTCCTCTGCCCACAGCAGCCAGGTGTCCGTGAAGGAATCTTTGAGCAGAAAAAGCCAATTTCTGCCAGTCACCCCCTTGCCCGGCGTCTGACAGCTGGTTTGGCGGAACTGTTAGCTCGCCAGCTGTTACCATAACAGCTGGTGGACTCTGAGGCCTTCCGTAAATTTGTGGCCATCGGGACACCGCAGTGGAAGATACCAGGCCTCAATTATTTCTCTAAAAAAGTGATACCCAAACTGTACCGTGAAGTTGAGAGGCAAGTGGTGTCATCTCTGGCACACAGCGTTGGGTCAAGGGTCCACCTGACCACGGACGCCTGGTCTGCCCAGCATGGTCAGGGCAGGTACATTACTTACACAGCCCATTGGGTCAACCTGGTGACCAATGGCAAGCAGGGAGTACGTGGCTGTGACCAACTTGTGACACCTCCATGGCTTGCAGGCAGGCCTCCTGCCACCTCCTCTCCTCCTCCTCCTGCTACATCCTCTTCACTATCGTCCTCCTCCTTGGCTTAGCGGCAGTTCAACTCTACTGGTGCTGCAATCTCCTCTCCAGCTACACAGCCCCATCTCCCCAGGGCCTATGCTGCATGCCAGGTACGACGGTGTCACGCCATCTTAGACATGGCTTGCATGAAAGCGGAGAGTCACACTGGATCAGCTCATCTGGCTGCTCTTAACAAACAGGTGGATCTGTGGCTGACCCCGCACCAGCTGGAGATCGGCAACGTGGTGTGTGACAACGGCGGCAATCTAATTTCCGCTTTGAATTTGGGAAAGCTGACACGTGTACCCTGCATGGCACATGTGCTGAATCTAGTCATTCAAAGATTTGTGTCAAAGTACCCAGGCTTAGAGGACGTCCTGAAGCAGGCCAGGAAGTTGTTTGGGCATTTAAGGCGGTCTTACACGGCCATGGCACGCTTTACGGACATTCAGCAGAGAAACAACTTGCCGGTGAGACACTTGATATGTGATAGCCCGACTCACTGGAATTCGACCCTGGTCATGTTTTCTTGCCTGCTAGAACAGGAGAAAGCCGTCACCCAGTACCTGTACAATTACAGTAAAAGGACACAATCTGGGGAGATGGGGATGTTCTGGCCCAACAACTGGACACTGATGCGAAATGCATGCAGGCTCATGCGGCCGTTTGAGGAGATGACCAACCTGGTGAGTTGCAGTGAAGGCACCATCAGCGACTTGATCTTGTACGCTTACTTCCTGGAGCGTGCTGTGTGTAGAGTGGTGGATCAAGCTGTGGAGGAGCGTGAACAGGAACAGTTACCAGAGGAACAATTGTGAGAGCAATTTTCACCAGAACCATATGTTTCCTCAACACCTGCGGCAGCACAGAGGGGGGAGGAGGAGGAAGAGTCGTGTGGGGAAGAGAAGTCCGACTCGGATGATGAGGAAGGTGTTTCTTTGAAGGAGGAGGAGTTGGAGGCAGAAGAACAACCGAGGCAGCAGGCGTCGCAGGGGGCTTGTGCTGCTCAACGTTCCCGTGGTATTGTACGTGGCTGGGGGGAGGAGGAGGACTAACCTGACATCACTGAGGAAGAGCAAGAGGAGATGGATAGTACATCTGGATTCAACTTTGTGAAGATGACGTCTTTCATGCTGTCCAGCCTGTTGAGGGACCCCCGTATAAAAAAACTCAAGGGGAATGTGCTGTACTGGGTGGCCACGCTACTAGACCCTCGGTATAGGCACAAAGTGGCGGAGATGTTTCCAAATCACCCGAAGGCAGAAAGGATGCAGCACTTGCAGAACAAGCTGGCAACTATGCTTTACAATGCTTATAAGGGTGATGTCACAGCACAACACAATAAAGGTACCACTGCCAGTAATCCTTTTTTCCATGTCCACGCAGGCAAGGACAGGACGCTCCAGCGATCTCATGGTGATGTCGGACATGCGGACATTCTTTAGTCCAAAGCCTCGCCTTAGCCCTTCCGGATCCACCCTCCACGAACGCCTCGACCGGCAGGTAGCCGACTACCTGGACTTAAGTGTGGATGTAGAAACTGCAATTTAGCATTCAATGTGATTTCTGCCCTTAAAACGCTGCTTTGCGTCAAATCCAGATTTTTTCTTGGGGACTTTTGCCGTGTATCCCACTCCGCCATGCCCCTCTCCAGGTGTTAGACCTCTTGAAACATCTTTTCCATCACTTTTGTGGCCAGCATAAATGTTTCTAGTTTTCAAAGTTCGCCTCCCCATTGAAGTCTATTGTGGTTCACGAAAGATCACGCGAATCGAACGTTTGACTAAGGTTTGTGAACCCGGTTCACGAACCTAAAATCGGAGGTTCGGGCCATCTCTATTCATTAGTTGTTAGCATTAATAGACTGTTCTACCAAGCTTAGTCCTCTCTGACACTGCAGCTGTCCTTGGTAGGTTTTGGTGCTCCATATGTATAGAGCACTTGAGGGATCCCAATGTAAAAACCTGCACTGGGGCCCAGAGCTCCTAAGCTACGCTACTAAACCCATTGGTAACATATCTAAAAGGAAGGTTGTCCATGCAGTCTACAAAAAAATAAGCTCCAATTTGAATGATAAGCAGAGTGGATGGCTTATTAATGAAATATATGAACGTCATGTGGTGAATTATTGTCTTTAAGGGGTTGCATTTTGACATTGATGGTCATGTAGAAATGAAGCGTGCCTGTAACGAATATGTATATTGTATTATTCTAGCTGCTACTGCTAGGGGAGCAGTATTCACAGACATAGATGACACATGGGAAATATGGAAAGAGATTAATAAAGAGTTGATAGACACCATTTATTCCCTAAGCTTATTTTATCCAGGATATGTTCAGTTTGTTTTAAGACAGATACAAATTGCTTTTGTGTGATTAGGGATAAGATATTCAGTGCACTTTTATGACTGCATTCTGTTTTCTACAGAACTAGGCATTTATTTTTGGTGTGTGTGTTAGACACATTGGCTTAAATAATAATTCAGCTTAAAATTTAATAGCAGAAAGATAGAAATTAAGTTACAAGCCCAACTATGGTAAAAGGAGTGATTTTAGTTTTGGGTAATATGGACCAAGACAGGGCCTCTCGGCACACGCCACGTGGAGCCTGAGTTTGGTGCGGCTATAGCAGCAGTGGACCGAGGCAGGGCCTCTTGGCACACGCCGTGTAACGCCTCAGTTTGCCACGTCTATAGCAGCAATGGACCGAGACAGGGCCTATTGACACACGCCACGTAGCAACTGAGTTTGCTATGTCTATAGCAGCAATGGACTGAGACAGGGCCTCTCGGCACACGCCACGTAGGGCCTGAGTTTAGAAAAGCTATAGTGCCAATGGCCAGAGACAGGGCCTCTTGAGACACGCCGCGTAGCACCTGAGTTTGCCGTGTATATAGCAGCAATGGACCGAGACAGGGCCTCTCAGCACATGCCACATAGTGCCTGAGTTTGGTGCGGCTATAGCAGCAATGGACTGAGACAGGGCCTCTCGGCACATGCCACGTAGCGCCTGAGTTTGGTTCGACTATAGCAGCAATGGACTGAGACAGGGCCTCTCGGCACACGCCACATAGCGCCTGAGTTTGGTGCGGCTATAGCAGCAATGGACCGGGACAGGGCCTCTCGGCATTTGTCATGTAGCGCCTAAGTTTGGCACGGCTATAGCAGCAATGGACCGCGACAGGGCCTCTCGGCACACGCCACGTAGCGCCTAAGTTTGGCACGGCTATAGCAGCAATGGACCAAGGCAGAGCCTCACGGCACACGCCACGTAGCACCTGAGTTTGTCGCGGCTATAGCAGCAGGGACCAAGACAGGGCCTCTCGGCACACGCCGCATAGCGCCTGAGTTTGGCGCTGCTATAGCAGCAATGCTATAGTCCACGGCCAGCGCATGGGTAACTCGGGGATCTTGCGATAGCAGACAAATTAAATGAGAAAATGAAAGTAATGGATGTATTGACAGGGCCATCAACATTTGCTTGGTTAAAATTGCAGTTTTTACATCAACTTGTACACTAGTTTTAAAGAGAAACTCCAACCAAGAATTGAACTTTATCCCAATCAGTAGCTGATACCCCCTTTTACATGAGAAATAGAATGATTTTCACAAACAGACCATCAGGGTGCGCTGTGTGACTAATTTTGTGCTGAAACCCCTCCCACAAGAGGCTCTGAATACCGCGGTACTCTGGGCAAAATGCCACAATGTAACAATGTTCACAGACAGGAAATGGCTGTTTAAAGCTGTCTGTAACAGCCAGAGCAGCTAGAAACAGCTACATAACTTGCCCACAGTAACAATGTCACCATGTAATACATGTCAGAATGTGAATCTGGGAGAGGAAAGATTTTACAATGAGCAAACACTGACTAAATCATTTATACATAATTAATGTAAAAATGAAGCACTTTTTTTATTAAATTATTTTCACTGGAGTTCCTCTTTAAGTTGACACTGTAGTGAGCGGGAAATGGAGGCTGCCATATTATTATTATTATTATTGATTTATAAAGGGCCAACATATTGCTTTACACATACATAAAATAGTTGGTGTAACCAGCCTCTACTGCTACACCGCCATTGCAGGAGTTGTGGGTATCCTTCACTGCCTTAGTATACACTGCCTTTGATGTACTTAACTTGTTTGTTTAGTACAGTACTTTCTACTCCTATTGTGCCTCACAGTTTTAGGATTTTTCTGACTTTTTATCTCATGATTCACTTCCATTGGCCCATTTACTGCTGGTATTTCTGTGCTGAGATTGGCCTTGAGTCCCTGAGCATCTGCACCAGCCAATCAGAGCAGCTTTGTGAATTGATGTCTGTGATTAAAGTGACACTGAAGAAAAAAAAACTTGTGATATAATGAATTTTATGTGTAGTACAGATTAATAGAACATGAGTAGGAAGAAAAAGTCTCATATTTTTATTTTCAATTATATAGCATTTTTTTTATAACATTGCATCATTCTGTCATACTTGCAATTACAAATCACTTAAACTAATGACCTTTTGAACTCGCCTGCAGTAAAACCTTATCTGAAGTCGTGCCTCAATGTTTCTTTGATGCTTTAGAAAATAGCACTGTCTCCGACCCAAGTTGAGTCGGAGAGCTCAGAGAAGCTCTTTTGCATGAATAACTGAAGTTTCTTAACTCTTCCTGTACTGGGAACAACATGAGACTCGTTTCTTTGCTACTAATATTATGTTTCTTAGCTGTACTAAACATACAACTTATTATATAATAAGTTTATTTTCACTTCAGATCCCCTTTAACTGCCAATTTCCTGTGAAAACATAAGCATTTGAGAAGGTTGCTTGAGTCAGTCTTGTCTCGGTGCATTCATCCATGTGTGTGTCATTTGTAAGCGGAGCGATGGTAATAACATGGGCAGTCACATATTGTAAAGAAATAATACATTTAAAAAATTATAATGACTAAAATCATTTTATTAATAATATAACAAATTGGGAAAAAAATACATTTTTTGAAAAAGTAGATACCGTATATACTCGCATATAAGCCGACCTGCATATAAGCCGACCCCCCAACTTTTCCCTGAAAAACCAGGGAAAAATGATTGACCCCCATATAAGCCGGGGGTAGGAAATGCTGGATTGGTGCAGCCCCCCAGTGTGTCCCAATATAGCTAGTATAGTGCCCAGTATGGGTAGGTAGTGCCTCAGTATAGCTAGTATAGTGCCCAGTTTAGCTAGTATAGTGCCCAGTTTAGCTAGTATAGTGCCCAGTATAGCTAGTGAAGTGCCCAGTATAGCCAGTATAGTGCCCAGTATAGCCAGTATAGTGCCCAATATAGGTAGGTAGTGTCCAGTATAGCTAGTATAGTGCCCAGTATAGCTAGTAAAGTGCCCAGTTTAGCTAGTATAGTGCCCAGTATAGCCAGTATAGTGCCCAGTATAGCCAGTATAGTGCCCAGTATAGGTAGGTAGTGTCCAGTATAGCTATTAAAGTGCCCAGTTTAGCTAGTATAGTGCCCAGTTTAGCTAGTATAGTGCCCAGTTTAGCTAGTATAGTGCCCAGTTTAGCTAGTATAGTACCCCAGTATGGCTAGTATAGTGCCCCAGTATGGCTAGTAAAAGGCCCAGTTTAGCCAGTATAGTGCCCAGTATAGGTAGGTAGTATCCAGTATAGCTAATATAGTGCCCAGTATAGCTAGTATAGTGCCTAGTACAGCCAGTATAGTGCCCAGTATAGCTAGTAAAATGTCCAGTATAGCTAGTATAGTGCCCAGTATAGCTAGTATAGTGCCCAGTATAGCTAGTAAAATGCCCAGTATAACTAGTATAGTGCCCAGCATAGGTAGGTAGTGCTCCAGTATAGCGCTCTCCGCTCGCCCCGCGGGGGGAGGGGGGAGCGGGGCGCGGACCACCCGACCACTAGACCACCAAGAAAGACTCACATACAAGCCGACCCCCCAACTTTTGACCCCCTTTTTGGGGGTCAAAAATTTTGCTTGTATGCGAGTATATACGGTAGATTCACATACAAGCCGACCCCCCAACTTTTGACCCCCTCTTTGGGGGTCAAAAATTCAGCTTGTATGCGAGTATATACGGTAGATTAAAAACATTTATAGATACATTATGTTTTCCCATTTGTAAATCAAGCACATTTATTAGCATTTATAGCAATTGTCTTTCAAATGACTGCCACCGAAGTGCATTCTTTGGAAAGAGACACATAGACAGAGCAGGTAGCTCATATTATGCAGAGCTTAATGTGAGGGAGCAGTCGCTATGCACGCCTTACCAAGCAGCGCTTGTTACCATGTAAGGAGCGTGCCTTCCTTAGTCATGCGCGCTACTTACATAGCAATGCACGTAACTTTAACTGCGGGTGGTCCTGTGAAGCGATACTTCACTAGCGGCTGTTAATATGTTACTAATTAACATTGTTAGTAATGGCTGCTAGTGAATTATCACTTCACCAGACCACCCGCAGTTAAAGTTACGTAGGTTGCTATGTATAAGCAACACGCGTAACTAAGGAAGGAGTATTCCTTACATGGCAACAAGCGCTGCTATGTAAGGCGTGCATAGCGTTCGCTTCCTCACATTAAGCTGAGCTGCTTTACATAGTTACATAGTTATTTGGGTTGAAAAAAGACATACGTCCATCGAGTTCAACCAGAGAACAAAGTACAACACCAGCCTGCTCCCTTACATATCCCTTTTGATCCAGAGGAAGGTGAAAAACCCTTATAAGGCATGGTCCAATTAGCCCCAAAAGGGGAAAGAAAAAAAAAAGCTTTAACAGCGCAACTTAATGAATCAAGGCCTTTATGCTCTTGAAATTTGGTTTCAATCTTCATAATGTCTACAGTTGTTTATTTCAGTGCCAAACAACATGCTAGATGAAACAACATGCTAGATGAAACAACATGCTAGATGAAACAACATGCTAGATGAAACAACATGCTAGATGAAACAACATGCTAGCGGAAACAACATGCTAGAGGAAACAACATGTTAGAGGAAACAACATGCTAGAGGAAACAGTATTCTAGATGAAACAACATGGTAGAGGAAACCAAGTGCTAGATGAAAGACCAAGCTAGATGAAACAGCATGTTAGATGAAAAATCATACTTGATGAAACAACATGCTAGAGGAAACAACATGTTAGAGGAAACAGCATGCTATAGGAAACAACATGCTAGAGGAAACAACATGGTAGAGAAAACAACATGTTAGAGGAAACAACATGCTAGAGGAAACAACATGCTAGAGGAAACAACATGTTAGAGGAAACAACATGCTAGAGGAAACAACATGGTAAAGAAAACAACATGTTAGAGGAAACAACATGCTAGAGGAAACAACATGCTAGAGGAAACAACATGCTAGAGGAAACAACATGCTAGAGGAAACAACATGGTAGAGGAAACAACATGCTAGATGAAACAACATGCTAGAGGAAACAACATGTTGAGGAAACCATATTTTAGATGAAGCAACATGCTGTAGGAAACAATATTCTAGATGAAGCAACATGGTAGAGGAAACCAAGTGCTAGATGAAACCGCATGGTAGATGAAAAATCATACTTGATGAAACAACATGCTAGATAAAACAACATGCTAGAGGAAACAACATGCTAGAGGAAACAACATGCTAGATGAAAGAACATGCTAGATGAAAGAACAAGATAGATGAAACAACATGAGGTGGCAGATAACAACCACCTCTGACGAGAATCTAGTGTTTTACAGTGTTCCCTTATGCCTCGGCCAGCAATCAGTCGGATGGATTGATTTGGTCGATTGCCGGCCCAGAGCTTTGTTCTCCCCACTCAACCCAACCACCGCGTGACATCACAAACCTGCTGCTCCCTCAGCCCTTTGCCAAGTGATTCCATAGGATTTCCACTTCCTATCTGTAGAGTCATTGGCAATAGAAGTAAATGACCCAGGCAACACTAAATACCCAATAAAAAGGGATACCATTACCTTTCTCCCACACCACCAGGGGGGCATTCACACTACAGGGTGGATCATTTTAATGGATACACCTTAATAACATGGGAATGGTTGGTGATATTAACTTCCTGTTTGTGGCACATTAGTATATGTGAGGGGGAAAACTTTTCAAGATGGGTGGTGACCATGGCGGCCATTTTGACATCAGCTATTTTGAATCCAACTTTTGTTTTTTCAATAGGAAGAGGGTCATGTGACACATCAAACTTATTGGTAATTTCACAAGAAAAACAATGGTGTGTTTGGTTTTAACATAACTTTTTTCTTTCATGAGTTATTTACAAGTTTCTCTTTGTTTACAGCCATTGACATGTCGCCGAGGTTAACGCATGAGGAGTGGATAGAAATTGTGTTGATGTCTGGTGAATGCAGTAACCGGGTTATTGCAGCAGATTTCAGTGCAAAAATATGCACACAGTATTTCAGCGCTAAAATCAATATCCACAAGAGGCGGTGCGCTCTATGTATAGTTACCAGTCCCAGTTAACATAAGCAAGTTCAAATATCAGCGATCCTTTCATACAAATATAGTTCCACTATCTTCCGTGATATCCTGTTAGTATGAATACACCTCGAGAATAACACATAAAAACAATAATAGTCTAATAGACTGTATCAGTAGGTTATTCCACCACTGGTGATAAACATGTCCACAGGCTTATTGACAGTGACCAGGTTTGGGGGGCGGGGACCACCACCACCGACAACATTCAAACACTCCCCTCTATTTGTTAATGCTCCCTGCTCACCATCATAAGACTAGTTGAAAGAGTGGCAGGTACTGCTTTGCATTGATCTTGCCTATCCGTATCACTTTAAACCACCATCAGTAGTCCGCTCATCATAAGCCTGTTTGCAGCGTGTAACCTCAAACACATGCACAATTGCTTCCAATGTGTAAAACCAATATTTAATATAACATTTAAAAAAGTAATGCACGTACATGCTAAAAAGTCAGAATGAGCATATCACAGTCATACTACCTATCCCCTGGTCTAGGGCTACGGCACTGCTCGCTTCCCGTCGTCTCCTGTAGCCAGCGTCCTCCTCGCTGCCCTTAGGCTCCGCCCTACCGGTTTTGTCACTATGTGTGACTCATCAAGGGCTACTGACTTTTTAACATGTACGCGCATTACTTTTTTTAATGTTATATTAAATATTGGTTTTACACATTGGAAGCAATTGCGCTTGTGTTTGAGGTTAGACACTGCAAACAGGCTTATGATGAGCAGACTACTGATGGTGGTTTAAAGTGATACGGATAGGCAAGATCAATGCAAAGCAGTACCTGCCACTCTCAACTAGTCTTATGATGGTGAGCAGGGAGCATTAGCAAACGGAGGTAGTGTTTCAATGTTGTCGTTGGTGTTGGTCCCCGCCCCCCAAACCTGGTCACTGTCAGTAAGCCTGTGGATATGTTTATCACCAGTGGTGGAATAACCTATTCATACAGTCTGCACTATTGTTTTTATGTGTTTTTCTCGAGGTGTATTCATACTAACAGGATATTACAGAAGATAGTGGATCTATATTTGTATGAACGGAGCACTGCTATTTGAACTTGCAGATTTCAATGCAAGACACCCTATGAGACCACCCATCTCCCATGCTACAGTTAGCAAACTGCTTGCTAAGTTTCGTAAAACTGGTTCAGTGTTGGATTAGCCAAAATGTGGATGCATGAAATCTGTCACTAATGAAGAAACATCAGTGGCTGTCCTAGCTTCAGTCAGCAAGAGCCCACAGAGTAGCACTAACCGCATGTCACTGGAGAGTGGCATTAGTTGAACATCCCTTCGGCGGATATTAGTTACTCACAAATGGCACCCTTATAAACTCCAGCTACTGCAGCATTTCAACAAGGATGACCCAGATCGGCGCACTGAATTTGCAGAATGGGCAAAACAAAAATTGGAACAGGACCCTCAGTTTATGCAGAAGATTTTGTTCAGTGATGAGGCAAACTTTTATGTAAATGGTGAAGTTAACAAACAAAACCACCGCTATTGGTCTTAAGGTGGCCACACACGATACAATAAAATGATCCGATTTTACAGCAATTTGAAATAAATGATCGTATCTCTCGAAAAAATCGAAAGCTTTTTTTTTCATTCGACTGAAAAATCAGATCGGATTTCCCGTTTTTTTTCTGATTTACATCGATCCGGAATGCCAGATATTTCTGTTCAATTTCTACTAAAGATTGTATGGTGTGTGTTGGATTGTAAGTTTATTAATATACACATCCTAGCAATTTTCTCAGAGTTTCCAATCATTTGTATCATAATTGAGGAAAAATTGAACGTGGGTGTGTGTTACATTGGTCATATTTTTGAAATGTTACAATCAGTCAGAAAAATTTATTGCAATTCTTAAATTGAACAGATATTTAAAAAATTGTATGGTGTGTGGCCACCTTAACACTAACCTACATTAGATAGATCCCTCCAAGACTGTTGGAACAAAAAAAATGTATGGTATGGTGTGGTATATGGGGTACAAAGATAGTGGGGCCATTCTTCCTCAATGGAAACCTCAAGGCCACGGGATATGCACAATTGCTACATGATGATGTGTTTCCCTCTTTATACACTGAAACTGGCAAGTTCCCTGAGTTTTTCCAGCAAGATGGTGCACCACCACATTATGGGTGTCAGGTCCGAGCATTCCTAGATGAACAGTTTCCTGGAAAGTGGATTGGTCATCGTGGGCCAGTTGAATGGCTCCCAAGATCTCCCGATCTGAACCCCTTAGACTTTTATCTTTAGGGTCATCTGAAGGCAATTGTCTATGCTGTGAAGATACGAGATGTGCAGCACCTGAAACTACGGATACTGGAATCCTGTGCTAGCATTTCTCCTGCGGTGTTGCTATCAGTGTGTGAAGAGTGGGAGAAGAGGGTTGCATTGACAATCCAACACAATGGGCAGCACATTGAACACATTTTATAATTGGTCAGAAACTTGTAAATAACTCATGAAAGAATAAAGTTATGTTAAAACCAAGCACACCATTGTTTTTCTTGTGAAATTCCCAATACGTTTGATGTGTCACATGACCCTCTTCCTATTGAAAAAAACAAAAGTTGGATTCAAAATGGCCGACTTCAAAATGGCCACCATGGTCACCACCAATCTTGAAAAGTTTCTCCCCTCACATATACTAATGTGCCACAAACAGGAAGTTAATATCACCAACCATTCCCATGTCATTAAGGTGTATCCATATAAATGGCCCACCCTGTATATCTGTTGCATTGCAGAATAATTCTGCATGTGAGCTCAATGCCCACTGCCCATATTCTATGGGCCTCTGCGATGGATGATGTCATTTTAACTCAATGCAGTACATTTCTGGGCTACATGTATGTACATTATATGTGCACATTTCATACACATTGACCAGGCTTTGAAATAACGTGTGTTTGTAACGTGTGCAGTGTGCATTCCAATCCTTCCTTTCTGCAACTTACACTGTGAGAATCCAGCCTAAAAATATGTTTTTATTTCTCTTTGCATTGCAATTGGAAAAATCCACTCACTTCCTGTTGTGTCGCTAAGAGCAGAAACTGACCATAATTGACTCTATCAGGGGGCTTTCAGCAAAACAAGCCTGACAAAGAGTCCAATCCTTCCAAACTCTTCTGTCTGGAATTATACTTTGTATTGTTTCTGGCAAATAGATGCATAGTTGGAGGTAAAAGTTTCTGCTAAATAAATAAAATGCAATGTACTGTGCTTACTTTTCAGAGCTATAAATAAAGAAATTTAGCAACGTATGTTTATAATTTGTACAGACTGATCTCAATAACTTCCATAGCAACCACACAGATTGAATTGTGCTGAAGGTAAAGCCATAGTTCAAGCTCATGATTTTTAATCATATTGAGCAGAACATATTTTACAGTATTAATTGTTTTATGGGGCTGGCTGGATTTGCAGAACTGATATTGTGCCAAAGGTGGATACTGCTTGGCTAAATGCACAGCTTTCTATCTGCCGTTTAGGCAACTCCCCCCATCTCATTATCACCCACAAGGACGGGAGGGACTTAGAAAGAAGTTGTCAGCCTTCCTTTCCCTATAAACAGATCTGACCTGACCCCACCATTTCTCCCCTTTACAATTGAGAATTTAAACTGGCCATACACTATTTTCATTACCCAAAGGTCTTTATTGAGAGAATAAATGCAGATGTAACACAGTACAGCGAGGAACAATGTAAATAACATTGTAAACAGGACATAATAACAAAATATATGCATAGAAGAATACATTAGGAAGAAGGAATTAAAAAACTACATAATAAGTTAAGCAGAAAAAGTTTCTGCAAGTGTGTTTTAAATCCCTACTATCGCTCTGTCAGGGTGGAATTGCTCCTTATAATTTGTAAAACTCCAAACTTATATAGATTCATAGTTTGGTTGAAAAAAGACATCCATCAAGTTCAACCAGAAAAAAAAACACCATCCTGAACCTGCACATATCCTAGACATATCCCAGTTGATCCAGGGGAAGGTAAAAAAAAAAAAAAAACCTTATAAGGCTGGGCCAATTTGCCTTAAAGCGAACCTTAAGTCAACTAAAAAAAATGAGATGAACTCACCTGGGGCTTCCCTCAGCCCCCAGCAGACGATCGGTGCCCTCGCAGCTCTGCTCCGATGTCCCAGGACCCGCCAGCGACGACTTCCGGTTTCGCCGTCACCGGCCGACAGGCATGGGAACGCGAGTGATTGTTCGCGTTCCCAGCCTGTATATCGCCCCCTATGCTGCTATTGCGGCCAGGAGGCCGCAATAGCAGCATAGGGGGCGATATACAGGCTGGGAACGCGAACAATCACTCGCGTTCCCTGGCTGCAATAGCAGCATAGGGGGCGATATACAGGCTGGGAACGCGAACAATCACTCGCGTTCCCATGCCTGTCGGCCGGTGACGGCCAAACCGGAAGTGCTCGCCGGCGGGTCCTGGGACATCGGAGTGGAGCTGCGAGGGCACCGATCGGCTGCTGGGGTCTGAGGGAAGCCCCAGGTGAGTAAATCTCATTTTTTTTAGTTGACTTAAGGTACGCTTTAAAAGGAAAACATTTCTTCCTGACTCCAGATGGTAGTCAGATAAATCCCTGGATCAACTCTCCCGTGAAATAATTACCTAATCATTATAGCCGTGGATGCCCTTCAATGCAAGGAATGTACCCAAGCCCTCTTTAAATCCAAGTATAGAGTTTGCCATAACTACTTCCAGAGGTTGGATATTCCAGATTTTAACCACTCTCACCGTGAAGGACCCCTTTCTAAATAGATGGCAAGAAAATGTTTCCTCCATACACAGGTCATGTCCCCCCTTGGGACCAAAAGCTCATCTGCCAAGCTTTTGTATTGCCCTCTGATGTATTTATACATGTTAATCAGGTCACCTCTCAGTTGCCTTTTTTTCCAAGCTAAATAAACCTAGTTTTTCCAACCTTTCTTGGTAAGTGAGCTCTTCCATCCCTCTGTTTAATTTAGTTGCCCGTCTTTGTACCCGTTCTTGAAGGTCAATGCACAAAACTGTATCCCATACTCGAAATGTGGCCTCATAAGTGATTTATACAGAGGGAGTAGTATACTAGCATCTCAGGATATTATTTCCCGTTTTATGCATCCCAGAATTTTATTTGCTTTAGCTACCACTGCTTGGCATTGTATATGATTATCTAACTTGTTATCAACCAGTATTCCTAAGTCCTTCTCCAAGTCTGATGTTCCCAACTGTATGCCATTTACTTTATATATTGATTGGTACATCCAAGGTGTATGACTTTACATTTATCAACATTAAAGCTCATCTGCTATGTGCCTGCCCATATGACCATGTTGTCAAGATCCTGTTGTAATATGTCACTATCCATCTTAGTGTTGATAATTCTGCTTAATTTTGTACTATGTGCATGTGAGAAATACTCTGTATTTCTTCTACTAAATCATAAATAAATAAATTGAAAAGGATCGGACGAACAGTTTCCCATTTTGAGTATGTTCTATTTACTACTACTCTTTGTCATCTATCCTTTAAAGTGGGTTGGAAGTCCATATTAAGTGAAAAAAATAATAAAATATCATTCAATAGGAAACTAATTGTTCGGCCTACCTTTCCCATTGATTTTGGTGTTCACTGGCAGAATTTAGTAAAAAAACTAATATATAAAAAGAAACATTTTTATGCTGGTTTCCATCTTGACTGCTTCTCTGTGATGCCAAAAGTGACATCACTTCTGCCTTTTTCTTTTTTCTGTTTCAACCCAGCCCAGTGTTTTATTTTCCCCTCCCTGTTGTCCCTCCCACACCACACATCACCTTGACAGCAAGCTTACATCAATGTGTAAACCTCCCTAAAGCCTTGTTCTCATTAGGCAATGCGTATGGCTGTGCGTTCGGGACGCAAGCACACCCGATCGCAAGCCATATGCGTTGCGCTGCTGATCCCATTCATTGCAGTGAATGGGATCAGCGATGCGCTTTTGCAAAAATGCGTTCAGCAATGTGATAGCACATCCCACTACTACGCAGTGCGCATAGTATGAACATCAGACGTGCTCTCTATGCACTTCTGATGTTCTTGCTGATCGCATATATACGCACTGCTGAAATGCGCACAGCAGTGCGTATAGTGTGAATGAGGCATTGCGCTTGCGATCGCGCAAGCTGCTTTTACCACTGGCCACGTTGCGCTGTACTGCCGCCGGAATTGTAATGCCATTGCAATGAGAATTACGCTGCCCGATCGCAATTCATCAAAAAAAAAAAAAAAACAAGTGGCGAACAAAGCATTGTAGTGGAAAAGTAGTATTGCCCAGTTCATGAGCGATTGGTTCATTTGAACTGGTTCTTCCTTGTGAGCCGAGTGATCCGATTCATCACACTGAACAATTCATTTGTAACAGTTCATTGGATGAAACAGGAACTGCAGCTGCTGAGCTGTAAGGAGTGAGAGAAGGAACTCCTCCCAGCTTACTCAGGGATCAGATTACAGCATCAGACTGTAACTGACTTAATTCTGAATAGTTTCTTGACTCAATGATTCAAAGAACTGATTCAAATAAACCGGTTCATTGAAAAGATGCGGACTTCCATCACTACACTGCTAGACTTTCAAATGGCAAAGGAGGGGAGGAAGAGGGAAAAAAACTTTCCAGCAGGCTTACCCACAACCTCCCAGTCCAGTGACTCGGCAACGGCACAGGCATGTGTGAGTTGGGGGGAAAATGAGGGGGAGACATATTCGTACCCCTATTTAAAAAATTAAAGGGGTATACATAGTATTGAGGACAAAAAAAATTTTTAGACTTGTTTTTATTTTTGGTGTTGCAACCCCCTTTAACCAGTTCTCTGTCCACATAAACACATTTTCTCCTAGTCCCTGTATCCTCAGCTTCTACGCCAGGCTATTGTGGGGAACAGTGTCAAAAGCCTTTGCAAAGTCCAAGTACAGTACATCTATAGCTTTCCCAAGATCTAAATTTTTATTCACAACTTCATAAAAGCTGAGCATGTTGGTGAGACAGGACATGTCTTTGGTAAAACCATGCTGTTGAACTGAAATAATGTTAGTTAGAACTGTTTTTCTCTAGTTCCTCGGAATTCCACACCAGTAGAATTTTTCCAGCTAATATTCTATTGCTATTACAACATCAAGGATTATTTCTAGATTATAAATTTCCAGGTGCAAAAGTATAGCTGGAAGTATAATTGACTTAGTTTATATCATTTACCTGTTTTATACACTGCACTCATTTCTTTTTATATCTGTCAGTAAATAAATGAGCAGCAATTGAATTTGCCTTATTCTTAAAATACGGTAATAAATTATTGTAACACAGCTGCACTTACAGATGTCTGAGTTAGTTACAGGTAGAGAAAAAATGTTCATGGTATATTCCGTATTAAGGCGCGCATCTCTGGATATCTGCTTGTGCAGCAGGAAATACATTAGGTACATAGTAGTGCCCCTTACCCATTCCCCGAAAAGATTAAAATATATCAAAACAAAACCACTGACACCATTACAAATTATTTTACTTAGTAGAAAATAAGTGCTTTTAATGCAAATCACTGACTGCCCATAAAATAGAGAATTCTGTTTAAGATTGGCTTATTGACATTCAGATCCTTGCACAATCTGAGCCCAGGATACCTCAGTTATTTGTTGCAACTGCATTACACCTCCCACAATCTTAGTTTAAAGAGTACCTAAAGTATAAATTACAGTTTGCTTTAAACCTAATAAGTTGCTAAGATATATAAAATCACACATAATAAAGTGTTATTTTCTCACCCCCAGGGCCCGTATTCCACATATGGTCTTGAAATCCCAGCCCCCAGTGTGAATTTGGGCCCTGGGCATTTTTTTTCTTTCTAAACCATAGGTGCAAAGGATGCTGGGGGATTGATATAACTCCACCCCTCATGTCCATGTGATTTAATCTAGGCAGACAGACAGACATCTGAAATAAGAATTATAGCAAACAGACATGATAATACTGGCTACAGCAGTTCTCCAGGCAGGCAGAGAGTAGGGGAGGGAGGGGCAGAGGAGGGAATCTGGCTAGAAAGGAGGACGCCATGCTAAGGGTGTTCTTTAGAAATAAGGAAGTGCTTCTACAGATATACTGTAGATGTGAGTCTGCTCTATCCATTATGATGTACCAGATGTAATTTTTATATGCTCATCTAACTGTACACAGTGCATATACTACATATATGTATTGCCATTCAAACCTTTTCTTGGCTGGAGGTGCTCTTTAAAATAATCGAATAACTTGGTCACCCCCAGAGTCCATCTCATAACCTTAACTTCTGTCATGCTGCCCCTACACTTTGGAACTCCTTGCCACATCCAATCAGGACATCTCCATCCCTGGAAGCTTTTAAGTCCAAAATGAAAAGCCATCTGTTTAATCTGGCATTAGTGAACACCTAACTTTTCCCTCAACACAGTCCAACCTGCAACCCTTTATTGATCTGAGACATATCAATGCGCTTTGAGTCCTATGGTAGAAAAGGGCTTTACAAATGTTATTGTATTATATTATAAACTTTACCAAACCCATCAGTGTTGAGAATGGGCCCCACCCTCATGAGCTCAGCCATTCTGGGAAAGATCAACCTGCATTGTTGATAAGGGGTTCACCTCCCTGGCGTTCTATTAAGACCGCCAGGGCGGCTGCGGGAGGTTTTTTTTTAAATAAATAAAAAACTGTTTCATGCAGCCAACTGAAAGTTGGCTGCATGAAAGCCCACTAGAGGGCGCTCCGGAAGCGTCATTCTGATCGCAATGAGCAGCCTTCCTTGTTTTGCTTACATCGTCGCCATAGCGACGAGCGGAGTGACGTCATGGACGTCAGCCGACGTCCTGACGTCAGCCGCCTCCGATCCAGCCCTTAGCGCTGGCCGGAACTTTTGTTCCGGCTGAGCAGGGCTCGGGCGGCTGGGGGGACCCTCTTTCGCCGCTGCTCGCGGCGGATCGCCGCACAGCGGCGGCGATCAGGCAGCACACGTGGCTGGCAAAGTGCCGGCTGCGTGTGCTGCTTTTTATTTCATTAAAATCGGCCCAGTAGGGCCTGAGCGGCGACCTCCGGCGGTGATGGACGTGTATATTCGTCCATACCGCTGAGGAGGTTAAAAAGACTTGCACATAAGACACTTAAAAAATATTTGTCAGAAGAAACCAATAAAAAAAAAAAAATATTAAAAAATACCTATAACTTAATTATTGTAGCCAGTAGGCAACACATGATGTGAGGTGCTTGTGCAGAAGACGCTTAAATGATGTGTGGGCTTGTGCAGAAGACACTTTAAAAAATCAGAAGAAACTAATAACAGTAAAATATTAAAAAAAAAACAATAACCAAATTATAGTAGCCAGTAAGCAACACATCATGTGTGATGCTGAAGAAATCTCATCCACAGCAATAGAAATCAGCCACTAATATGCCTAGAAGCAGCATCTTAATACCTCAATCCAACTGTTTTAACGCACAGGACAAATTCATTACCACACTAACATCTCAGATTAATTATTGCACCAGCATTACAAACATTAAATTAGCTGGTGAAGTATAGGCGATGCAAGCCTGACAGTTTACTCACATGAGGCAAATGTTATTAGTTTCAGAATCTAATCAGGTCCAGTGTTTCCTAAAGGTAAGATGTTATTGAACATAGCCTTACCTTCCTCCATACAGTGTTTTGTCTGACTGGCTCTTCCTCCCTGTGGAAAAAATATGTAGGGGAAATGTACAGGGGTCTTTTCTGGGATAATTCCATTTGTTGCATTAGAATAAATAAGACAAAAAAAATGGACATTCATGGAAGGACAGTAGTTCTAAAAATGAGTGAACCTTCAAGTCCAATATTACAAAATAAATAAGAAAAAGACATGTCCAATTTGCTTAGGAGAAGCATAGCATAGGAGAAAATTGCTGCACACTTTTCTCTCGGTTCCTGTGAAGGTTTCTGAGGGTTTTGCCTGTGTGCACTGCTCCTAGCAATATTCAGCATCTGTTCAATATTTCGGATGTACTTACTGATGTCAAGATGAAGACTAGTTAAGGTAAAGCTCACGATAAATTGGAATTCAAGTCCCATGTGCCCTAGTTCTAAATTACAAGTCTCACACTTAAGTCATTTGGCCAATACTCTGGGTGAAGGTAAAATGATAAACTGAAGTCAGAAGCCCATTTTCACAAGCCATAAATTGGAAGTATTTAAATTAGAAGTAGTAGTATATGACACCTGTGTAAGCAAATTGCACCGTTGTAGCCTGACCCTAGAAATATGGTATATTACATACCATAAGTCTTCTATGCAATACGATACCCTCTATGCCTTCCATACTTTATTAGCAGATTTGGCAAAATTGCATGTCTGAATCGTGACACCTGTAGTAATAATGGTGTGTGTAGGTATGCTTGGCAGTAAAATGTAAGTCTGTTTGCAGGGCCCTCCTCCCTGTGTGCACTTTTCCGCCACCATATGGACTCAGTGACTTGCCATATTTATCTCTACATTCCAATTTGCGTACTATTTTTTATTGTTACATCACTATTTTGTGTAGCATTTACTAATGCTGTCCCCGTGTGTCATTGTTAAAGAGAACCCGAGGTGGGTGTTTGGGGGGGCAGATGGGACACAGAGGCATGTTCTCTGCCTCATAACTTGCCTCTGTGTCCCCACACCGCCGCTCTCTGCCCCCCTCCCCCCACCGCCGTATTATAGCCTCCTGTGATTAGCGACTGTCGCTATCTCAGAGGTAAACACTGGGAGAGGAATTTCCTGTTAGAAACGCCCGCCAGGGGCGTTCCTGCAGCGTTTCCAGAGCTGCCATTGGGCAGCTCTCTCTCCCTGGCCACACCCCCTGCTGATCCCCCGTCTCCCTGCAGGCTATGATAGACAACACAGTCTCCCAGTGCAGCCGTTTTTGCGGCTACCTGATCCACTCAGCCCCCTGCATCAGGTAGCCTACTTTTTTTTATTTTTTATTTAAATGTTGTAATGTTTCCCCTATCTTGTGTTCAGCGCTGCCTATTATGTTGGCACTTTATAAATACATTTTAATAACAATTTATTTATTTTACATGGTACAATGTTTCAAATGATGCCTGTGCCATGCAGGTCCGTCTGATATTAGGCCTCAAAGGAGTTATCAGGCAAAAAATAATGAGTTTCACTTACCTGGGGCTTCTCCCAGCCCCATGCAGCCATCCTGTGCCCTCGTAGTCACTCACTGCTGCTCTGGTCCCTCTCCGTCAGCTCGTTTAGTTTTTGCCGACCTCGGGGTCGGCGGGCCGCATTGAGTACATTTTTACACATTACGGGTGCAGGAACATTAACACATACATTTTTACACGTTAGTGGTTCAACGCGTCAATTTTACGCGTTGAACCACTAATGCATAAAAATGTAACTCCTTTAAGTCACATATGAAAGACACTTACAAGACAAATGAAAAGCTGTCATCATTTATTTTGTAGTGGTGAGGAATGGGATTCTCTCATATGCTTTAACCAATTTGTCCTCCTTGACGTATAAAAACGTCAAGGAGGACAGGCGCACTCCCGCGGCCGATCGCGCGCGTGCACGCGCACTCCCGGCCGCGGATTCGGTAGCCCAGGAATCAATGTATCGGGCTATGGTGCCGATCACTGATTCCTCTCCCCCCCTGAAAAAGCGACAGCTTCTCTCGGAAGCTACGCTTTTTCTGAGACTATGTCCCTCTAAGCGTACATTGTACGCTTAGAGTGACGTCATGTAAACAAACTCGAGGTTGCCATCTTGTGGCCAAAGAGTAAAACTACATCTAAAAGTAAAAAAAAATTACATTACACACACTTTTCCCTAAATAAAACACTATTTACTTCCCCCCCTCCCAAAAATACCCACATAAAATGTTTAATAAAAAAAAAAAAAACATTACAATTAAAAAAAAACAACAACACATAAATATGTACTTAAGGGTTTAAACTATTTAAATATCTATGTAAAGATGAAATATTTCTATATATTTTTTTTTTATAAGCTTGTAAATAGTGATGGATGCAAAACGGGAAAATGCTCTTTTATTTCCAAATAAAATATTGTCGCCATACATTGTGATAGGGACATAATTTAAACGGTGAAATAACCGTGACAAATGGGCAATTACAATACATGGGTTTTAATTATTGAGGCATGTATTATTTTAAAACTATAATGGCCGAAAACTGAGAAATAATGAATTGTTTCCGTTTTTTTCTTATTCTTACTGTCAAAATGCATTTACAGTAAGGTAGCTCTTAGCAAAATGTACCCCCCAAAGAAAGCCTAATTGGTGGCATTGTGATAAGTAGTGATAAAGTTATAGGCGAATGAATGGGAGGTGAACATTGCTCGGATGCATAAAGTGAAAACGACTGAGAGCTTAAGTGGTTAATATATGAGCACAATTAGGTACAAAATTAGAACAAAGTTTCTTATTGGTGTTTATTGTAAATTATGAGATAAAGCAGGTGTCAAATATACTTAGGAAGTTTAAAGTGGACCTGAACTCAGAACTCCTCTCTGCTCTAAACGATACACACCAGCATAATAACCTTTAAACAAAAAACATTTCTTTGCTACAAATCCTAAAATAAATCTGCACCATTTCTACTTCTTGATTCATGGAAGCAGACATATTGTTTACACCCTGTACTTTCAAATGGGCTTAAAGAGACACTGAAGCGAAAAAAAAATGATATAGTGAATTGGTTGTGTACTATGAATAATTACTAGAAGATTAGCAGCAAAGAAAATATTCTCATATTTTTATTTTCAGGTATATAGTGTTTTTCTAACATTGCATCATTCTCTAATATGTGTAGATTACACAACACTCAGCATTCAAAATGATTCTTTCAGAGCAGTCTGTGAACTAATGACCTCTCCTCTGGTAGAGAAAAAGTAAATAGTTCAAGAACAGTTGAGATAATAAAAGTCAGAAAACAGCCCTCTCCACGACTTTGAAAGTCGTAGAGCTTAATGGCTTTTTTGCATAGAGATAACAACTGGAGTTTCTTAACTCTTCCTGTACTGGAAACAATTAGACTGATGTATCTTATCTTAATGTTTTATTTTTTAGCTGTACTACACATACAAATCATAATATCATAATTTTTTTTTCGCTTCAGTGTCTCTTTAAGTGCTTTTCTGCCATAGGCAGTAATGTGTCACAGGGGGAGATCAAATTACAACTAGTGATTAGACACAAATGAGGGGAATTACACGGGCTAAACTCTCTAAATACAGTACATATAGGTTGCATATCTGTTATGTTTTCTTTGTGTCCTGTGCAAGAGTTCAGTTCCACTCTAATGCTTCAACCTCACTCACCCCTCAACCACTACTTCCTGATGATCTTGTTATCATAATTCTCTTTTAGCTATCAAATAGGACTGTTTTTTCTTCAGATTGGTCTACGGCTCCCTGCACACTGCAAATCCGTTTTCCGATTCCGTTTCCGATTCCGATTCCGTTTCCGATTTTCCTTGAATACATTTAACAGAAAAACGGATCAAAAAACGCAGCATGCAGTTAAGATTAAAAATCTGAATCGGAATCGGATGTAAAAACAGATTAAAAAGCGGAATCGGAATCTGAAATGCATGCAGTGTGCAAGAGGCCTACATCAGATCCAGAGAACATAATATTTGAAATATCTGTACTTTACGTTGATAATCATTGACTGAAATATGACAGTGGCCAAGAGCACACTCTAACACCAGAGAGACAGAGCAGTACAGAAAAGAGAGATGTTCCTTTCACTAAAAATATTAAATTACAGTACATAGGAAGTAGTTGTATTTGCCTGATCAGTCAGGCATGTCTATATAATTTTTAGTCCGCAAATATTGTGGAGATCTGTATATTCAGTCTGATATGTTATTTGTACAGTTTCGGTCAAGTCAAAGGTGCTTAGTCATGTGTGCTCAGACAGACTGAATGTTTAGTTATCAGAAAGTTCTCCTTAATTGCTGAATTTTGTGCACTATTTGCGAACTGTCACTCTTTAAGCATCATCAGATGTTTTGCCCATATTGGGCTGTTTAATCCATCTGTGTCTTGAGGGCTTCGATAAGTGGCAGTTTGACTAGAGCAGTAATTTATGTTAATACATTGTCGTCAACAGAGCAACAAAGTAATGGCCCATTCTGCTGTTTTGGTGTGCTAACAGGTTTTCCTACAGATAACTTTTTTGCCATCACTTTAAAAAAAAAAAAAAAGAGATAAAAGGTGAGGATAAACTTGTTGTAGCCACACCACAGGCACCACCTGACACTATTGAGGCCTGCAGGCATTGTGTACATAGGCTTATGCCATTGTCACTACTAAGCATAGAATGAATCAAATAACACAAAGACTTGCCTTGTATTGGCAACACTGTTTTCTTGTAAGTAATACAGTATCTTGCTCCTTGCGGCTGTAAGGAGTCATCTGGTGAGGGCAGTTGCAGCTGCGTGCCAGCTTTTTTTTTTAGATACAAAAATCCAAATGGCATTTCAAAATCATATTACAAAAGAAAAAAAAACATTTGAGCTATTGCTGCTTTATGATTATTGTATCTTTTTTAAAGGTAGCCCTAGTAAATAATATGTTTTTAATCAAAAGAAAACTGATGGCATAACTTTATATTTCCATTTATAGCTATATAGTGATTGGTCCTGTGAAAATTCCTTGTAGAAACAGGAAGGAAGATTGCTCAGAGCGACCACAGCTCTGAGCTTCTGGTAACCGCCACAATAAACAAGATGAGAACAGACAGGAGGGAACGTTTACCAATACAATTACTACCATAGCAATGGTAAACGTCCACACAGAAATAATAATACTGGACAAAACAGGAAGGAGCATTACCAAAAGCAACCGCAGCTATTGTAATGTACACACGGCAGGACTATAAGGAGTATCTGCCAATCACATCCACAGTGATGATGACCCCCAGACAGGCAGGACTAGAAGGAGCTTTACCAAAAGCAACCACAGCTATTGTAACGTCCACATGGTAGGCAGAGCCAGTTCTAGTAAAAATGGGGCCCCCGGGCAAGATTAACCTGGGAACACCCCCCCCCAAAAGGCCTCCCCCGACCAAAAAGCGGAATTAGGGGCCATTCCTATTTTTTTTTTCAGTAGAGTAAAGCACTGCACCCAGTGTGCAGCATGCTGCAGAAGTCTGTGGTTTGTGCAAATCACAGCCACTTGCTGTTAAACAGAAAGGCATCACATCTGCAACAAGCAAAAAAGGCAAACTATAATTAATCCCTTGCCTTGATAAATCAGTGCTAAATGTACTGTAAACTGTATCTTTATTGTTTCACATGATAAGACCACCTGCTTTTATCAGCACACTTTGAACAAAGGCATCAGTCATTTAAGTTTTGGGTGGGGGGAGGGGAGGTGCATACATTTTCAATCCTTTATTTCACAGAGCAATCTAAAGGTGGCCACTAACTGTCCAATTTCTAGCGAAAAATCGCTCGAGCGATCAGAAATTCTGATCGGATTGGTTGTAAATAACCTCCGTTGATGGACACAATCGATTATGAACGAGTAAAAAAATTTCATCCGAATGAATTTTCGTCGAACCAAATTTGGATTTTCTTGTTGGTTGTGATAGATAGGAAGCAAAAATTGGTTCGTTGATGGTGTAGTGAACGATGTATTACAATATTTCACTTCCGATCAGAATCTTTGATCGCTCGAACGATTTTTCGCTAGAAATTGGATCATTAGTGGCCACCTTAAGGATATTTATTCATGTAACCCAGAAGAACATTGTTTTTAATTTAAATAACTGTTATCAGAACACCTAACCCCCCTTGATCCTTTGGCAGGTCCATCAGCAATACAGGGAATCTGCCACCACATCATGTATTAAGGATATAAAGTGTTCACATTTATGGGCTTTCCCTTTTATTAACAAATTTGACAATGTTTTTGATTTGAGAATAAGTTAGACTGCTGTTCTTGATTAACCAGCTTCTTATACCATCTGCTCATATTTTGCACAATGTCTGTGTCGTATAAAAGAAAACAGATGATAGATTAGGCCCAGTTCTAAGTTGGTCTTTATATATTTTACAGCAAATTTATTTTGAGGTTGCCATGCATACTGTCCTTTTAGTGCATTGATGTAGCTATTAATTAGCAAAAAATGTGCCTTGAGGTTTGTATTTAATTTCCATACAGTCTTTTTTAAACTCGGCTCTTTTACAGCTATAATTTCTGTTACTCCATTTAATGTCCAAAGTGTCCATTCCTCAGGTACAGGTCAGGAACCATGGATTGTTTGTTATTGGGTTAAGTTTGAAGAGTTTGTCTTCTAAGTTATATTTGTATGACCGTTGTGCCCACATTTCTGTTGTGTGTGACATAAAGGCTGCTCTGTTAGTACCACTGTATTTGTATGGTTGGGTGTCTATAGTATTTTCGCCTGGTTCAGTGGTGGAACTAGTTGGGTGTTTTTTTTTATATTGTATGAGATTTGGGTAATTGATATTATTATTATTACAATCCCCATAGATGTGTCACTAACTAGCTATAATCTAATGTCTTTACCATAGTCAATGGTCAATGTTTTGGAGTTACTCAGAAAAGTTATTGATATGTGCTTTGGGATGTGGTAGAATGCCAGAGTGCCTAGAAGAAATCCACACAAACATGGAAAAAAACATACAAACTCGATGCATATTGCATGCTGGAAGATGTATGTACCTCAAACGCCTCCATTAAATCATTTTTATCAATCTAGTTGTGTGGTAGTAATGTAGACAAATTGGTAACACTTTTCCAGATATTTGTAATTACAATTTTTATTTCCAAAGGTTTAGTTTTTTTCTTTCTGTTCCTTTCCATAGTTATACCCCTGTACATCACTTAAAAAACATATCAGTTTGTATAGTGTGGACTGTGTTTACGTCAATATTGACAATGAGATAGTTCATCATTATCATACCTTGTACTGAAAAATTGAAAAGATCAGCGCTTCCTTCCATCAATAATAAATAAAGATTACATACCGTATACGGATTTGCTTCAAAAAAGCAAATTGAGAGATTGGAGTCTACATAAAAGATTTACGAAATGTTATACAGGTCCTGTAAGCATAATGTATTCTAAAATCTTCTCACTGCTGGTGCCTGCATGCAACTGCAATCACAATTCAACCCTTTACTCACCAGTATCTGCCATGATCCAGGCACGTGATGCAAACTATTGCCACCATAGAGCTAACATTTTTTTGGTAAACCAGGGCAGGTTTGTGGGATCACTTAGGATCTCTGATTATATCTGGTCTAGTGGTCTAGTGATGCCTTAGACCTGGTCCACACTAGGTCCGGAAACGTATCCGTGGCTGCGTTTTTCAAACCTGATGAAAAACGGAGTCCCGGATACTAATGTTCAAAATAGCAGCCAGCCTCACCCAAGTAAAAAACGGATCCGTCTGCATTTGCGGGGACCCGTTTTCAAAACCTGAACGGAAGGTCCGGATCTGCTGCATTTTCACGCAACGGATCAGGACTACGGATACACGCAGGGGTAGTGAAAAGCAATGAGAAAACGCATCTGCAGCTCCACAGGCAAAAACTGATGTGAAAACGGATAGTCTGAGCTTTATGATTGGCCCAAAAAAATCCTCCCACTCCTTCCTAATGATGGAGACGTTTTCTGTTAGGGAAAAACTGAACGGAAACTGATGCAAAACTGATGCACTTTCATCAGTTTGCAGTACGGTGGTACTTCCCCTAATCTTCCCCTGATCCGGACTGCAGTGTCCGTCCTGCAACTGTGTCTAGTGTGGACCTAGCCTTCGTAACCAAGCCCTCTGTATGTAATGCATTGATACCATTAGTTATTGGGAACATTGGTATATAGAGTCACCTAACTGTACCTTAAAGAATAACCCTACAAATGTAAGTATAGTTATCAGTAATATTTTTGTCCTCTGGAGTTCCTTGTAATAGTAAATGTCATTACTTACTCCATTCCTGTTATATTTGGAAAAGGGTGGTGCAACATAGCATAAAGCAGCAAGGGGTAACATGTCGCCAACATCCCTCCCCCCACAAGTCTCTGCCACAAGCTACCCTGTTATAGATAGAATGGGAATGGGGTAAAGAGCAGCACGTACCATTCAGGATAACCCCAGCGGACAAATGGATAATAGTACGTACAATTGTATTTAGCGTTATCCTTTATAGTGCAGGCTGATACTTGCTATAGTATTTGCATGCTAATATTTTATTACTACCATATTAATTAATTTTGTTCTCCTCCCTCTTTGTTTATTAACCTTAAAGTCTTGTTCCTATAATGGATGTAATTAAGTCATATTGTGTATAATGAAGTGAAATTAATATATCATAATTCCAACTAATATTTGCTATTAGATTTATCCAATGTGAAGTGAGTATGTTTTTACTCATAAATTGTATTTTTATTGGGGATGTGATTTTACATTTCCCATTCGACTGCAGGTTTGACAAGTACATTTTACCCTTCTACTATACCCTTAACTGCCTTTTTATATTTAAATCCATTTTTTATTTTTGGATTATGCTGGTTTCATTTTCAAGCTCTCAGTATCTCCTCACTGAGCATGCATTCTGCTATGCACTCCTGCCACTACCAGTATCCGCCCCTTCCACCAGCTATCCTACAAACCCCAACCTGTTATGCACTTGCCAAAATTCACAACTTTGCTGGTTTCGATAACATTTCTACATATTTGATCGACAACTAGTGGAATCCAATTCAGGTTTAGGGGATGGTTACTTGGTCAGTAATATTAATTTGTGTTGCCTACACAATGCTTCATGTCATCAGCAGTTGTGCCAACCTTGTACTGAATATAAGCTGGCTTTCAACTTTCTGGGGACATGAACTGTAGATAAAATTGGGATGTAGTTAGTGACTAATTGTTTTTCTCTTTACAGTGCTGAGTATCGGTGAAGGTGGATTTTGGGAGGGCTCAGTGAAGGGTCGCAGTGGCTGGTTCCCGGCAGACTGTGTGGAAGAAGTGCAGATGAGACAGCCGGATCCAAGGCAGGGTAAGAAAACAGATTTTACAGTCTAGTAAGATACAATTGTGTACAATCCAGGCAGGTGGTCGGTGTAGGAAATAGTTCTTAAGCCCAACTCCAACCAACACATTTTTGTAAGATTTATACAGTGAGGACTAGTTACAACTCTTCTACTTGTCCCCTTGGGGGGGCATTTCATGTTCTGGTGACACTGTGTATACCCATGGTGTCACCACGAAAGGAAATGAGGGGCAGCACTGAAGACCTGACAAAGGTTCTATTTCTTCCCAATGTACCAAAAAAAGTGTTTTTCTTTATCACGAATGTCTCTTTCTGAGAGCCAAGCAATAGCCATAGTGGCTGCTATGCAGAACAGGAAAAACTTGGAGCCCAGTTTATCCTTAGCCTGCTCTTTTTCTTTTGTATTTCCCCATGTAATTTTACTTGGATTAAACAGTGGAGCGTATGGGGAGGAAGTTTGTACAGTATGGGGATTAAGGAAATCAATAGGTAGTCACATACACAGAGCCTATAGGGAAACTACTGTACTGTATTATCTCTTCTATAGTTGAGTCACGTGGATACTTCCCTGCGGGTAATATCTTTACTTGTTACAAGATCCTCAAGGAGTTGTATTGGCATTTCTGAGGTCATATTTAGGAGAAATGCTGTCCAATACAGGTTTCCTGCAGGTTCTAACTCTCTAGGGGGCAACTATTCTTTCTGCCTTTAATGTGCTTTTTATGCACTTATCTGTTGTTTGTGAACATACTGTATGTTGTTGCATCCACTCGCATATTCAGGGGAGGGTGCTACTGCATCTAGGATTGAAGTCCCACCACAATTTTGTGGTAGGGCCTGATGGTCTGTATTTTTTTTACCTCACTGCGTGTGGTGCACAAACATCAATAATACGATCTAATTCATTTCTGCTCTGTCTAAAAGTAGGACAAATATGGGAGAGATTTCGCTGGCAAAATAATTTAAAATCTACATCCGTGGTCCTCAAATTAAAGTGACTCTGTAACAAAAATTACAACGTTTTTTTCTACCATCCTACAATTTCTAAACCTATTCTAATGTGATCTGGCTTGCTGCAGCTCTTTCTACTATAACCATCTCTGTAATAAATCAATGTATCTTTCCCCTGTCAGACTTGTCGGCCTGTGTCTGGAAGGCTGCCAAGTTCTTCAGTGTTGAACTGTTCCTCTATGCACACTCCAGTGTGTGTTTTATTTACATAAGCCAGCAGCTTCTCTGCTATCTTATCAGTGATAGAAGAGAGCTGGCTAAAAATCCTCCTCTGGAGGCTGTGAAAGGAGCTGGTCTGTCACATACTAAGGAATTAACGACATAGGCAGAGCTGTCTGCAGGAAGCCTGTAATGTTCAGTGCATGAGAGAAGCTGGGGACAGAAGGTAAACACACACAAGTGATCTCTTGAGATTCAGAAGTAAGGCTGTATACAGCCTGCTTGTGTATGGATGTATTTTCTATGTGTGGACATGCTGTACATCAACCTACTTCCTGTTTTGGTGGCCATTTTGTTTGTTTATAAACAAACTTTTTAAAACAGTTTTTGACTACTTTTAATGCGGCGGGGAGCGGTGAAATTGTGACAGAGGGTAATAGGAGATGTCCCCTAACGCACTGGTATGTTTACTTTTGTGCGATTTTAACAATACAGATTCTCTTTAAAGCCCGTGGGCCAAATGTGCCCCCCACACACAAAATGTATTACATTTTTAAATATTGGTGGTCCGCATATAGAATAGCAATGCTGGCACCACCCATCCACATGGAAAGACAGAAAGCAGTAATTCGCTGGTTTCCAATCAAATTCCACATCAGGTAACACTACTGTCCAATTGGACTGCAGGTTGTCACCTGGGTATGCTTCACTATCTGGCCCGCAAAGACTTCTACATCATTTTATGTGTACCTCGGCCCCCCAGCAGTCTAAAATATGTTGACCCGGCCCTGCACCCAAGACGTTTGGGGACCCCTGATCTAGATGCTTTAGGCCTATCACAGTTTGATATGAGACACTTTTTTGTATTCAATATAACATTTCTTATAGTTTTATATATAACGACAGAAATCTTAAACTAAGTAAATGTAAGACACATTACTCACAGGAAACAAGCTGATGCCCGCACAAGCTCCTGCATCTTAATGGTTGCAGCTTATTGTGTAAATTGGTTAAACAGCAAAATAAGTAACCTTGGTTTAGCAAGTGCAGCATGAATATTAAGAGGAGTGATATTAGCCCAGTATACTGTAGGCTGTAGGAATAACCAGTCCATATGCACATTTTATATAATTTGTCTGGCCAGCCTCCGTTGATGAGCATGGTTTTATAAAGCATTAGTCAGTAAGCTGTATGTGACTTTCTGCTATGGAGTCACAGATTTAGATTGAAGATGAGAAAAGCTTTCATGTTTACTGCTAAATAATTGCCTATGGCAGTACAAGCTGAAGAAGTCGAAGCCATTTCTGTTGATGCAGTTTGCTTTACATCTTAGTAACCTTCATTTTCTTTTATCTTTTGCAATAGAAAGTTTTCCAAACTAGACGTTTTTGTCCTTAGTAGACATGTGCTCCATGAATAAGTTTAGAAGCAAATCTGGCCATAAATTTGGGCTATACCTATTATTAGGCAAACAGTCTTTCTGTGGGCAAAAAAATATATAATATATTCAAAGGATCTTATTTAAAATTCAGTATGCTATTTTGGTTGCACACTTGTCAAGTTATGATTTCTACGCTGTGTCTGTAGATGAATAAGCACACATCAGTTGTGCAGTAGACATTTACTAGGCTGTTGGGATAATATAACAGACCCACTTACAGTATAACCACTCTTATCATACAGTATGATAGGTATTAGAGATAGAAAGAAGAAAGATATTAAAAGAAAACTCCCTGCAGCATACAGCAACATTGCAGGGTCTTTATTGAAGTAAATGTTGCTGTGCATTGTGTCAAAACGTTTTCTGGAAAGGAAAAAAACTATTCCAAACCCTTGGATCATGTAGCCCCAATGTATAGCTTGATTTGTATACTGTATGTAACAGTTTGATATTTTTCCCTCCCCATTTATTGTTACTTAACTTGTAGTGTACACAGATATTGCAAGCTCATTTTATAAAACAAAGAATAAGTGCAGGAACCCTTAGTAGCCCATTAGAGTTCAATAATACACAATGTTGTATTACAAAATACTGTAGTAAATTAATGTATCCCCTACCACATAGTTAGGATATTGTTTGCTCCCTCTTATTGCTAAAATGTTTTATTTTGGCTGCTTCTACCTTACTTGTGCATCATCCCTTGCATAAAGGCTTGATGACCTTCTGGTTGGGTAGTGTCATCAATCTGCCTGAAAGCACCCCTTCCACTTTTATTATCTGATGTGATTGATAGGTAGAGTCTGTGCTGTAGGCATAGCCAAGGCTATAATGACTTTGGGGAAAGATACTTTTTATACATCTTATATCCAACATATTAGGTAGAGAAACTATTTGCTATATATTAGGTCTTTCTTTGATCCTCAGTGTCACATAACCTTCCAACAAATGAGTTGGAGATATTGTTCACCATATGAAAGGTGTATGTCCATTATACAATATATGGATATTTCTCCCAATGAAAGGTGCATCTCCATTATACCGTATATGGATACATCTCTATGCCCCACAGCATCCTTGCATGTGCAGCATCCCTATGTGGCCATTGCAGAAATACCAACGTGAGTCACCCTGTGTAGCTTTATTAAGAGACTTTTCACACTTTCCTTATTTCCTACCCATGCCCTTTTTTGGTACAAACTTGAGTTTCCCAACCCTCGGGCAATTTTTTAAAAATTGCACCTCTAAAAAATTTGTCCAAATCAACTTATTTTGAGATTCCTTATTCACTTTTTGCAATAAAATCAAAATTGGCAAAGCAAGTTCCCCTTATTTATTTATTAAAAGTAATAAATTAGCTAAGGATTTGGAGAGATAGAAGGAGGGTGTGCGTGTACTCATAAAAGGGAGGGTGGCACACAAGAGAATGGAGGGCAGAAAGGGTGAGATAATAGACAGGATTGCTGAATCATGGAGGAGATGGAATGCATTCTACTGTATACTGTAGGCCAGTGATGGCTAACCTTGGCACTCCAGCTGTGGTGGAACTACACGTCCCATGAGGCATTGCAATACTCTGACAGGTCTAAGCATAATTTGGAGAGGCTGAGGCATGATGGGATTTGTAGTTTTGTCACAGCTGGAGTGCCAAGGTTAGCCATCACTGCTGTAGTCTGACCTGGGAAGTCAGGCAGTACTTTGATGTGCACTCTGCAATGATCAGAATACAATCCAAAATGTGACATGTGGCCATTTTTGTATAATAAAAAAATCTTGGCTTGTATTCAATCATAAATGGTGTACAGTAACTAGTTTTGCCTTTAAGACTTATTCTTCAATCGAGATATTTCCGGACAAGCAACTGTCTCTGTGTTGAGTTATTCTAGGACTTATCTGTGACCCACTATTTGTGATTCTCAGTCTTTTATTCAATTCACTTTTTGACCTACATTTTCTCCTAGGAGATAATGTTTATTCTTCTCTTTAAAATAACTTTTCAGCACTCTGCATCTGAATAAGTACCCAGAAATGGGTGAAAAAAGTATTGTTGAAAGTATTTTCTTGCTTGTTGGTGGCTTAAAAGGCATTTTATTGGTAAGGAATACAAATATCACTTAGGAGAAGACTTAGGAGAGCATTGAATTGAATAAGGACTTCTGTCTTGAATTCTTCTTAGCAGTGGTAAAAAGAAACAGGAAAGACTTATCATAGGAGGTTTTACACTTGTTTTCAGCTGCAACTCCTCAAGAATCAAGATACGTGTTAGGCTTAAGGCCCATACACACGTCGGATTTCCGTGAACGACGCTTCGTTTGAACGTCCTGTCGTTCAGTCGTTCGCCCGCTAAACCGGGCGTGTGTACAGACTGTCGTTCGCTTGATAAGAGTGAGTTCGAGTGATCCGCCGGGCGGATCGCTCAAACTCACTCTTATCAAGCGAACGACAGTCTGTACACACGCCCGGTTTAGCGGGCGAACGACAGGACGTTCAAACGACCCGTCGTTCACGGAAATCCGACGTGTGTATGGGCCTTAAGTGATGAAGTCATTATTAGATCTCCTGTGTATCATTCGATTAATTTCCCAAAACAATAGTGTTTTTTCATGTTTTTCATACATAGCAGACCCTGATCTGTTTTTCAGAAACCCGTGAAGATCGGACCAAGCGTCTCTTCAGGCATTACACGGTTGGCTCATATGACTCATTCACCTCTCATAGGTAATGAATATACTTTGCTTGTCATACAAAGTCCAATTACTGGACATATGTTTATAGAATGAAATCTGCAAATATAATAGATGTGGTAAAATGAATCAAACAGTAGCATGTCATAAATAGTATGTACGGTAAGGGCCTGTTTCCACTACACGCAGATTGGATGCAGAAAAACTGACTCCAATGAATGCCTATGGGCCTGTTTCCATGAAACACGATTTTTCTGATGCAGTCTTTCCCATAGGCATTCATTGGAGTCATTTTTTCTGCATCCATTCTGCAATCAATCTGCATGTAGTGGAAACACCCTTAGGCATCCTCAGCTTGTGTGTTACACGATTTAAAATAGTTGTTACTTTAAGATACTGTCGTGATCAATAGATTTCAACCAGTACTGGAGTTATCCTTTCCATTCTTGGTTGTCTTCAGTCTGCTGTGTGCTTGTCCATTTCTCTTTGTCTTTCCTTAACAGCTGTGGTACAGTCAGAAATCAGGTACTTTGTTTCCTGGTTTCCCAGTATGCAACACTGTTGCATCAGTTCCGCCTAATCTCTGCACTGCTGCCAGCTCTCTTGACATCATCGTGTATTCTGTTTTGTATCTAGAATCAGAACCTTGTATCGTATCTGAACCCAGCTTTTCGATCCTGAGTTTTACTTTGAACATGTAGTCTCATTTACTTCATCTGACCTTGGTCTATTTCTGGACTTCCAGCCTGCCTTGACTCTCAGCTTAGGGACTTGCTGCTGATCCCAAATTTTGTAACTCACCTAGGATTTAACCTTGTTTATAATTTTGAGGCCTTTTTTTTAGCAACCCCCTTGTATGTTTACTCTTAGGAACCTCCATATTTCTGTCATACCTCAATCTAGGAGATCATCAATTCGGAGTCAGCCTTATTTTGGGGTGTATCCAGCATGGCTTTGCTCTTCATGACAAATCCAAATTTCCCAAATTACAATTGTTGAGACCCCATAGCCTATGACAATGGATTCCCCAAACATTACTATGTGTGACCTTTGTTTCAAACTTTGGCCAGCAGGGTTTTGCCGCCCATAAGCTACATGCACATGCTACATTTTGATATTTCAAAATTAATATTACTGATTGTCTTTGGCAAAAATATAGTGAGTACACATATGTCCCCCTGGGGTTGATGACGTCGATAGTGATCCACTTTGTTGGACCTTATCGTTTTGTTAGATCATTAGTTACCAACACTGTTTTTATTGCTGTCCTTGCTGCAGGGTGCTTTCTGGTTGTCCTCCTTTCCCTCTAATATATGGCTGTGGCATGTCTGTACAGCATTTGTGCTTAAATTGTCACCTGGAATGATCACTAACAATCATTGTGGCCATTAGTTATTGAAAGTGTGTGTATAGCGTTAGGCCTAATCTTATTAAAATAATTGACTGCATGTAATGCTTTAATAAAATATGAGACCATTTTAAATTGTATCCACATAAAGAAGCATGCTGCCATGCCACCAAGAGAGACTTAACCATTTAAGGACCGCAGTGATTGAAATCTACGCCCTGTTTTGGTGGGCTTTTGGCTGGCAGGGCGTAGATTTCAATCACTGTCCGCAGCGCGCATCCGCCGTCTCCGCCGCTACCCGCCGATCGCGCCGCTCAAACCCGGTGATTCTCGCCGCATCTCACAGGCTCTGCCTGTCTCTATGACGGCAGAGTCATGTGAGCCGGTCAGGAGCCGATTTCATTGGCTCCTGGCCCTGTCTTTCAATGTAAGCTGTTCCCATTGGCTTACATTGAAAAACAGGGTCAGGAGCCAATGAAAGCGGCTCCTGACCGGCTCACATGACTCTGCCGTCATAGAGACGGTAGAGTCTATGTCCTGAGGGTCTCGGCGAGCGGCGATGACGGCGGTTGCGGCGGGTATGTGCGGCGATTCATCGGGATTCCGTCGGGATTGGACCAGCGGTCTCTGGTCTTTAAGTGCCCAGAGACCGCTGGTCCTTAAGTGAACGCTGTGTTGCAGTCATGGGGTCTTAACCTCTAAAGCACTGTTTGCAAAATGTAAACCTTATAACTATGCCTGTAATTGCATGTTACAGATCTGCAGATTATCATCCCAAATGCTTAGGGCTCATTCACACCCACCAATGTATGCAGGAGCCATTCTCCTGCTCACGTTAAATAGCCTGCGGCGTGCCATCTGGATTCTGCGGTGCGGCGCAATCAGTGGCGGTAGTAATCGATTAACCTGATGGGAAAACACCAGCTCCCGACTATTAGAAGCTCCCGGGTGCGTCGTACCACAGCGCATCAAAACGCAGCGTCGGGTGTGAAAGAAAAAATGAAAGTCTATGGACATTCATTTTACCTTGGTTAACGCAAAGTATTGACTTTGCATTAAAACGCAGCAAATGGGCTCTAGTGTGAAAGAGCCCTTAGAGCATACCTGAAACAAACAAGCAAACAAAAAAAACATAAACAATTTGATACTTACCTCAGTAGTGGGAAGGCTAGCTGTCATTATTACTATTATTTAGTGGATTAATATAGCGCCAACATATTACGCAGCACTGGACAATAAATAAGGTTACACACATTGATAATAGGGGTGACAGACAACACAAAACAGGTAATACGCAGTACGACACACAATGCCAGATCATACGCTGAAGTAGTAGTCCAAGCAATTGAAGTCATGCTGGGCTTTTGGCCTTAGTTGTTTTTGAGTCACGCACCTGCAATAAACATGTGACTGAAGTCACACTAGAGCCAAAGCATTGATTTGCATGCTCATAATGGGCCAGTACTAGGGGCTGAGCATCAGCACAGAATTTAGGCAACTGGCATTGTTTATTAGAGATTGAAGATGCCAGCCTCCATATTGCTCTCATTCCCTCCAAAAACTCATATGACTCTAACATCATAACCTCCACCTGCAGATACTTGCAAGTGGAAATGCATTCACGTGTACAAGACTTCTCACGTGCCTCACCCCTCCTCTGGAATGCCCTTCCACAACACATCCGCCACTCTCCCACCTTTGAAATCTTTAAACGCTCCCTCAAAACCCACCTTTTCCGACAAGCATATTCTCTAGCTTAGGCCATGCACCCACTAAATAACCTAGTTATGCACTGCCTGTACATATACTGTATACTTCCCCACCTCTTGTTTCCATCCCATTCCTTTAGATTGTAAGCTCGCAAGGGCAGGGCTCTCACCCTTTTGTGTCATGGAATGTTACTAATTTAATTGCTTGCACGCTGTTAGACATTTATACATTTTAGTCATCATGTTAAATCAAATTGTAATCAACAGTGCTGTATCTTGTATCAGTGTTCATATTTGATGTATATCATTGTCTGTATCATTATGTATCCCTTGTTTGTTTTCTTACATTGTACAGCGTCACGGAATATGGTGGCGCTTTATAAATTATTAATAATAATAATAACAGCACAGACACCTGTAGGGACAGATTTGTCTAATGTAATTCAATTGTAAATATTGAGGTGAAAGCCAGGGCAACAGCAAATGTACAATTAAAATAGATGTGGACTGTTTTCTTGTTGAAGAATTTGTAGTTCTGTTCAAACAGGATCACAAACCCCTGCCATACTACATAGTAAGGCAGGGCACATTCCTGACTCAGCTTTTCAGCTTCCTGTTTCACTTGCCTACCTACTCATAGGACAATCAGTCAGTTCCATCCTTTGGGGAACCAAAAGACTACATCACAAGCTACATACTGTAACTGATGCAGGAAATCATGGTATCATCTTCTTATTGCAACGGCAGGAATTTGTAAATGACAGTAATGTACTGATAAATTACTTGGCAGGTGTAGCAATTTACTTATGTGTATTCCGAGTGTATTGAGTTGTATATCTGGAGTTTTTCAATATTTTTTACAGCTCCAGCACAAAATGATGTTTGTAAGGCCACATACACACATCAGACCATAGTCTTTTGAAAATGAAAGATCACAGACCAATTTTACCCCCTTCCATGTAGTATGAGAGCCATACTCTACACAGTCTTTTCTATGGAGCTGAACTCCCCATCAGAAAAACATCTTTGCAAGATGCTGCACACACAGATGCTGTACAGACACAAAAGATCAGTATCTGCAAAAGATCTGTTCCTGCCCAAGATCCGTTCCTGCAAATTGCATTCATCTGCAGATCATCATACACACCTTGTTTAACTGACATGCATCTGCAGATCAGACAATCATCTGCAGATCTGAAAATCCATCCTGGTGGATCTGATCTGCAGATGAATGTCTGTTAACCTCCTTGGCGGGTAATTTTTTCTGCAAAAATTGCAGAATTCCAATTTTTTTTTTTTTTTTTTTTAAAGTTTCATGTAAAGCTACCAGAGTGGTAGCTACATGAAACACCACTAGAGGGCGCATGTGGCCCTCTAGTCCGATCGCCGCCGGCAACAATAGCAAACAGGGGAACGCGTATACAACGCGTTCCCCTGTTTGGCTTCTCCTGTCGCCATGGCGACGATCGGGATGACGTCATGGACGTCAGCCGACGTCCTGACGTCAGGGACACACGATCCAGCCCATAGCGCTGCCCGGAACTCATTGATCCGGGCAGCGCAGGGCTCTGGCGGGGGGGGGCCCTCTTCAGCCGCTGCGTGCGGCCGATCGCCGCAGAGCGGCGGCGATCAAGCTGTGCGCGCGGCTAGCAAAGTGCTGGCTGCGCGCACAGCAATTTACAAAATGAAAATCGCCCCACCAGGGGCTGAGATCTCCCCCTGCGCGGCATAGCCCGAGCTCAGCTCGGGCTTACCGCCAGGGAGGTTAAACAAGGTGTGTATGATGATCTGCAGATATCATAGACTATGAATGCATTTTGCGGGAACGGATCTTTGGCAGAAACAGATCTTTTGCAGATACTGATCTTTTGAATGTCTATAGCATCTTTGTGTGCAGCATCTTGCAAAGATTTTATCTGATGGGGATTTCAGCTCCATAGAATAGACTGTGTAGGTATGGCTCTCATACTACATGGAATGGGGTAAAATTGGTCTGTGATCTTTCATTTTCCAAAGACTATGGTCTGATGTGTGTATGAGCCTTTAGGCATTGTACTAGAGTAGGAGTGCCTGAAATATTTGCAATGGCAAATACAGTCTCTTTCTAAGTTGCAATATATGGTATCTACTATACACAGTAAAAATAAACGGATGAGTTCACTCACTCCTTTTCCTCATTTCCTGCAGCGATTATGTCATCCAGGAGAAAGTTGCCCGATTGCAGAAGAGAGAACTGGAAGGATTTGGCTTTGTGTTGCGAGGTGCAAAAGGTATTCAACATGAATTCTTATTCATTTATCTTCCTCACTCCATACTCTCATGCTGCATACACACTTGAGATAAAAGTCTTTGGAAAAGGCAAGATCACAGACCAATTTTACCCCATTCCATGTAGTATGAGAGCCATACTCTACACAGTCTATTCTATGGAGCTGCACTCCCCATCAGCTAAAATCTTTGCAAGATGCTGCAGACAAAGATGCTGTACACATTCAAAAGAATCTCTTCCTGCAAAAGATCCATTCCTGCAAAATGCATTCATAGTCTATGAGATCTGCAGATCCTCATACACACCTTGTTTAACAGACTTCATCTGCATATCTCACAATCATCTGCAGATCTGAAAATCCATCCTGGTGGATCTGATCTGCAGATGATCTGCAGATGATTGCCTGTTAAACAAGGTGTGTATGATGATCTGCAGATCTCATAGACTATGAATGCATTTTGCAGGAATGGATCTTTTGCAGGAACAGATCTTTTGCAGATAATGATCTTTTGAATGTGTACGGGCATCTTTGTGTGCAGCATCTTGCAAAGATTTTATCTGATGGGGAGTGCAGCTCCATAGAAAAGACTGTGTAGAGTATGGCTCTCATACTACATGGAATGGGATAAAATTGGTCTGTCATCTTGCCTTTTCCAAAGACTTTTATCTCAAGTGTGTATGCAGCATTAGGAAACTACTATATCACTTGCATGCAATAAGCAAGCCTCAATCACACGTGCAGGGCTTTCTCAAGACACAACTTTAACACATCAGATAATGGCATGAAACTTATGCTAGTAGTGTACCAGTTCCATCATCATACATGTGCCATTCATTGCCTTGCACAAGAACTCTATATAACAATATTAAAAAATAATATCACAAAAAAGCCATTGCCATTTACAGAGTTATATTATTAATTTTCTCTTAATTGAATGGTGTAATGATCCGCTCAGCTGTCTGAACAGGCAGACAGCTGTTTGACCATTCCTTAAGTCTGTGGGCTGCAGGTCTCTGGAAAAGAGACCTGTCTTCGCTTTGCAAGTTTTAGAGTTGCTCTGCTGAGGAATTTGCATACACTTGTCATGCAAATTGCCTACCTGCCTTCTTTGAAGGCTTGCAGTATAAATACCTTGTTCTCCCAGAGTCCTTTGCTGGTCATGATGGTTTGTTCCTGCTAACACCTAGAGTGTCAGCCTTTGCTATTGTTTGCTAAGATTATCTTTAAGTAATTCCTTGGGACTGCACTAGGCATCCCATCTAGTGCAGTCAGGTTGTATTATCTGTTTTGTCTGTGCGATTGCACGGTCGCCAGCGGTTGGCGATTGTGAATTGTTCTGTCTTGCGATTGTCTTGTCGCTAGTGGCGGACGACAGGAAATCATTCTGTCTGTTTGGATCGCACCCGCCCTAACGGTAGTGGCAGTGGTTCCTTCTGTATTCTGCCTTAGGGGTGCTAACCAGAGCAGCGGTTGCTACAGGTAGCCCCATCTGTTTGTCTTTCTGGATCGCATCTGCTCTAGCGGTAGCAGCGGTGGTTCCTTCTCTGTGCTCTGTCTGGGAGTGTAGGCCAGAGCTGCAGTTGCTGCTGGCTGCTCCTTCTCTCTGTCTTGTCTGGTACGAACGCTTGCTGTAGGCTCGGTGAGGTAACCGTTTAGCAAGCGCTCGCGTTCTCTCTTTCGTGTTTGTGTTGTGTTGGTTAGTTAGGGTGGCACGCTTATCACTGGGCACCTAACGCGCGGTGATCGTGTCTACAACGCGTTTGATGTTGCGAATGAGTGCGGTGTTTGCGTTTAGCTAGCGTTTGTTGTTTTCCTTGGTGCTCTGATCATTGTTTATTGCTGTGTCTTTCCTGCTACACATCTGCTCTGTCTTTATTCAGTCTTGTGTCTGTTGGCAATCGCCACTCTTGCAATTGCGTTCCTACTTTGTTTCTGCTGTTGTGTGTTCGCCGTCGCTGGGTGGCGACTAGATTGGTGGACACACATACATTCTGTCCCTATGCTCATTCTTATTGGCAATCGCCACTCTTGCGATTGCGTTCCCACTTCGTTTCCGTTGTTGTATGTTCGCCGTCGCTGGGTGGCGACTAGATTGGTGGACATACATACATTCCATCTCTGTGCTTATTCAGTCTTGTGTTGCTCTTGGCAAACAATCGTCATGTCTTGCGATTGCGTTCTCACTTGGTTTTCACTGTTGTGTGTTCACCGTCGCTGGGTGGCGACTAGATTAGTGGACACACATACCTTCTGTCTCTGTGCTCTCTCTCTTTAGGGGCTATCTTGCCCTGCATTTCTTCCCCTCGTACAATTCCTATCTGGCACCTGTGGCAGTACAGAGGGGTTGTTCCTCTGTTCTCCACAGCTCCATCTGCTGGCAGAAATTCCCCTCTACAGGTGCATTGCACCGCAGCTGGGTTCTCTCAGATTATACGCTTGTGGAGGATTTCCGCAGCGTCGGCGCGCATCCTGTGCGCTGACCACGGAAATAATTCCACAGTCGTTACAAATGGTGCAACAGGTCTTTTGGTAATATGTTATTTTTGCTGCCACTTATCAGTGGCCTTTATTCCTTGGTAATAAAAAGCACATTTCTATAATGCTTCCTGCAGCAGAGACCCCGATTGAGGAGTTCACCCCTACACCAGCTTTCCCCGCCCTGCAGTATCTGGAATCCGTGGATGTGGATGGTGTGGCATGGAGAGCAGGCCTTAGGACAGGAGACTTCTTAATTGAGGTGTGTGGAATTTGCATACTATTAGTGCTCTTCCTTATATATGTCTTTTTCCTTCGTCCAAAATGTAAAAACTGTTTTTTCAATACACTGTTACTTTTACCTTCTTGGTTCTATGTACTGTTTGATACTGGATTTTATTTTACAATTCTGTAACAGTTGTATTCTTCTGCTAACGTCTATAAAGTGGTATGAAAGTGAGCATTTCCTCTTTGCTCTTAAAAGGACCCTGAGCTGTGAATAAAAAACAAATGTGAACTTACCTAGGGCTTCCTCCTGCCCTCCGTAGCCCACGAGGTCCCCTGGAGTCCTCCTGGTCATCTCTGTGGTCCTGTTCCCAGCTCCACACCTGCGCCGGGCACACTTCGAAATCCTGTGCATGCGCAGTCCAGTCTTAGAGAACCGTTCATGCTCAGGACTCTTATGCTGGCATGATAACGCACGGTGGGGGTGTGCACAGGCGACTTCAGCCAAAGTTGCTGGATTACCGGAGCCGGGACCAGGACAATGGAAGGGACCAGGAGGATGCCGGGGGACCTCCCGGGCTTTAGGGGGCTGGAGAAAGGTAAGTCCAAATTTCATTTTTTATTCACAGTTTAAGGTCCCTTTAAAGATTATTTACAGCATAAAATCTATTACCACTAAATTTGTAGCAGAACAGCATTCAAACAGTTAAACACAGTGCACTTTGTTCTTCAGTGGAAGAGGTGACAAGATTATCTTTTGTTTGCATTCCTTTGTCAGATACATTTAGTAAACATTAGCAAAGTCCTGAAACTGAGCTGTCTCTGCTTCTAGTATGTATGCAGCTGAGAAGTAATCACTAGATAGATTTTAATATATAATTACAGCAGATATGCAATAAAATGCAATGGCAGCTTTCAGAGCAGATAAACTGTACTTTGGGAATTTGTAGACAGACAATATTACTTGCTCACAAAAGCAAATATAGCTGTATGGGTAATGAAAAGTAAAGTTATTGAATGCTATGTCAGAGTTTTAACCCACTTTAAACAAAAATAATTACAAAAATACATTACATTAGAGGTGCCATAAGTTTGTTTTTCTGTGGCATTATAATTTTGTATGTGCCTTTTTCTCAGGTGAATGGTGTCAATGTAGTGAAGGTTGGTCATAAGCAAGTTGTGAATCTGATTCGGCAAGGGGGAGGAATCCTGAATATGAAAGTTGTATCAGTGAGCCGTAAGCCTGAAAGTGAAGAGGCCATGCGCAGGAGGGGTAAGGGTGCATTGCATTGTCAGCTCTTGTGCTCTAACCACTTGGCTTTATGTCTGCTACACTTATACTGAGAAAAACAAAAGTTTGCTTTCCTAAAACAGAAAGAATTTAAGATAATTCAAGTTGGAGTGAGCTTGAGATGTCTGCCAGAGCATCACTGCTGAATATATGCAAATTAACCATTGTACCCTTAGAAGCTAAACACACCTCCAGAACCGCTGTAATGCAATGATGTGTCAGCTTGTTAATTTGTACAGAGCCATAATAATCCAGCATGCATACAGACTGTTTCGGATTGTTTGATCCTCATCGGTGCATGGCATGGATTAATTTGGCTCTATGGAGTAGGGCTTGTAAATCTGAAAGGTACAGACTAACCAGCAAGCTCATGGTGACCCAGAACTTATTGGACCCAATGAGTTCTAGGTCACCATGAGCTTGCTGGTTAGTCTGTACACTTATACTGAGACCAGCATAGAAAATGTTTTTGATTTTATCTTTTTTTTTTTAAATTGCCACTTGTCTTCTGAATCACTTTGTCAGAACAAGTATGCAAATCAAATATTCTGGCTTCATAAGCTGAATGCTCACTATAGGTGCATGAAGACGCTAAAATATCAGCATAGCAACTGTTAATGAGATAAAAATGGCAGCATCCGTGCTTCTGTCACTTCAGGCTCCCTTCAAGCCAAATGCTAATCTGTTGATAGTACATGCATATCTCAGACCTGTTGATTTAAATGAGTTTCTGTGCAACTGAGTGCACCTCTTACACAATATTTCTAGGTTAGCTTGTGCCACAGCAGGATGATAATGTTTCAGAGTAATAATGTTTACACAATCGGTTATCATGAATTGGAACTTGTTAATTCAGAAAAAGTTAGTATTTTTGATTAACACAGAGAGAGAGAAGGAACATTTGTAAAACTATCTGTACTTCTTTGCAAAAATGAATATTGGATATCTTGTGTCAAGCTTATATGCTAACTTTAGGAATGTAAATTCATGTCACTATCCATTGGGGAATAGCATGCTTGCTTTGGGGTTCATGATGGAGTGAATGATATTTGAATGTCATCTAAACTGGATATACTGTTATTTGAATGTCATGTAAACTGGATATACTGTACATCTCAGTATTTTTATCATGGTTTCTTTATTTATGATGTGATTTTTCTCCTGGTGAGGTGTTAGTATTATTGCTTTATAAAGCCTCAGCCAAATTCCGTGGCGCTGTACAAAGTAAAAAACAAACATGGGGTACAAAACAATACAGACAATGGCGTACACCAGTATACAAAATACAGAACTGGTACAAAATACAGTGACAAAAATAACATGATTAATAAAATCTATATATAAAAAATAAATCTATGTAGAAATTCTGAAACTGTCAAAGCTCTGCCCTTGCCAGCTTACAATCTAAAGATGTTCATATTTGGTTCTGACAGCCCAGAATTTCTGTGGTTTAAAGGATACCCGAACTGACATATGACATAATGAGATAGACATGGGTATGTACAGTGCCTAGCACACAAATAACTATTCTGTGTTCTTTTTTTTCTTTCTCTGTCTGAAAGAGTTATGTAAGTGGCTGACTCAGTCCTGACTCAGACAGGAAGTGACTACAGTGTGATCCTCACTGATAAGAAATTCCCCTTTGTATCTCTTTCTTGCTCTCAGAAGCCATTTTCTGCTAGGAAAGCGTTTTATAGTTGGAATTTCTTATCAGTGAGGGTCACACTGTAGTCACTTCCTGTCTGAGTCAGCCACTTACATACCTGATATTTAACTCTTTCAGACAGAAAAAGAAAAAAAAGAAGACAGCATAGTTATTTGTGTGTTAGGCACTGTACATACACATGTGTATCTCATTATGTCACATTTCAGTTCGGGTATCCTTTAAGCTGTATTTGTACTATAGCCAATGAGGGGTAGAAGGAATGATCTCTATTTACTGACTAAATCTCCTGTATTCATGGTTTGTGATACTATAGCAGTATGTCCAATTTTTACGATGTCAAAGTGGACCTGCACTCTTGCATAGTACAGAAGGAAAACATTGAGAAATGCACCTTGTATGAATCTAGAGAGTTAAGCCTTTCTAATCCCCCCTTATCTGTTACTAATCACCACTTTAATTTGATCTCTCATCTGTGTCAGCTCAGGAATCTCCTCTGCCATGGCAGAGCAGCTAAATTGTAAACACAGGATGTTAAACCTATGTCTGCTTCCATGAAAGCAGGTAGTAGACACATTTCACATTGATTGCAGGATTTGTATCAGCTGTAACAAATATTTTTCTCTAAGGCTGCTTTCACAGTGGGACGTTACAGGCGCACGTTAGAGCAGCCTGTAACGCAGCCAGCCGCACAGCAATGAAAAATCAATGGGCTGTTCACAGTGCCCACGTTGCGTTACATTGTCACGCAGCAAGTTAAAAGAAAGTGCTGCATGATGTGCGTTATACGTGGCTAAGCCGCGTTAGACTGTTTGCACATGCTCAGTGCTGTTGGAGGAGGAGGTCTCCCCTCCTCCTCCTCGGCCAAGCACATGGCTAATTAATATTCACTGCACGGTGTGACGTGCAGTGTTTACTTCCTGGAACGCCACTCTGTGCGGCGATTGGCTGGCGGGACCACGTGATGCCGCATGCGTCCAAAAGTACGCATCACGGCATCACAGGACGCATGATCTGACGTCCAGCTTCAACCCCACTATGCTTTGCGTTAGGTGCACATTATGCAACCTTAACGTGGCATCTAACGCAACATCTTAGTGGGAAAGAAGCCTAAAGGTTAGTAAGCTGTTGCTTATCTTTTAGCACAGAGAGGAAGTTCTGGGTTCAGGTCCGCTTTAATCCTCCTACTGTTATTCTTAACATTACACCTAATGTACTGTACAAGAACCAAAGATATTACGTGATCTATAAACAGAAATTCTGACTGGAGATATTAGATATTTCTAATACAATTTTTAAAAAAATGTTGTACAACTGGGACAACAAATCTATAAAAATACCAAAGCCAAAATCTCCTTTAGGAAGTTTGTTCTCATTAAAACAAGATGTGATTATTCTTGGCTCCCATGTATAGTGTGAGGGTGATTGTATCACAAAAAAGACAATAGCTGCACACTGTGCAAAGTCTCTCCTCCCTTTGTAGGTCTAGGAGGCCGTTGATATCTGCCCCATCTCATGTAAAAGGGGTGTGCATACTTATTTTTGTTTTCCTCTTTCTTCTGTCTTTCCCTTCCTGTTTGTTAGAACTTGCTTGCAATACACTGCCCAAAATAACATTCCAAAAAAAAGGTAAGGAGCTGCGGCCCAAGAATGGCCTTTACAGGAGAATTAAATATGTCCTGTATTTCTATCTTCTTCAGTCATTATTTCTGTATAGGGATGAGCAAAAATGTTTTTGACGTTATTGCGAAAAGTTTTTATAATTTACTGTTGCACAAATTTTTGCAGAAATCTTTTCACTTAGTACATTGAAGTCAATAACACTGACTTTAGTGGTTAATAGCAAAGCCCCTATACATACTGGAATCATGGAAATTTGAAAAGCATTTTAAGAAGAACAGTGGGAATTAGAGAAAATCTTTCAAAATCCTTGTAGTTTTTGAGAAAATCGATTTTAAAGTTATAATAAGTAATTTTTTTTTAATGTGATTAACCTCAGTAGTGAAAGTTTACCTATATTAACAGAAAGAGCAGTGAATTTGCCTCTGGGTTTTCAAGGTGGTCAGTACGTAGTGTGTAATGTGTAATGATCACCTGCAAACCCGGTGGAAGTGGCAACGCTTTGACAAGAGATTTTTGTACAGCTGCAATACTGCTGTATCAGGATCCCTGGCAAACATATACAAATAAAGTTACAAACAAAAACAAATTGGGGTCCACAAAGCAACCCTGTAATGAAAAAGCATGCCCAATTTGGGTACTCGCCTCTGGGAGCTTTTCCCATCCTCCTCTACTGCCCGATCCACCCCTGTCCCTGCACGAAAACCTCCGTCAGGAGCTTGTTGATGGGTCATGCTTACGCAGTAACACGGACTCGCTCGGGCTTTGGCAGAAAAAAACTAGCTTGATCTAGTCTGTGCTACTGTGCATGCACAAGCTGCTGTGCAGTCGCATGGACCCGATCAGGCTAGAATTTTTCTGCTGAAGCCTGACCAGGTCTGTGCTACCACACAAGCACAATGAGGCTGCATTTCAGGGGTCTTGGTGATGGAGTGGACTGGCGGCAGAGGATGATGGAAGCCTAATGGTGGCCACTAATGATCCATTCTTTTTCATCCAATCTTACCAAATCTATATATTAGAAGAGTAAAATGAGTGAATATAATGAATGGATACTATAGGCAGTCCTTTATATTACATAGAAATGGTAAGATTAGATGAAAATGATTGGATCATTAGTGGCCTCCATAAGCCACTGGAGGACCCAGAGGCTGCCACCTCCCAAGGTTAGTATCTACTGTAAATGTGTGCATAGCAAACTACTTGCCTTTAATTAATGTTCCCAGCCCACTATCCTCGGAAATGTTCTGCGCCAATATCCTCTTGTTATGTTGATTGAAGATTCCCGATGAAAGACGAACAGCGCTCACACACGTCACAGCCAGCACTTACTATTCGAAGTATTTTAAGCCAGCAAAGCATCTTTGAAAGTGCGGCCAGGTACTCAACTTTGGTTCCTTAGCAGTCCAATGATAATCCTCCAGGGAACAATGGGGAGCCCCAGTGGCACTTACAAAGATGCTCTGCTAGGGCTTGCTATATTATAGAATAGCAAATTAGTATTTAGTATATATAGAGCCGACATCTTCCGCAGCACTGTACAGAGTACAGAGTGTCACTTAACTGTATCGTAGTCAAGGGCTTATTTTTAGGGGGATAAACTGACTTATTTGTATGTTTCTTTGGATGTGGAAGGAAACCGGAGAGCCTGGAGGAAACCCACACAGACATGGGAAGAGCATACAAACTCGGTACAGATAGTGCCCAGGCTAGGATGCGAACCGGGGACCCAGCGCTGCAAGGCGAGAGTGCTAACCACTGCTGTTGCTGGCACCCATGCTCTCCCTCAGGTGGAATCTCCCCATGAGCAGTTTTCTGTTTTGCACGCCAGTTCAGTTTCTTACAATACCTCACAATAATATGCTCTACTATTTTTTGCTTTAAGTTTTCTGAATTCCTGAGCAGGAGCTCTACCACTGCAATAGTTGAGCTCTGACCATTGTCTTTCTTTAGCAGGGGTACACTAATAGATATTTTTAGCAAATTGATCTATCAGGATCTAACACAAATCTACTAAAATAAATCAGTGTTTGATGGTTTTGTTGATTGAGCATTGATCTGGAAAGGCTGTCCTTTAAAGTGAACCAAAGGTGAACCTCTGGTCAAAAAACAGATACTATGCTAAGAAGGAGCCTCTGGATCTTCCAGAGACTTCCCGTGTCCTCCTCACCCCTAGGCCCACTCTCTGGGATCCTCCAGAAGATCAAGGCCATGCTCCTCTTTGTGCTTAAGCACAGCCATCCTGCACCCACCCAAGCACACCAGCACCTGCGCAGTAACACAGAACCATTTGTGTGCGAGCGTCTCTGGCTTACTGTGCAGGCTGGCTCAGGCACAGTATGGCCATGCTTATACTTGAAGTGGTGCAATTTGAAATCAGATTCCCTTCAGGAGTCCACATGTGCTAATAGTGGTTCAGAGGATGGTGTATAAAGCCTCTAATGCAGTGTTCCCCAACCCTGTCCTCAAGGCCGGTCAACAGTACATGTTTTGCAGGAAACCACAAACATGCACAGGTGAGGTAATTAGTGTCTCAGCAGAGCTGATTACCCAATTACCTACCTCTGTGGATTTCCACAAAACAAGCAGTGTTGGTGGGCCTTGAGGACAGGGTTGGGGAACAATGCTCTAATGGATCCAGAGGCTTCCGACTTTGGTAATTATCTGTTTTTTGATCCTTGGTTATTCTTGGGTACTATTAGGAGTGCTCATGAGTGAGGCTACATTAGCTTTGTAGTGCATAAATCAATATAAAGCTTGTGGTAGCAGCAATGTGAGCAGATCTGCTTAGATCTGAAATAATATTGCGTAGGAAAAGGGGGTGAATGATCAATTTTAAAGGACAACTGTAGTGAGAAGAATATTGGCCCATATGCAATTCACTTTTTCACCTGAGTTTTCTCCTAGGTGATAATTTAAAACTTGTCAATAAAATGCCTTTTAAGCCACCAGCAAGCAAGAAAATACTCAAAATAATATTGATAGTACTTTTTCACCTACTTTTTGGTACGTTTTTAGTTGAAAAGTACTGCAAAGTTATTTTAAATCGAAGATGAAAAATTATCACCTTGGAGAAAACTCAGGTGAAAAAGTGAATTGCATATGGCCCATAGTGTCTGAAGTACACCAGAAACAAGCATGCAACTAATCTTGTCAGATCTGACAATAATGTCAGAAACACCTGATCTACATATGCTTGTTCAGTGTTTATGTCTAAAGTATCAGAGGCAGAGGAGCAGCGGGATAGCCAGGAAACAAGTGTTGCTTAAAAGGAAATAAATATGGCAGCCTCCATATTCCTCTCACTACAGTTGTCCTTTAAGTAAATATTATTCCCCTCATTTTATGGTGTATGCCTACCTTAGTAATTAAAAGGTATGACTCGCTTTGCTAAATCCAATTACTTAGGTGTGTTTGCATACTGTTGGCTATACAGTTTAAGTTGGATCAGTGTAGGTATGCCAGCCTAGTTATTTCATTGAAAAAATCTGATTTCCTGAAAATCCTTAATCCACATTACCACACTGTTGAATCAGATTGCCTGCATTCATTAATTAGTTTTTTTTTGTGATTATCGCAAGCGTGTAAAGTTGTTTCCTTTCATGTTTCAGATCAGTTGAGGCTCCTTAATCTTTATAGATCTAATGAAAATGCTGAGACTTCTGATGTTAGCACAGTACAGCTGCTACAACTTACTATTATTAGATACTATACAAGTACCGGAGTTTGTTTACTGTTTTCTTTCATTAACATGTAGAACATCTCACAGCAGAACAGAATTGATAAAGTGTCTGATTCTACAGTTCTTACAGGAAACCTGAGATGATAGATTAAAAAAGTTTTATACATACCTGGGGCTTCCTCCGGCCCCCTTCCCTCTGATTAGTCTCTCACCGTCCTCTCCACTGCCTGCTGCCTCCGCAAACCGTCTCGGTAACTGTGGAAGTCGGAGGCTTACTGCGCATGCACACATGCTTCCCCAAAGTGCTCCCGTCGCCGGGGAGCACTCTGCTCCTGTGTCGTACTACTGCACAGGCGCAGGTTGCTCCCAGCCTAGGCAGAGAGACGGGGGAGTGTGCTTGGCTGCACTGCGCTGACTGGCCCCGACTTGCCGATTTACTGGGCCAGATTGTGGAGGCTGCAGGAAGCCCCAGGTAGGTATAAAACTTTTTTTTTTACTTCTCTGGTGCACTTCAAAGCTGTATTCCACTCACAGGGAGGAAGAAACCCTTCTGGTTTATGCCCATTGGTGTCCAGTGTTTAAATGAAAATCTTCTTATGGTTCCTCAGTTCCGAGTGGAATGTGAAATTTGGTTTAAGTGTTGCCATTGTTTAAGGCACATTTTCTACATTTGTGACTCTGCTTTCACCTGACTAAAGGGTCTATGGCCTCTTCTTCTCCTGGCTTTGAAGGCGTTAGTAGGGTGGTATGTCAAAAAATAGTAATGAAGCAACACTATAGCTCATTCCCCGATAGGCGAAAGCAGCATTATCATATAGCTCAGTGTTCTCCCCAGGCTCTTTTAGCCGGGTGCTCCACCCGGCTAGATTTGGTGACCACCCGGCTGTCATCGGCTCACCTCTTCACCTCCTCCTATGCTGTAAGCAGAGTTGCCCTGCATTTTCATCTTGCCCCACCCGGCTACTTTTTCATGCCACCCGGCTACTATTTCATGCCACCCGGCTGGAAATTTTTTTTTGAGGAGAACACTGTAGCTATAAGATGGTTAGCAGATCTTTAGGTGAATTTTCATCTATATGTACCCTATATGTGATCTATACACTACAAAGTTAACCTATTCACGTCTGAAGTAATATTCAGCTAGTTAATTCACTAGGAACTGTTGGGACATTTAACTTTAGGATCTTTGTTAAAATCAGCGAAAAGGTGCCCAGATTATTTGATCCAGACTATTTGAGGCCAGATTGAACAACTAAGGTCTGTACAGGCAGCCCTCCAAGTTGCTTATCCCACACACTGATTTCTGTTGTTTTCCCCCAGACAATCTGAAGTCAGGCATTGCTACTCACTGGCTCATACTATTTCCCTCTTCAATAGCAATGATTGTGCAAACCTGGCTGATCAGAGTAATGCTCCTCGTACACAATACAATAAATCTATCTTGTGAAATAGATTGTTGTTTCCCCATTTGTATGTGTGTATTATGTTTAACGAGGGCTAAGGAATACCACTCTATCATGTTGTTGTTGGCTAAAGGATTCTAGTAACTTTGAGGCCCCATTTACACTAGCAGGGTAAACCTGCGTTGCGTTACCCTTTTTGCACCAAGGGGCTGCAAAAGCATTGAAAGTCTATGGAGACTTTGACATTTATTGTGGTCCTTTGTGGTGCACCAGAAGAAGTATCCGATCCAACGCAAGGGCAATAGCGTGTTAGCATGAAGATAACCTAGATTTCAGATTTCTTAAATGATTCCAAATAAAAATATACACAAAGAGCTCTCACAGTTTGCATATTCTCTGTAACGCTTCATCTTGCTAGTTTACTTATAATAAGATTACAACTTTACAAAGTAGCTGTACCTCTTTTCTTTAGTAGTTTATGCAGCTACATTCATACGTAGGAATGTATGCTTATTTAGTGACCATGTGTCTTGGTTCGTGTTAAGTGTCCTTGTTCAAGCGATTTTAGTCAGCAGCATCTGTGCCCTTATGCCTGTAGTTCTGCTTGCCCGCAGGATGTTGGATCTTGTCCTCTATTATTCCATTTGGTTGCACCTTTGGAGTGTCTTGCAGTGCTATTTGTGCCCTGCCTGGCTTTATGCATGAACTTGGAACACAACTTCCTTCTGCTATATTTGAAACATGAGTCCTCAGTTTTCTTTCTATTTTTTTACGTTTATTAAAAATCTCATTGTGCTAGATTTCATAGGTGTTTATTAAAATGTGAAAAGGACCTTGTGATATAAATACTGTTTATATACAGTTATTTGGGCTTATGGCAGAATACCAACAGCCATGGCAACTCAAAGGTTACACATAAAATAAAAGGTCTGCGCAATATGGACTTGAACAAAGATAAGATAGCCAAATTACAGTCGCAGCCTACTTTGACAGCTTTGAATTGGCTTGCAGCCTAGCAGTCTGCTAAAGCCAATTGCATCCGTATACCAACTGTGGCTTGCTTAATTTCTCTGCTAATGAGTTTCAGTAAGAATCAAAATAAGATTAGCATACTTTATCATCTGAAGACACTTAAGAAATACTATTACTATCCATAATTACTTTTCTGCAATGGTCTTTTCAATTGGGCATCATCAATTGTACTATCAATAATTAGCGCAACATTCCTCTCCATATCTGTGAGGGACCATGAGAATCATGGAGTGAGCAGGTCTGGAATTGCCTAAACCACATTTTCATATGGCTAAGCAGCTGCCCTTCTCAAAACACCAGATTGCCGGATTCAGGTTGATTTCAAGCAGCATCGCGACCTAGTACATTACAGCTATGCCTGGGTGAAAAATATTGACTGTAATGCAAGGTTAAAACATTATTATTTTAACCACTGCTGTAACATAGAGCTTTTATTATTGATGGCATTGTATCTACTGAGTATGGCATCCTTTCCAAAGACTTGAGATGCTTAGAGTTATTTGTTCAAAACGTGGCCAGATTTCAGGAATACAGTCTTCTGCATCTGCTAATAGTGATGTTGTCATTACCCAGGGTGTTCTTTTTGGAATGGCCCCAAGGTTGCATCCATGATTGGCACTGAAGCTGCATCCGTTCGCCAGTATTTTGTATCAGTCTACAGGTCTTTATATTTTGTGCTTTCTCCAGCTGCTTCTTTCCCACTAGACTGTCTCCTGGCAATGCCACATTGCCTAGTCACATCTGCTTCTTCCCAGTCATAGTCACATCAGTGATTTGTAGTCCCTCTTTTTAGGCACAGTATTTTTACTAGACTAACGGGGATGACCTGAAAATTCTCCTGACATGCAAAGCTCCACTGAATCAAAAAGTGAAAGACATACTTTCAGATGAGTTCCTAGCTGTCAGTAAATTATGCAGAAATTGTGTTTCAGGGCCAGGGGCCTCCATTTGCTAACATTGATTTAATTGTATGGGTCAGTGGAGATTTGTTTATGTGAGTTTTCTTTTTCCCTAGTTCCTATCACTAGTGAAAATGTTGTGCCAAATAAAAGGACCACATATTACAAGAGTTATCGAGTGGAGGCACCCCAATAAGGATATAAAACACATAAAAAGCTATAAAAAGGAGGTTGGCTTCTCCAGGAGACAAAGCCAGTCAGTTTGACTACACTTATTTCACAATTAGGACAACGTGTTTCGCGTTACTTTGCCTCTTCAGGTCAATAACAGTGTGTGCCTAGTGGCTGCACTGTAACAGGCACAAACACCTCTTATCGGAACACATAACAAGAATCAGGTGTCAGTGCTGATCAAAAGAAATTTCACATCTACAGAAAACCACAGCATGTCTAGGAGGCTTAAAAATGTATACAAAGTATACTGTCTGGTAGTTATAACAACTGTTTTGTAATCTACAATTCTGCTGCAAAGAATAAAAATGCATTTTCACATATTTCTTCATTCGAAATCTGAGGTTATGCATAGGGGTCCAATTATTCCTCCTACTCACATAATTACTGCTCTTCAACAGACCTGTCTGCCCATGTGCAGCAAGCTCAAAGGTCTGCTTGTTCTATTGCTTCATCTCGTTTGCTTGTCCTTTATATACTATGAAAGACACTGCTGAATCAGGCTGATGGATTACGTTCCTTGAAAAGGTATTGTCTCTAATTGTGTTAGTGGCAATTAGATGCAATGATTGGTGCCATGTTTGTGTATGCTGTAACAGGTACAGGCTTTAAGAATGTTTTCAAATTGTATCAAGAGGTGGTTAAAGGAGTGTTGTTTGCCTCTATGATGCATTGCTCTGACCAGCAAGAATAACTTGGTTAGCCGATACCATGTTGTTGTAGTACATGCAGTATGTGCACTTCATTTGTAGTCATGGTTCTCTAAATATATTTATACTTTGTTGCAAAGTGCAGAAATAGACTAAATATATTTATACTTTGTTGCAAAGTGCAGAAATAGACTTAATAATGAAGTGTAAATTACAACGAAATAAAGTATTCAGGATGCACATTTTTACCTTAATTACCCTGGTTTCAGCATCAGAAATGCTATATATATATATATATATATATATATATATATATATATATATATATATATATATATATATATATATATATATATATATATATATTGGATGTACTTATGCCCTCACAGTTGTTTTTAGCCTAGGCTATGATGTAATGCAGCCTTCTGCCCAGGGAACTCGGGGAGATCATGTGATGTTCTTGCTCACTTCACAGAGGAAAAAAAAACCTACAGATTCCCCTTGCCAGCAGTAAAGATGGCAGAATCTTTGGTAAATGGTAATCAAGATGAGATAAGATTATACAATGGGCAAATATTGACTAAATCATTTATAAATGATTATTGTAAAATAAGCAGTTTTATTAATTAAGTTATATAAAGTAAAGTTCCTCTTTAAAATGTACATCAGTCTTAATTTCTGATGTACAGTCTTTTCTGTATTTATTACCCTGTGTTAATTTGTTACTTAGTCTTTGTATTGTTATTATTATCATTATTATTATTGATCTATAAAGTCCCAACATATTCCGTGGCGCTGTACAAAGTAAGAAACAAACATGGGGTACATAATAATGCAGACAATGGTGTACACCAATATACAAGATACATAATTAGTGACAAAATACGAAAATGATACAAAATACAAAATACAGAATTGGTAATAACAGTGATAAAAGTAACACGATAAATAAAATGTATAATCATTTTCAAGACACAAAAGGGGAGAGAGCCCTGCCCTTGCGAGCTTATTGTTTAGTCCTATTGTGGAATTCAGCCAAAACGTCCTCCTCAGTGACTGTGTAGTTAGATATATCCCCTTTAGAACAAACTCAACAACAGTAGAAACACCCAAGCTATAGCAGGTCAAACCGCACTTCTGAGGAAATCAAGGGGGCCCCCTGCCCAATGCCATAAACTCTCAGGGCTCACTTTTTCTCACCATGTAGTTTGAGATGTTACCTTAAAGAAAAATCCTCTGGTGAGTTACAGTAACTGACGAAACATGTAGGACACCAAAGAGACTGTTACAACTTACATGCGCTGTGTTTGTTCAGTGGTGTGCACAACTGGCTTCATTACTTAAGTGTTAGGGAATTTATGCTGTGTGCAGGTTGTACTTTTTTGAGTTAACAGCTCAAACTATATGGTGAGGAAATTTGTGCCCTGAGAGTACCTGGCAATGGGAGGAGGGAGGCACTGATTTACTCAGAAGCACACTTTGACTCGCTATAACTTGGGGGTCGCTACATCTGGTGAGTTGATTCCAAGGAGTTTGGTGACGGTTTATTCTATCGCAATACTAGGACTGTGTGGTGGATCAATGTGGCCGGGGATATACTGCTTATACTGCCCACTAAGAAGGAGGAGTGCTTTTTAATTGAAGTCAATATTTTTTTTTTTACTGTATATACTAAAGAATGAACTATCTAAACAATTCTTCTTTCTTTTCTGGAGGGGGGCGTTGAGGGTCGGGCATGGGGACTAGATAAGCCTGATTTCTGCTTTGGAGCAGATGGCATCAATTAACGTAGAAACACTCAACATCAAGGGGGCTAAATAAACCTGAGAAGAGGTCTTCGTTGCTAACTGAAATGAGGAGGTCTAACACACATGTGGTTTTCCTGCAGGAAACCCACCTTAAGGGGACAGCCCATCCAAAGCTGGATAACAAATACTATCCTCTAGCCTATTATAGCAATGCCCCAGACTCAAAAACAAAAGGGGTAGCAATTCTGTTTTCGAAGGAGGTGTGTATGTCTCAAATTCAACAAAGCTCCGACTCTGAAGGACACCACCTTCTAGTCAAGGGCCTGATCAACAACCAAATGTTCACCTTTGGCACCTATTATGCCCCTAATGTGGGACAACACACCTTTTTGGAACACTTCCTGAATGAGTTGGATGCCTTCGCGGAGGGGAGCTTGATACTGGGTGGAGACATGAATTTGGCACTTGAACCATCATTAGATACCTCGACTGGCAGATCCGCTATTCCGCATAGCATACTTCTAAAATGTAAATTAGCCCTGAGAAATACACAGCTGGTGGATATATGGCGGATCCGGGATCCGACAGGCAAAGAATATAAATTCTATTCTGCGCTCCATGGAACCTACTCCCGCATAGACCATATACTAGTCTCGCATAACTTAATCTCGCGTGTGTCAAAGGCGGAGGTGGTTCCGGGAGCGCTGTCAGACCACTCTGCGGTCTCAGTATTACTTGAAGTATTAGAAGGCAGACGAAGCCCATACACCTGGCGGCTGAATACCTCCCTTTTGAAGGACAAAACCATAGATGGAAAGGTGAAGAGGGCTCTAACAAATTATTTTGAAAATAATACTGTTAACGGGGTCTCTCCGATGTCTGTATGGACGGCCCACAAGTGTGTTATGGGGGGGTGCTGATTAAGGAAGGTAGCAGAGTTAAACGGGAAAGAGCAGAAGCAATCGAACGCTCCCTTGGGGAGATACACAGATTGCAACTTTTGCATCAAAGCTCGCGGCTGGAAGCAGACTTAACTGCACTCACCGCTGAACGGGAAAAACGTAAAGCACTTCTGTTCTTCAAAGCACGTTATGCAGCCTCTAGATGTCAGTGAGTTTGGTAATAAGTGTGGGCGTCTCCTTGCGCGTGCACTCCGTATCCAGCAAGCGACAAATTATATACCACATATTAATGATGCTGGCTCAAGGAAGCACCATCAATCCCAATCAATATCGCGAATATTCAAACGCTTCTATGAAAAACTATATGATATCCACAATCGTGCCCATAGACAAGCGGCCCCTTCATTACCTCAGCGTATTAGGGAATATATCCGTAAATCGGGGATGCCCACTATTCCTGAAACTGAGCTGGAGGAGCTTGGGAAGCCCATTTCCCTGACTGAATTACAGTTAGCTTTCTCACAGATCCCCTCAGGTAAGGCCCCAGGGCCGGACAGCTATGCACTGGAATATTACAAATTGTTCTTGCCCATATTACAATCCCCCTTACTAAAAGCATTGAACTCCCTAACCAATCCAGATACCCCCACTGCATTCCCAGATGATATGCTGTCCTCACACATTACAGTAATCCATAAAACCGGTAAGGACCCCTCCTCTTGTGCAAATTATAGGCCCATCTCGCTTCTGAATATCGATCTTAAGGATTATGCTAAGATCCTAGCGAACCGCTTGTCCCCCTTTATATCTCAATTAGTGCACTATGACCAAGTGGGGTTTATTCCAACGAGAGAAGCTAGGGATAATACCCTGAGGACCATGTCGACAATCCATTGGGCACGGTCAAAGGCCTCTCCAATGATGCTGTTGTCCACAGATGCAGAGAAGGCCTTCGATCGTGTCCGATGGGAGTTTATAGAGGGAACTTTGGGACATATTGGGCTACCGCAGTGCATGATAACCCACATTATGGCATTGTACAGGGTCCCGTCTGCTAGGATAAAGATAAATGGGGAGCTATCAGAACCCCTACGCATTTATAATGGAATGCGACAGGGGTGCCCCCTGTCTCCTTTTATCTTCGCTCTCTCCTTAGAACCGCTACTCTGCACCATTCGGGCAAACCCTGATATCACAGGTCTACAGTTTCCCACCTCTCAGCATAAGGTGGCGGCTTATGCCGACGACCTTCTCTTTTTTATCACCAACCCCCATATCTCTGTTCCCAACCTGGTTCAGGAATTCGCAACATATGGCAACCTGGCGAATCTCAGGATCAACGATGATAAATGTGAAGCGTTAAACGTAGGGCTTAGCCCCCTTCAACAATCACAATTAGAGAATAACTTCTCCTTCAAATGGGCCCCCAAGGCTATCACATACTTAGGCACCAAAATCTCAAACAACCCTTCCGAACTTTTCTCTCTTAATTATACTCCCCTACTAACTAAAATCAAACTGGACCTTAAGAGATGGGACGTGGCCAAACTTACATGGTTTGGCAGGGCAAATATTATTAAGATGAATGTTCTCTCCCGGCTCCTCTATATCTTTCAGACACTGCCAGTTCAGACTCCTACTGCCTATTTTAAGCAAATCAGGATGTGCTTCAGAAGGTTTATCTGGCAGGGCAAGCCACCTAGGCTTAAGCATACGTTGGTTACCCAACCAAAGAGCATGGGTGGCATGGCAGTACCGGATATGGAACTCTATTACGCTGCTGCGGTCCTCCTACGCATAGTTGATTGGCACAGACATGGCTCGCTCAAGAGATGGGTTGAGATGGAAAGAGACATAGCTGGGTCACAATTGCAGCACTTGCCATGGACAGGAAAAACTGCCCCTACCTTGAGAGCCTCTTACCCACTAATAAACGACACGGTGAGACTTTTCCACAGGCTCAACGACTCTCTCCATCTCTCCCCATGGCCCTCTCCTATGATACCATTACTAGATAACCCCGGATTCCCACTGGGCATACCTAATAAAGCATACAGGCATTGGAGAGAGCTCCCCTGGTTAAGGGCATTCCATCTACTAGAAAATGGTGAATGGCAGGATATCTCAAGCCTACGTACTCGCCTGCATGCCCCAGCACTCGACCACTGGTCGCATCTTCAGTTTATGCACTATCTCCTTGGCCTGGCCCCCAGAAGGTCACTGGCTCGGAATCTCACACAGTTTGAAAAGCTATGCAATGGCATGGGCTTTGTGACCGGGGGGATATCACAGTTATATTCCCTACTGGTTACTAAGCCAAACTTAGCTAAAGCCTTGAGACTGAGATGGGAACAGGCGTTGAATAAAACCTTCTCTGATGACCAGTGGCGTAAAATTCTTATTCTTTTCTCAGAAATCATCTATCTCAGCCAAATTGCAGGAAGCTGGTTATAAACTCCTGACGCACTGGTACTATACACCTGACAGGTTGCAAAGAATGTTCCCTTCCTCAAGCTCTCAATGCTGGCGTTGTCTGACACATAGGGGTACTATAGTACACATCTTCTGGAATTGCCCGAAACTGATCCCGTATTGGGATATGGTGAAATCCATTATCTCAAAGGTCACAGGAGTTGATTCCTCGGATGATCCCTCATAATACCCCAAGACAGCTTGGCAAATATAAAAAATCTCTCTCTAAACACATGATAAATGCGGCAAGATTGATTGTCGCCCGACATTGGAAATCTACGCAGACTCCCCCAGTGACAGAGTGGATTAGAGAGATCCAACATATCAAGCTAATGGAGAATCTTACGCAGACAATGCACAAACGCGAAGAGCAATTCAGTCATACTTGGGCACCCTGGCATGAGTATGAGGAATCTGATGAGTTTAAACACTTAATGGCCTAGACCCCCCTCACCTGAGCTATGTATAAACTCCCCCCCCCCCCTTTGAGGTGAGTGCTGACAAAGCATAACAAATTGCACCATGGGGGAGACTTCTGTCTCCTCCATGCATTAATAGTCCCTGTGTCTGACCTCCCCCGCTTGAACACCGCCCTCCCGGTTACTATTCTTTCTCTCCTTTCCTTCTCTACTTTCTCTTTTCCTTTCAGCTATGCTTTTCTTTCTTACTCTTCATACCCCTCTTGGGGGTAGGCTAATAAATGATATATCTAGGGTGCTAGCGGTGTTCCAGGCCTACCATAGATGAAGAACGGTATATAGGCCACTAGACTGTGTCATAGCTACTTCATAGGGCTGTGATTTAGGGAAATGATCACACTGGGCCCTGAGTCCCCCGTTCTGTAACTATTGTTAAGATCCTCAGTCTGGTCACTCGCAAAATGACTCAAGCTTCTATATGCTTAGAACAATAGTCTTATATGGTTATTTAGCCTAATGTTGAGAACTCTTCCATGGCGGCAGCCATGGATAAATTCATAGTTTTGGTGGCCCAGGGATACCGTTCGCCTTCCCTTTAATATTTGGCTTCTTTGCAAGTACAGACATCCTCCCACGGCACTGACTGGCCGTGTAAATTGTGTTACTCACTGGCTTCTACATGAGACGTCTGTATTATATTTTGCTGATACTGTATACAGCAGTCATGTTCTGTTATTCTTCTTTATAAAAAACTTATAAAAATAAAGAATCTTTAAAAAAAAAAAACTATCTAAACAAAACAGCTGCTAACACAGTCCTGTATCTTTTTGTCCTATTTTAACAGATTTTATATGTTCCAACTCTCCAAACAGTGCTCTCTATCCAAGCATTGCTTGTGATAATCAACCACGTTGGCATATCCAGAAAGGTGCTTTCTAACTACCAGGACCATTGGTGTACCAATAACCCCTGCAACTCTAGGGGTAGGAGCAGGGTCTATGGGTGCCCACTCATCCCTCTTCCCACTTTGAAGAATCTTATACCTACCTGTTCCGGCATTGCATCTCCTCCTCCTCCCGGTGGCTGCACACTCTATGCTGCCATCCTCTGGCTCTTGGAATAATCGGGGGCTTTATATCCAGCATAGAGTGTGTGGCTGCAGGGTAGAAGAGAAAACTCGATGCAGTGCTGGAACAGGTAAATATTACCTATGATCATTTTGCTTAGAGGTCAGGGCTGTTGTTATGCCCCGACCACAAGTGCTTCTTTTTAATTAAATAGATTTTGCAGTGTATGAATGGGCAGCCGACACTATCCACATTATTATTGTTAATAATGATTTATAAAGTGTCCATTGACTCAGATGTGTCTGCCAACAGAGGTCAGAGCGAAGTCCTGTAATGTGCCATATGTCTATACAAATCTAGATCTCACTGTTCCTCTGTAGAGTCAAGAAATACTATAAAGCACACTCCTGGGCAGCATGGTGACATAGTGGATAGCACACTCGCCTTGCAGCGCTAGGGTCCTGCTCGAGTCTAATTTTTCAGATCCGCATTCTGGTGAATCTGGTACCCATCCTGCTCCCACACCCACAGACCCCATACCTGACCCGCAACCCGCTTTCTGTTGAATCTGGTACCCGTCCTGCACCCGCTACCCGCACACGACCCTCAACCTGCTTTCTGGTGAATCTGGTACCCACAAACCCGCTACCAAACCTGAGCCGCAACCCGATTAAAATCAAAATGGGTACCTGAACCCGACCCGCATTTGGTGTAACCCACAGGTATCCGACCTGATGCCCTGTGCGGGTCTAATTTTTCAGACCCGCAGTGCTGCTACCCGCCCCTGAACCACAACCCACTTTCTGGTGAATCTGGTACCTGCACCCGACCTGCACCCGCAGACCCACAGCCAACTGCAACCCAATTAAAATCAAAACGGGTACCCGAACCCGACCTGCATTTCGGGTAACCCGACCCGATGCAGGCCTTTGGTCCGTGATTCAAATCAGGGTCACAAGATTATCTGCATGGAGCTTGTACATTCTCCACATTTCTGCATGGGTTTCCTCTGGGCACTCTGGTTTCCTCTCAAACCCCAAATACATTCAGATAAGTTAATATGTTCCCCTCAAAAATTGACCTTAGAACATGACCACATGTCACAATAGACCTTCTATTTCATAACACTTAAAGAGACACTGACACGAAAAAAAAATTATGATATAATGAATTGGTTGTGTAGTACGGATAATTACTAGAACATTAGTAGCAAAAAAAATTCTCATATTTTTATTTTCAGTTACACAGCTTTTTTTTATAACTCTGCATCATTCTCTAATATTTGTAGTTTATACATTACTCAGCATTCTAAATGTTTTTTACAGAACAAGCAGTGAACTTTTGACCTGTCCTGAACTGTTCTCTGCAAAAGAAAAAACAATACAGTTAAGATAACAGCCTTCAGAATACAGAGCTCTCTGCAACTTTGAAAGTAGTGGAGGTCAATGGCAATTTGCATAGATAACAACTTGAGTTACTTAACTCTTGCTGTACTGGAAACAATATTAGACTTATGTCTCTGCTCCTAATGCTTTATTTCTTAGCTGTACTACACATATAAATCCTTATATCATATTTTTTTTTTCTGCTTCAGTGTCTCTTTAATGTGATTGCCAATATATTCTGAGAATGCAGATACCTGTCCACTTTTTTCTAAAACAGAAATCTATTCTATAAGCATTAGAAATATGTGTGTGTACAGAACATTTTAGAGGAATCTTACTGGTAACTGTATAAATTGTTCAGACAATGTTACAGATTTTCATACATTACATTTATCAGAGATGCTGATAGAGCAGTGATCTTTACTGTTGGCAAGGTAAATCACTGTGGATTTGTTTCCCTCTGTGAAGTGAATAGAAACATCGCATGATCTCCCAGATTGCTCTGGAGCAGAATGCCACATGACATCATAGCCTAGGCTAAACCTCACTGGGAGAGCAGAGTTAGATCAAAATATACAGCAAAATACTGTATAGATATATGAAACATTTCTGAGACTAAAACCAGGGTAATTGTGGGTTCTAATTAATTAATTGTATTCTACAATATGTCATTAAGGTTCCTCTTTAAAGGCTACACAAATGGAGTAAATAAAACTATTTTTACTTACCTGAGGATTGTTCCAGCCCCTACAAATCACGTGTGTCCCTCACAGCAGCTCTGGTCTTCTTCCGTTTCCCGCTGGCAGCCTCTGAAGATTGCCAACCCCTAGTGGGTCGGCATCTTATGCATCATCGGAAGCGCACTGCGCTCCTGGTGAAGAGGGTGTGTTCATGTGCAGCACGGGCGCAAGCCCACACATTCGGAAAAGATGCCAACCTATCTGGGAGTCGTGATCTTCAGAGGCTACCAGTGGGAGACCAGAGCTGGGACGAGGGACACACAGTACTTGTAGGGCCTGGTAGAAGCCCCAGGTAAGTAAAATTGTTTTATTTACTCGCCTCGTGTATCTTTTAAGACTCTGTCTTTGCAGTACCTAAGCATCCTGTTATATACATACCTCTAGAATTATTTTGTACTAATATTCTGAAACATTTGACTTTTGCTTCTCTGTAATTTCTTAAGATTCATGGAGGGAAAAAAAATCTCCTAAATATGTGTGATGGGAGTTATTAATTTACACCAGGGTTTGGTTGTAGAAATAAGCGTGTAATTAAGCGTGTGCATTAAATTGAATGAATTACATTTCTTAGAATAGAATTACATGTTCTGCTTATATTGACTCAGATGTGTCTGCCAACAGAGGTCAGATTAAACAGTGAAGTCCTGTAATGTGCTGCCAGCAAACCTGTAAACTACAGTGAAGTCCTGTAATGTGCTGCCAGCAAACCTGTAAACTAGAGTTCAGATCTTTGTAGTGCCATATGTCTATACAAACCCAGATCTCCCTGATTCTCTGTGAGTCAATGAAATCTATAAAACGCACTCATGGGCAGCAGGTAGTGGATAGTATACTGTCCATGCAGTGCTAGGGTCCCTGGTTCAAATCTGGGGCACAACATTACCTACATAGAGTTTGTACGTTCTCTGCATGTTTGCATGGGTTTCCTTTGGGCACTGTGGTTTCCTCTCAAACCCCAAAGATGTTCAGATAAGTTAATATATTCCTCCCTAAATTGACCTTAGACCAGGGCATTTATACAATCACTATGATAGGGATTGGATTGTGAGCCCCTCTGAGGGACAGTTAGTGACAAGACCATTTACTCTGTGTAGCGCTGCAGAAGAGTTCAGTACTATATAAATACAAAATATGATAAATAATATATAAGTAATGCTCACAACCTCAGACTTACCACCCTTATTTGTCTCACCTGATAGGGATTCTTCCCAGGTGGGATGGACATTAAACATTCTCTGTAGAGTGGCTCAGATCAATTAAGGTTGTGAGCATCAACTGGCTGTATCCTTCTCAGGAGAGGTATAGACAAGACAAGACAAATAACATTTATATTGCGCTTTTCTCCTGGCGGACTCAAAGCGCCAGAGCAGAGCAGCAGCCACTAGGGCGCGCTCTATTGGCAGTAGCAGTGTAAGGGAGACTTGCCAAAGGTCTCCTACTGAATTAGTGCTGGCTTACTGAACAGGCAGAGCCGAGATTCGAACCCTGGTCTCCTGTGTCAGAGGCAGAGCCCTTAACCATTACACCTTCAGCCAGTGCACTCCTCCAAGCAGGTACACCACCCCGGCACCACACTGTGTAAATCATTCCAAACTGAAGGTGGCACACCACAGGCTTGAACTTTTGTTCGGTTTATTGCAATGTCGGCATAACTTCTCTCTAGAGTGCCAAATCTCAGTGATTCTCTGTAGGACACCAAGTCTCACTTTCTAGTGTCTATTATCTCAATGGTTTTCTGTAGAGTTTCAAATCTCAGTGAGTCTGGGTAGAGTGACAATTCTAAATGATACTTTTTGGAAGACCAAGCCTCACTGAATTTTTTCTAAAGTGTCACGTTTCGGTGATTCTCTGTACAGTGCCAAATCTCAGCCATTCTCAAATGTATTAATTAATCTCTCTAGAATACCATGCCTCAATAATTCTCTATAGATTGCAAAATCTTACTGAATCTGTGTAGACTCCAAGTGTTAATAAATCTTTTTAAACCTCGGTGATTCTCTGTACGGTTGTAAATCTCAGTGATTCTCTGTAGAATACCAGGTACCAATCAGTCTTTTTAGAATACTACATTTCAGTGATTCTTCTCTGTAGACTCACTGTCACATCTCAGGGCTGGTTCACATTGGGGCAATTTTTCAGTGCTTAGCTGATCGCCGGCGATCAGCAAAGCGCTGCTATAATGTATCCCTATGGATACATTCACACTGCAGCGGTTGCGATTTCGATTAATCGCAAACATGTTCCGTGTAGCATTTTGTGGGCGATTGCTCTGTGATTCTCGTTCTATTGAACGGGAATCACAAGTGCAAATTGCGCTGAATCGTGGCAAATTGCGAGATTTGGGCTGCTGAATTGCAGACGCAAACGCGATCACGGTAAAGCGTCCAATGTGAACCAGCCCTCAGTGATCATCTGCAGAGTGCCAAGTCTTAATGATTCTGAGTAGAATGGCAAAGCTCAGTGAATCTCTGTAGACTGCCAAATCTCAGCAAGGGCTGGTTCACACAGGTGACTGCTGGGGTTCATGCACGCCATTTACCACCAAACTCTTCTAGTTAGTATCAGAAAGGCACTTGCCATGAGCTGCCGGCAGCTGGCCGTGTGAGCTGGCCATAAGTCCCTGCAGAGTGGCAAATCTCAGTGAATCTCAGGAATTGTCTGCAGAATACCCCGTCTCTATGAATCTCTCTAGATTACCAAATCTCAGTGAATTTTTGTAAACAGGGCATGACACTATATTTACAGGGAGAAAACACCTCCAATCCTTGCATGTTAACCACTCACTACACTTCGCCATCCTTAATTTGCCTGAATGACATGAATCATTCAAACCAAATTGCAGAGCTGTCATATAACAGTTTTTCTAAGATGTGATGTAACCATGGAAAATGAGAATCTCCTCTATGCATAAAAGGAGAACAAAAACATAGAATTGTATTTTGTTAATGTTATACTTATAATGTAGTGGCTGGATAGTGTCTATTCAGTAAGAAGTTCTTGGGCGAGACTCCTTAACACTGCTACTACCTATTGAGTGCTCTCTAGTGGCTGCCTTGCAAGTGCTTTGTTTAAGGAGAAAAGCGCTATACAAATACTGGAATTATTATTATAATTATTGTGATGAAACTGAATAAGGGCTCCTTAGTGCATCATTCCCAACCAGAGATAGTCCTGAAGTTTCCCTACCAGCTCTGCTCTCAGCTTAACACCATGTTGTATAACGTCCTCTTTTGCCAGTTTTCCAAATTGCCTTTCTAATACCGCTGCGTATGGCCGTGCCATGTTCTTAATGGATAAATTATTTTGCACTTATTATTTCAGTGTGTGCACCTTGGTATTATACAATCAATAATATGCCTCATTACAAAATAAAAGAAGCAGATGAGTCAGATGTTCCCAATCATTCAGTTGTGTACTTCCTTTGTACACCAGTACTAGAAAGACTTTGCTTGCCTGAGCAGAGAAAGGGGGAAAGGGTTGACTACTGCTGTCGGTTAACATTTTTACTTCCATTTTTTTTAACCTGCACTGAACAGTTGTAGCTGAAATCCTTTAGCAGACAGCAACACCTCTTTGCTCTAGTTTTTGTTTTGTTTTACAAATGACTGGAATCATTGGGTTGGACAGGTTTCATATATATGGAGTTGAGACTACAGATGATGCAGCTGATATGATCTTTTTCCAGCAAGAAGCATCTTTCCCATATACTTGGTTTATGGTTTCATTTTTAAACATTGCTAGAATTTTTTTTATTGACTTCCATTCTTGATTCATATGTAAATCTAGCATTATATATTTTTTTTCTGAGGTTAGTTCATAATATGAAATCCGTTACCATCGTCTTTGTAAAAATTCATATTGGTGCATCTAAACAATTCAGACAGCACAATCTATTTGTCTCTCTTTATAGTATGAGCTCTTAACTCTCACTGTCTCTTTGTGGCATAGCCTGTCTCTCTCTCTCCCTCCCTCTGAAGCATGAAGCGAAGGTTACCATAGAAACGCAGCAAGAACTGAGAACTGCATCCCAGAGCATTGAGGATAGAGGGAGGGAGAGACACTGAGCGAGGATGACCAGAGAGAGATAGATGGAGGATATGGAGTGAATGGATTGAGAAGTTATAGAGTGATTGAAGAGATGAGTGGAGAAAAAAGATACAAGATAGCAAGTGTGAGCAGAGTAAAAGGCAGTCGGCTGTAGGCACTGCTGAGAAAATAGCCACAGCAGGAGACGCAATCAATCTGCGTTACAAGAATCTGATGCTGAAGCTAGAGAAAAGCTGATACAGATGTTTTAATTAGCTACAGTGCATCCTTCACACCGTATGGCTGTGCCAGGGGTCCCAGTCATAGCCCCGAAGAATGAAGTCACGGCGCAGGGTTGGGAAGCTGCTGGCGCAGTGCGACCCCTCATCTCGGGAGTATGATGAGATGGTTGTAGAAAAACGTCGGCTCCTTCCGGACCCTCGCCGCCTGCTGGATAAGACTTGTAAGGTCACCTCTCTTTTTCTTCCAGCACCTCCACCTCCAAAGAGAGCACCCAGCACTACACTCACCCTGCGCTCCAAGTCCATGACAGCTGAGCTGGAGGAATTGGGTAAGTCACCATAAAATATAGATAAGCTATGACTAAACAATACATTACTAACTGATCAATATCAAAACAGAGACACATGCAAGGCTGCATTGGATGCATAGAATAATATTGAGAATTGTGGTCTGTTATATAAGCCATATTACTTTTAAGAGCACATGAGCAGACTGGATAACATATGGGATTTATTACAGAACGCTGACGGCAAAAGCTGTAGTGCGGAAAAGAACCGAACTCTTAGGAAGTTACACTGCATGGTGATAGATAGGATGAATGAAGATATGTGGTAACACAAATCTGTAGACCAGCTCTGATCTCCTCTGTGTAGCAGGAAATGTTCTGCTCACAGTCCCTTCTGTAGGATAGCTGCAACTCTGCTGAGATTGATTTAAACATAAGCACATCTGCTGATTGTGTTCATATTTCATCGTTATTGTACAGTCATTATATGTATGCCTTTATATTAATGTAAAGTACATGAGGAGCATTTCTACAAATGTAAAAATAGATCACTTAAGAAAAATAGGCTTTTAAAAGTGTTGCCCTCCGGTGTTCACACCCCTTCCTTTGCCTCCCCTTTTTGCCCTTCACAGCCTTGGTGCCCACCTCACAAGGGTCATAAAACAAATGTGGCCATCATGATCTCCACAGCCATAACAGGTGTAGCCACAAAACACCTGATCTGAAGTAGTCCCCTGTATCGTAGGAAGGAAAGGTTAGTAGTTGCTACCCCCACAGCTCTGGGCCGCCCTGCGATTGCAGGAACTTCTCCCCTCTAGTTACACCCCCCGCATCCATGTTCTGCTTTTCTGGCCTGTTTTACTAAAGAATTTTGGGGCAAGCTTGTCAGAGATCCTCCGTGATCACAGGTCATGCTACCAACCTGCCCTCGATTTATTAAAGCTGTCTGCTACAAGATATCCTTGTCTGGGTCATATTGGACCATAGTTTCTGAAAAGTTAGTGAATTATCCGTTGAATACTTGGATTAAAAAAGAGCGATAATATTTTGTGGTTGCATGCACATGAAGGCAGTTGGACAACTGTTAATTTGGTAACCTTGCTATGGTTTCATATAACCTAGGTGATGACTGCAAACTCTTGTCACCTAATAGCTGACACGTTTACTTAAAAAAAAAAAATTCGGGCCAGTTTCCAGAAGTATTAGTAATTGATGCTGATCTCCAGCCATGAGGTGCCTTAGTAAATTAGACACTGTATTTCTGCCTCAGCACAGCCATCTCATTAGATGCCTACATTCATTATACCCTTGCATGACATGCTCAGCGCTGTCCACTGACATTTCCTAAAGTCTGACATGATGTCTTAGAGTTATGAAGAGCGTTGTGAAATACTGGACCAGCGTTTGATGAATGAGCTGTATGTATTACTGCTATTGAATCTTCCAAATTTTTTTTTTTTTAAGATTCTTTTATTTTTCAAAATAGTTTTTGTTACAAACAATAAACAAATATAGACAAAGAGCACATAGTGCCAAACAGAATGTGAACAATAAAAGAGTCATATAACAATAAAGGAGTATCTGACAATCAGCCAGTTTTCCAATTTATCTTTTATTGTATTCTTACAAGTCTACTTTTGTTTACTAATAAGCCCTGTTTGGTTCCATAGTAAATGATGCAGCTAAAAGTCACTACAAAAAAGCAAATGTTGAATGGAAATGTAATGCAGGATACTTTACTCTTCTTCAGACAGGGGTGTAAGTATAGGGGACCTGCCCCTTGGACCTCAGGGGAGCCCAGAGCTCTTGGGGGCCCCAACTACATGCTTTTCCTCCTTGAAATGCAGAGGTCCAACCTCCAGATCAGGTGTTGTTGGGGCTAGCAATAAATGGGTGAATTATGATGGCCACACTGGGGGTTACTAGAGGAGATGGGGAAAGAGGTGTGGAAATTAAGGGGCCCTAACAATGTTTTGCTTGGGGGGGGGCATGGTTCATAGTTCTGCCCCAGTTATCAGTTATTATGGCCTCTTTTATAGTATGCAATGCAGGTGGCCTTGCGTTTATACATCACACACTGCACCTGCATTGCTTTACATTGCTGTGATGATCCCTTTCAGTGACAGCGAATGGATCAGCACTGCGTTTTGACAAAATGCATGCAGCGATACACTGTTGTGAGAATGTGCAGTCTATGAACTTTTGATATCTTTGCATATCGCATACTATGCACACAGCAATGCTTATGGTGTGAATGAGACCTGTCATTATTCAAAAAAAAAGCATTAGGTTAGACATGTCTATGACCTCCTTCTGAAAGTGTTATTTCCCTTATCATAAGGCTGAGTCTTTGATACAATACTTATGCTAATTTAGTCAAATACTGCTTTACCCGGCCGAAGGAGGCTTCAGAAGACTTCAGGGAGCCCGAGTGCTCCTGAAGAAGGGCAACCCTGTACTGCACCTGCGCAATCATGCTCTCTTGCACGCTCACGCCTGTGCAGTATGGAGCTGCACGTCTTCGGGAGGACACGGCTACCAAAGACTTCCAAATGCCCTTTTGGCGGGGGATTGAAACGAGGAGGAGCAAGCACAGGATAGAGAGCACCGAGAGAGGAGACGGAAGGCTCTATACAACCCAGAGCCTTCCCTCTCCTTAGGTAAGTATTTGCTTCATTTTTTTTAAATGTGGTTCCCATTCACTTTAAACAGCCAAAAAACAGTGAGAGCGAGCTTGAGATAAGGTTTTACTGCAAGAAGGTTCAAAGGGACATTATTTCTGCTTTGGTTTATAGCTTAAAAGACTGAGTGTGATTTTAAAACTACAAATGTGACAGGATGATGCAATGTTATAAAAAAAAAGCTACAGTATACACTCACTTAAAGGTTAATAACACCCTACTAGTACTTTGTAAAAGGAGAACAGAGGAGCCAACAGGATAAAATAAGCTAAAAACTTTAAAATTCTCAAGGAAGGAAGTGGTGGACTTACCTCCCCGAAGTTAACATGAAACTGTCGATTTTCAAACAGATACATTTATTGTAATACTCCAAAAATACTAAGCAACGCGTTTCGCAGGTACATTCCTGCTTCCTCAGGCAATAACAGGTAGGAGTATAGAACAGTGCAGTCTCTAGATAACGCTTAGCACCTTTTTTTTAACAGCGCCAGGGTATGCTTGTACAATCGTGACAACTACCTTTAATGCTGAACGTGAGTCTCACTTCCAACAATCTTTAGGGTAGCTAATAAGGGTGTGAGACTAACGTCCTGGAATTTGACGTAGTTATAATAATAAATGCAGCTTTAGATTAACCCCCTTGCCGTTCCAATTCTGATGGCAAGTGGGCGGCGCAGCACTTTTTTTTTATTTATTTCTTTTTTTAACTGGTTCAGCACCGCAGTCCGAAAATCTCATGCATCCGAGCAACGTTCACCTCCCATTCATTTGCCAATAACTTTATTGCTACTTATCACAATGAATTGATCTATATCTTGTTTTTTCCGCCACTAATTAGGCTTTCTTTGGGTAGTGCATTTTAAGAATTATTTTTTTCTAAATCTATTTTAACAGGAAGATTAAGAAAGAAATGAAAAAAATTCATTATTTCTCAGTTTTTGGCCATTATAGTTTGAAATTAATATACGCTACCTTAATTAAAACTCATGTATTTTATTTGCCCATCTGTCCCGGTTATTACACCGTTTAAACGATGTCCCTATCACAATTTATGGTGCCGATATTTCATTTAGAAATAAAGGTGCATTTTTTCAATTTGCGTCCATCACTATTTATAAGCTTATAATTTTAAATAATATAATAACATATTCTCTTGACATGCATATTTAAAAAGTTCAGACCCTTAGGTAACTATTTATGCTGTTTTGGGTTTTTTTTTATTGTATTTTTTACTTTATTTTTTTAATAAAAAAAAGTGTATGTGGGTAATTTTTGGTGTGGGAGGGAAACTGCTAATTTTAAATGTGAAATAATGTTTTTTTTTTTTTAATTAGAAATGTATGTGGGTGCAGTTTACTATTTGGCCACAAGATGGCCACAGTGAAAAAAGTCCTGGATGCGAACGATCTCGCATCCAGGAACTAAAATGCTGGGGAGAAGTTTCCTGGGGGCAGAAATACCGCGCTCTCTGGAGAGAAAGCGTCGGTATTTCTGCGGGGAAGTTAGATCGGTGAATGGGAATTATATTCCCATTCACTGATCGGGGGTCTAGCGGTGGGCAGCGGGCAGCAGCAGTGCCTATCTGGACTAGGAAGCTCGTCCAGATAGGCCGAACTGGTTAATTCATGTAGCTAGCCTAGCACTAGCTACATGATAGCCGCTGACAAGTAAGCAGAGTGTGTGAGTCACCCAGATCTTGCAGGAGGCCTGGAGAGGGTGTGTATAGCTTCTATCCAATCACAAGCAGCACAGCACATTCCAGCCAGACTGCCTGAGCCCGACAGACCCGACAGAGGAGAGAAGATTAGATCATATAACAGAGGAACTTCCCCTCTCCCTGCCGACTGGGGCCAAGGCTTTCCCCTCATGCTGCCACCCCTCCAGCCCCCACAAAACGGCCCCGAAACCCTCCAGCCCCCCCCCCCCCCGCGGTGGCATGGGCTGTGCAGGGCCTAGTGTTACGCCACTGGCCGCAACCGAGTTCAGTCTAGCGTGTGTGCAAGGCTTAAAGAGAATCTGTAACGTCAAAACGTCCCCTGGGGGGTACTCACCTCGGTTGGGGGAAGCCTCCGGATCCTAATGAGGCTTCCCACGCCGTCCTCCGTCCCTCAGGGGTCTCGCTGCAGCCCTCCGTGCAAGATGATGTCAATATTTACCTTCCCGGCTCCTGCGCAGGCGCTCTGACGGCTGTCGGCTCCGAAGTAGGCGGAAATACCCGATCGCCAGCGGGTCTGCTCTACTGCGCATGCGCAAGTTTCCCGGCGCCTGCGCAGTAGAGCGGACCCGACTGAGATCGGGTATTTCCGTCTACTTCGGAGCCAAAAGCAGCCACAGCGCCCCCGCTGGAGCCAGCAAAGGTAAATATTGAATTTACAGTCGGGTCTGTCACCGGCTGTTCGGAGGGCTGCAGCGAGACCCCCGTGGGACAGAGGACGGCGTGGGAAGCCTCATTAGGATCCGGAGGCTTCCCCCACCCGAGGTCAGTACCCCCCAGGGGATGTTTTTGATGTTACAGAGTCTCTTTAAAATGCCAGAGTGACCAAGTGAAGATTTCTCATTCCCACCAAATGCCTTCCACTTGCTTAATTAGGTAAATTAACGACATTCTGCAATTACTTTATGTATTAGTGTATATTCAACCATACTGAGTGCTGACTTTACATATATTTACACTTTTCTTTTTAATAAACCACAATGTAACAACAATGTATAAGTATCTATAACACCTTCAGTAAATGTCTACCAATGGGTATTTTTGCACTTGATAAACCTTTTCAACCGTCAAGAAACACATATCTTACAGGCCCTTTATTCAAATCACTTTTTCTTCTAAGCTTTCTCCTAGAAGATAGTTTTTCATTTACTCTTTAAAATAACTTTTCAGCACTCTGCAATTGAAAAACTACCAAAAAAGTATGAGCAACAGTACTGTCAAAATTATTAGTTTTTTTTTTTTTTAGCTAGTGGCATAAAGGGCATTTCATAGATAAGGTGTGAAAATGTCACATAGGAGATAACTTAGGAGAAAGTGAATTGAATAAGGGCCCTCAGATCGTTGTTAAAGATAAATGTGCTCCCATCTCACACAGTGCTATAAGATATCCATGGAGAGCATACATTGATGAATATTTCTCTGTTATTGTTTAAGGTGCTTGTGCAGTCATCCATTCTATAAACACTGATCAGCCAAAACATTAAAACCACCCACCTGATATTGTATAGGGCTTCCCCTTGTGCCATCAAAACAGATCGGATCCATCAAGACTTGGACTCCACAAGACCTCTGAAGGTATTCTGTGGTATCTGCACAAGACGTCAGCAGCAGAACCTATAAACCCTGTAGGTTGCAAAGGGGAGTCCTTGAGGATTGAACTTATTTTCCCATTGCATTCCACAGATTTTTCAAGTGGATTGAGGTTTGGAGAATATGGAAGCCAAAGAAGACATGATTCAGTAGATCAGCCACCTTCTTCTATTCCAATGGTTCAGTTCTGGCGCTAACATGCCCACAGTAGGCAGTTTTTGGAAACATACAGGGAACAGCATGGGCCATCTGACTGTTATGCAGCTCTATGCACAATAAGCTACAATGCACTGTATGTTCTGATATCTTTCTATCAAGGCCAGCTTAGAGTTGCTCTCCCATAGGCGTTGACCAGAAGAGATAGCCTTTTGTTCTGACTTGAAGCAATAAAACTTAGGTGCTTGTAACCCTGTAGCTGATTTGCTAGTTGTCCATCCACGGACCACTGCATACCAGGCATACTTCAAAGCACTCTGCACTGATGCAGTTTGACCATTGTCAAAGTCGCCCAGATCCTTATGCTTGCCCATTTTTCCTGCTTTCAGCTCATCGCCTTCAAGAACTGACTTTTTCACTTGTTGCGTTATATCTCACATCATAACAGGTGCCATTTAACTAGGTAATTAATGTTATCCACTTCACCTGTCAGTGGTTTTAATGTGGCTGATCGTTATGTAGACCATACTAACATCATAATTATCTATGATCTCACACTCACTGAAGAAATGTAGTAACATGAGGCAGATATAGCATTGATTAGTTTCATTGTTTTAGAACGATTGGATGAGATATTGGTGGGCTCTGATCCCTCGCTGAGACCAGAGATTGCAGAGGCTGACTCTAGAGCTGCTACAGTCAAACAGCGACCCACAAGTCGGCGCATTACACCAGCTGAGATAAACGTAAGCGTGTCTGTCTCCATGTTTATTTACTTTACTAGTCTGTCATTATGTATACCATTTCTACCATTTTCTATGGCTGCAGTATTAAAGACATGATATTTTTCATCTTTTTATATATTGTCATGTTGTGCTGCGCAATTACAAATAAAATCTATTCCGAACTAATCAGAACAAGTTTCAGACATGTTGTGCTGGTCACTTTTAAACCCTTGTCTTCTGATGTTCAATGCATATAAGGGCCAGAGATCATCGCAGTAAGTGAACCCAAGAAAAACCCTGCCAAGGTCATATCATACCAAAATGTGCATTGCTGAAAAGTTTTTGGAACTGTGGATGTTTGATTACTGTCACGGGTACCCACAATTAATCAAAAAATAAAAATAAACCCAGTACAGCCTGCAGGACGCATGCATGTAACTGCAGTGGCACAGTTCATAGTTTACAAATAGTGTTGGTGTTCGAATTCGGCATAACTAATTCAGAACACTTGAATACTGCTGCAAACCACACTTCAGTACCATTTTATTACTGAACAAGCAGAGAGAGTTAGCTGAACTTTACTAATTCCTCTTCACGACATGTTTTACCTGACTCCCGATACTTCCTCGTTCCTGCTTTGGAAGGAGGAGTCATCACAGTCAATGCACTGTGAAGTGCAGGTAGTGAACTCCCCCTGACCCTGTCTATTTGTTTGGTACTGAAATGGTCCTGAAGTGTGGCATGCTACAGTATTCAGGTGTTCTGAATTGCTTATGCCAAAATTGAACACCATCACCATTCACAAACCTTTCTTATTTTGGGATATGATCCAGGAAAGTTGAGGCTGTTTTTTTAAGGTTCATTTATGCTCTCTGATGATCCTCAGCCTGGAAATCAGGTTCCTCATTTTTGTGAAAGTGCAAAATAATGTAATTCATGTACCATGTTATTTTCAAAAGACACAAGCACTTTATACATCCTGTGGACTGCTGAACCTCTGATGAGCTTATATCTTTCTGTTTTAGTCATTGTTAGAGAGGCAGGGGATTTCTCCACATGCAATATCTCGTATCCCGGGTGAGAAGCCTCATCTTCCCTTCCACCATGGCATGTCTCGGACCAAGTCTGTGGGTAAGATACACTTATGCCTAAACTACATGCACTGTTGTTTACCTTACTAGAGTGCATGCAAGACGTGTGATAGTCTATCAGTGCAACATATTTGTAATATTTATACAGTATATTTCATGCACACTGACCTAGCTGAATAAAGAAACTGCCAGCTGGACAGAATGGAAGCACTGGACAGAATGATTCATATTATTTATTTTAGCTGTTAAAGCTATAGCGCCTCTCTAATCTGTTTCAGACCCCTAATCAGTCCTCTTGTTTCATTGTAACATACTACTTCAGCATTGACACTTGCTGTTCATTTTTGTTACTATTATGAGACCCAAAAATTCAGAATTGTGTGGGTACACACACACACCACACACACACACACACACGCCACACACACCCACACACACCACACACACTCACTCACACACACACACACACCACACACACACACTCACACACACACACACACAGTAAATATATATTTTTGAGGTTTTTTATATGTGAAGAGAGGAGGTTAATTACAAGACCCTAAAAGAAGCTTCAAGCTAACGTGAAGTGGTAATAATGAGAAAAACAAATATCTATATATATATCTATATATATATATATATATATAGTCCTAATATTAAATAGGACTTTCTAGGGATCTCAGTTGAATGACAGTTTTTCATGCTTTACAAAATATTAAGGTAGACAGCTAGGAGATAGAGAGAAAGCCACAAGATATAGAGAAAGAGCGCGGCAACAGCTAGATAGGTCATGAGACAGACAGGCAGTAGGAGGGAGAGAGAAAGAGGGCCACAGGCATATTAAGTGGAGAAGACAGGACACGGTAAAAGAGAGAAGTATCAGGTATTTTAAGGAGATGCCCAACATTTGCATAACACCTCCACCACTACTGTTCCTCTACCCTATACTTATAGTATTATTTGAGCTGTAGATAGTGTTATATTTGCCTCATATTTAGTGCTTTGTATTTCAGCTCAAAATATGTGTTCCCTTTTGCCCTCAAAACTTTGTCCTACATTGTAGTTGTGACGCTCTAATGATTTTTGTCAAATTTCTGAAGTGCTTTCACATGTTATGTTTCTAGCTGCCCTCCTTTCCAGGCCATATTAACACAGAGGTCTTGAAAATTTTTACAACTACATATTGTAGCTTTATCAACTGATTCTTGGCTATCCTGTGTGCGTTTTCACACATCTTTTACAGCACATGTTGTTTTGAATATTGACCTTTTAAAGGGACTCTGAGCAGTGCAAAAACTATGGAAAGTTGCATATCATTTTAAAGCTCTCTTTCTCCTCTTTCCAATGATATATAAACCGCCACCCTACGCCTTTTAGTTTTCGCTATTTTCGCGATTGAAATTGCAGCGACCGCAATTTCGATCGTGAAAATAGAGAAAACTAAAAGGCTTAGGGCGACGATTTATGTGTCATCAGAAAGAGGAGAAAGAGAGCTTTAAAATGATATCCATCTTTCCATAGTTACTTGTATTACACAGGACGACACTTTCCCCAGTGTCAGCAGCTCCGTTCAGCAGAATGGAGCTGCTGACTTTAGGAAAAAGTCGCCCTGTGTAATACAATGTAACTATGGAAAGATGGATATCATTTTAAAGCTCTCTTTCTGACGACACATAAATCGTCGCCCTACGCCTTTTAGTTTTCTCTATTTTCACGATCGAAATCATGGTCGCTGCAATTTCAATCGCGAAAATAGCGAAAACTGAAAGGCGTAGGGTGGCGGTTTATATATCGTTGGAAAGAGGAGAAAGAGAGCTTTAAAATGATATGCATCTTTCCATAGTTTCTGCACTGCTCGGAGTCCCTTTAAGGAGAATAACTTGCATGGTTTGACTTAACATCCATTTCCTATTGACTGAAATAACATGGGAACATCCAAAAGCCATATTTGTTTTGTACCCAATTTGTAGGTTTGTCCTTATATTATCCTACTGTTCATAAATTGTCAGTCTAATTAGGAATATGTGGCACTGCTTTAAAACTGTGGTGCTTAAAGCACCTTTATCTCTTTATGCAAGGGCACTCATAGGAAGATTATACTGTGTGATTTTAAATCACCCATACAGCACTAAAATCAATGCTTTGGTTGTAGAGACTAATGTTGCTGATAGCAAAGCATTCTGGGAGTGTTTTGTCCCACTTCTTTGGTGACGTAGCCTTTGGACTGTCGTGATGCAGAGCATAAATGATCTTGGTCTGTGCAGCCACAACACTAATTTCATGTACATGTGTGCTTTACAAGCACATGGTATGGGCTTTAAAGTGTATATGCCGTTTTCTACAAGTGCCCTTGCATTTGGTTCTACTATAAAGTGTTACCTTAGTGTGTTTATCAGATGAATGCTTATTGGGGATGTATAAAGAACAGTGTTATCAATGCATGTGGGAAGCAAGACCGTTATAGAAAGATTTATATGGAAGCTGTTCACTGTGTTAAAGTTCTAATACTTTTTTTCTTATTAGGTGAAGATGAAAAGCTGTCAGATTCATTCCTTGATGGACGTTTTCCACGCAGCACCTCCATGCAGGATTCTTTAAGGGAAGGTCCTGGAATACCACCTCCTCCACAAAAAACTGCTCCCCCACCTCCATCCCCTTATTACTTTGATACAGGACCACCACCTGCTTTCTCTCCACCACCTCCTCCAGGTAGAGGGTATGACACCGTGCATTCTAGCTTTAAACCAGGTATTGAAGCCAGGTTTCATGGCCTTCAACATGGAATGGGATCTGCAGAGCTATTAAGCATGGATCGTGCCCTTCCCCCTCCTGATCGTCAGAAGCGTGCCCGTTCCATGATTATTCTTCAAGATACGTCTCATCTTCCTGTGGAGCCTACAAGTATTCCTAGACCTGGTCCGTCACCAACCCCTCCAGAAAAATTAAAACGTCGAAGTCGGCCTGTAGATAATCCTTATGCTAATATGGGTTTCTTTGCACCAATGAAGCCTCAGCGCAAAAAAAGTCCCCTTGTGAAACAACTCCAAGTGGAAGATGCTCAAGAGCGAGCTGCACTAGCTATGGCTGGGGGCTACTCACGTGATCCTTCACCATCTCGGCGCAGTCCGCGACAGAGCATGATGGACTTGGGAACTGCACACCATGATCCACTTGGTAGTCCGTTTGCAACAGCACTTGCCGGAGTAATGAAAGAGCGTGAACGAAGGCTGGATGAGAAGCGCAAATCCACAGTCTTCCTTTCAGTTGGAGCATTGGAGGGAACTCCACCTTCCCCAGATCTCCCCTCCCTACAACCTTCACGCTCTGTTGATGAGCGATTACTGGGGAGTCGTGATGTCCTCCTACCATCTCCAGGATCCTCTCTTAAGTCTCTGATGTACAGTAGTCCTCATTCTACATTTATCCATCCCTTGACTGGTAAGCCTCTTGATCCCAACTCACCTCTTGCACTTGCGCTGGCCGCAAGGGAACGTGCACTTTCTGCCCAGGCACCATCTCCCCCTCCTCCAAGGACACCTACTCCAGTAAGGAGTCCAGATTCAGACAGAGCTCCTCCACTCTTTCTGGAAATTCAAACCAAAGAGGGGGAGATGGGAATGGAGTTAGAAGGTTCAGCATCACCTATCTACAGCCCTTCAGGGGCATCAGTAAAGGGCCAATGGGGTACCCATCTAAGAAGGGATGTAGAGGCTCGTGCAGAAAAAAGCCCAGACAGATCTGAAAGCAAATCAGAAGAAAGAAAGCCCATGATTTTAAGCATAGTTGACACCTCTCAGCAGAAGACAGCAGGGCTTATAATGGTGCATGCTACCAGTAATGGAACTGAAGAGCAAGAACAGGAACCACCAGCTACTACTGACCAGCAAGAAGTTACACAGCCCCAAGATACTGAGGAGAAGGCCCTTTCAAGTTCTTCTTCTGATAAAACGTTAGGGCAGGGAAGCTCAGAGGAGGAAGTTGAACCTTTTGGGGCCAATCTGCCACCAGCCATGCTATCCTCCAGTGATGAGGAAACTAGAGAAGAACTCAAGAAAATTGGACTATTGCCTCCTCCTGATGCTTTTGCCAATGGAATCTTTGTCACCAAACCCGGCACCCCTATCAGCCAATTGACTCGGCCTGGTACTTTGGCTGTGCCATCTGCCAAGCAAGCTAGTGGTGTACCACCCTCAGGGAAGCCTTCTGATACCCCACTCCCCCATCCAGAGTCAGCAACTGACTCAGGTGTGGAAGAAGTGGATACCAGAAGTTCGAGTGACCACCATCTGGAGACCACAAGCACCATCTCTACTGTGTCCAGCATGTCCACTCTATCCTCAGAGAGTGGGGAGCCCACTGACACCTACACCTCGTATGCTGACGGTCAAACTTTTATACTCGAGAAGCCACCAGTGCCTCCAAAGCCCAAACTCAAGTCTCAACTGATGAAGGGCACCGTGACCTTCAGGGACCCCCTGCTCAAACAGTCCTCGGACAGTGAGCTCATTGCCCAGCAGCAACTTGCAGCGGGCCGTCCGCGCTACCTCTTTCAGAGAAGATCTAAGCTATGGGGAGACCCGGTGGAGAGTCGACCCCTTTCCCATGGGGGACCTGTTGAAATAGAAAAGCCGTCTGTTATTGGAGAGATTAGTTCCCGACTTCAGCTGCTAAACAAGGACACGCGGTCACTGGGGGAGGAGCCATCAATTCCGGGAATGGACCCTGGCAAGAAGTCTCCAGTGGTGGCGGCTCGGTAAGAAATGGGCAGTTTCTTGTTGATTGGCTTGGAATCATCAATACACTAGCAATACACTAAGGGCTAGTGCCTTCATGTTAGCACTGTGCAATGCCAAATTAGTATTTAGAGTAGACTGCTGAACAGAAGTTATGCTTTGCAGAATAATTATAATATATCAAGTTAGTTTTAGGTTTTTTTTTTCATTGCTCTGTGATATTACACCTGTCTTACATCTTTGACATCCTTGTTTTAGGAAATTTTATAACATAGCTTATGCTTTGGAAACAGTTGTATTTCCATTTATCCAAAATGCGTATATATGGTAAACGTTCTCATTTTCATACAGAGTTCTACTACAAACTCCTCCAAGATACACTTTGAAATTTAATGTACCACATGTTTGTAGCTATTTGTGGCTTTGTTGCATAAATCCATGTGTTGCCACTAACACTGTTACTGATACACAACCCCCAACGATTTAACATACAGAAGTATGTGTATGTCTTTTTGCCTCCTTTATGTGGATGTACAGCTCTTTCACTGCTTCACTGTGATTCTAAGTTTGATTGTATATGTGTTACTGTGGTACTTATTCCACCTTCTGCTAATTCTATAAATGTTCATATGCCAAATCAATTGAGGCACCTTTGGAGTTCACCATTTAATTACCTGTTATCGCTATTCTCCCGATATGGGTGCAGTGATTTCCAACTATATAAGGTAGCTAATGCTGCTTCTTCTGCAAGGTAAAGTATGCAGCAATATTTTTTAAAACATTTTTCCTGTTTATCAGGTAAAATATTTACAAAACATTCCTGAATGTATGCTTTTTCAATATAAAACAGATTCTTTTATCCACCAACAGCTTATCCTTTATTATCTTAGGGCCTATTTCTACTTGTGTGGAATCTGCGGCGTTTCCCCACATGCGATTTGCAGTTTACCGCAGAAGACATCCAAATCCCTATAGCATGGCACAGCTACAGGGATTCGGATGCATACTCGCATCTCCGTACCTGCTAGCTTAGTGTAAACAGACCCTAACTGTGGCCATGGGTTCCACTCCCTGACCAATACCAGGCCACAAGGCTTTTAACATTAGGGGAGTACCTTGGAAGGGGGATGGAAAATTCCCACCAACTGCCCTACAAAGTATGCCTGTTATAATGTTAGGGACAAAAGGTTCTACCCTATAGGTATCTAGGAAAACATGGGGTTAATACTGTAGGGTGGCTTGTATTGCTCTCTTATCACCCTTTTGTTCTGAGCCTTCCCTGTTACCTATAAAGGGTTAAAAAGTGCACTGGCAATGCTTATTTAAAATGATTTAATGAGATTAACACATAGGTTAAAATCTAATACAATTATCTTATTTTCATAGGTGTTATATATTTTTCTCCTGTTCTTACTTTTCTTTTGCTCTTCAGTGGCTTGATTTCAGAACACCACTTCTACCATCTGTACACTACCAATTGGTGTATCCCTAACAAAACCAAACAAGGACCCTGGCATTGGTCTATTTGAATTTCCTGCTAAGTCTTATTTTAATTTTCTGCCAAAGATTCCCATTTGTCCAGATGAAGGACCAATGAGAACATTGGGCCATTTGATCTAATTGGATTCTTTAGCAACAGATATGCCTCAGTGGGAAATCAAAATTTGAATTTCTTGCTAAGGCTTATTTGAATTTGCCATCTAGGATTCCTGTTGGTCCAATAGAAAGCTTAAGTTTGAAATTCAATCATACCTATCCCAGGGTTAGGGATCCTGGTAAGTGTGTAGTGGAGAAGCAGTGCATACCAGTGGCTGGGAGTTATTGTGTGATTAAAGGAACACTATCAGTGAAAGAAATTTTGTGCAAACATCTTTAATGAATGTAAAAAAAAGTAAATAAAGGAGTCAGCATTTGTGCAGTTTTTTTTCTTTCGTATACATGTAAGGCAGTGTGCCCTGAACAGCAGTGCAGTCTATTCCCTGCATTCTCCACCCAAACGAGATTTGTCACGTGGTCACCGCAGTAAGATGAGGAGCTCCTGCTTCTATTATGCCTGGCTAATAGGATGTAAGAGGAGCGAGAGTGTCTTTGCTACATGACAAATCTCATTCAGATGGGGAATGCAGGGAATAGACTGCACTGCTGTTATACATCTTCGGGGTCACCTACAAACATGGACTACTCCTGTGCTCTGTCACAGTCAGTGTCCTCAGGGCGCACTGTCTTACAGGTACATGAAAGAGAAAAAACACAGCACAAAAAAATATATATGCGGACTCCTTTATTTACATTGTTTTTACATCCATTAACAATGTTTGCACAAAAGTGCTTTCTTTGATAGTTTTCCTTTAAGGCAGAAGAATATATATAAATAATACACATTTTTAAAACCTGTGTTTATTTTATTGAACTATTTTTAAATAGTTCTGTCTCCTCAACATTGAGAGAAGGATGCAAAATACTAAAACCAAAAACCATATGGACTGGTGTTGACATTGGCTTGTGCAATCCTAGCCTAAATAGTTGATAATAGTTGATCAGCGCTGCATAATATGTTGGTGCTTCATAAATATAATAAATAATAATAATAAGTAGTAAATATGTACGGTAATTTGTTTCGTAGGGTTTTTTTGGGGCTAGGTTGGTGAGGTAATGCAGATCTTTTTTCTTGAAGAAAATTATTTTTCCATTTTACACACACTTTGCATATTTACTGTAGTTGTGCAGCGATTTGAAAAATATTACTACAGGTCCAAAGCAATCTACTCTAATAATATTGAAATATATTGACCCTCACATTTCACAGCTCTTGGTAAGATTTCCTTAAGATTGTTTAAAGACCTGAACTGTTCCAATCAAAAGTAGAAAAACATGTGAGGAATAAATGAGAGATCTCTTAATTCTGGTGTAACTAGGATACTCCTCTAGCAGCTACTATTATACTTTTAAAGAGACTCTGAAGCCTCACAAAAACCCAGTTTTTACTTTACAGTGCTATTTAGTATTATTGCCCTACCTAAAACTCTTCATCCCCGTGCCTAAACACTTAATTAATCCCCCCAAAATCTCCCGGGGAAAAAAATCCACGACTTTCCAGGTCATGGATTTTGCTGCCCAGGGGAGGCAGAGCTGTGGGCTGTAGGTCTGCCTCCAGTCCAATCAATCTGTGCTGATCACCGCCTCTCACCGCCCTTCTCAGTGAAAGAAGACTGAGAGGGGCGGGGGGAGTCAGAGATCTGCGCAGATTGGAGTAGAGGCAGAGCTACTGCTCAAAGCTTTGCCTCTATGCGTAAGCGATCCCTCAATCTTCCCCAGGGGATTTCGGGTGGGATTAATTGAGTGTTAAGCTGCGGGGATGCAGCGTTTCAGGTAGGGAATTAATACTAAAAAGGACTGTGTAGTAAAAACGGGGGTTTTTGCGAGGCTTCAGTCTCTCTTTAAAACTGGTCATAGGTTACAGAACCACCACTTTGGGGTAAAAATTACTAGAAGGGGTTATGTGATCTCCATCTGCTTCACCTTCCTTTAGCTTTCCCTGAATACTTTATAATGCTTTCCTTGATGTTACAGTGGGCTTTTTAAGGTGACTGATTTCTTACAACAGTACCAAAAAGTATGTTGTTAAACAACGATACCCACATACTTTCCTTTTTTGTATCTTTGAACAGAATAATCCAGAACTTGCTTTATGTCTGATAAATGTATGAAGACATCTAGGACAACCAGTTCTAGTAAAAGATATTGCCATGTTTGGAGTAATTTAATAGGTTTTACTTCCCATTGCAGTTGAAAAGAACCATTGTCAGTTTCCTCAAGAGGTCTCATAACTTAAATCACTCCCAATAAAAGCTTATTTCTTGTTTAAAGTCAAGTCTGTTTTAGCATGAGCTACAGTAGTGAGCACAGCAGGACACCCAGAGCTTAGAGAAAAATATAACTTGTAGTAGGATAACGTTGAAAATACTATACTGTATAAAACATTAAGATACTCCAGATTTGCAATTATTTGAATTTTTTTGAAAACACCAGAGTTTGAATACTTAAGACAAATGTGTATTTCAATGAAAGCTAGAATAGAAGTAAAGCCAAGACTCCACTTAAACAGGGAAAACCGAGTTCCCTGCAGTCTTTGACGCATAGTCTAATGATAGATCATTGCTAATGTTTTGGAAATGTGCAGTTCTTCTGCTTTAGTTATTTATTAGGGGTTAAGTGTTTTTAATGCTTATTTGTTTTAGTATTAATTAGTTTTGAACCCCAACTCTATTCCTATGTAAGCCTTTTATCACTGCATAGAAATCTTTGATGAGCTAATGTCAGATAAATCACTGATGAAAAGCCCAGATTGTTACCTGCCCCTTTGCAGTGTGAACATCAGGATGAGACAGTCAAAGAAGAGCAGCAGCCCTACCCACACAACTTAAACGCAGCTCCATCAGCTCAGCTACTTCAGATCATGTGATCATTTATGTTTGGATTTTAGCTACAGAAGTCTTTACCTTAAATAATAAGTAAAAAGAGAGATTATTAAGATATTCTAGTTTGATTTGCTTATGTATATTTGTTTTGTTTTGTTTCAGTGTTTTGTTCTACCGGTTGATGGAATGGGTGACGTTAGCAGTTTTGTAGATAGAAGCATTTCTTAGCTTCTCTGCTTTAGTATACATGTTTGTTATGTTACGTTAACTAAGACCAACGACGCGCCAACTTAGTTAATTTAGAAAAAATCATTAAGTCCCCATCCGCCGGTGGTAGAGTGCCATATCTTTAGAATATTTTATATTTTCATGATTAAAAAGTAGTTTAGTACTTATTCTAATGGATTAAAACACACATTTCATAAATGACTATACATTGTTGTTAACCATGGGCAATGGGAAGTATCCCTAAGAAAATATCTGACTAAAGACTCTTGAAAGCTAAACCTTAAAAAGATCCACTGGCAAAAATAACTTCTATGATGCTTCAAGTGCACTAACATGACTACAATCATCTAACTTACTACTACTAGAAATAATGTTCATGTAAATGGACTATATTGTGTTTTTAAAAGATTTTTGGAACTGTAGATGCTACTGCAAAATATACTGTTGTTAGGATCTATGGTTTGGCCCTTTATTGGGATTCGAATTAAACACTGTTTGAGAGAATTCACCAGTCCATATCTTTACTAAAGCTAGTAGCACTTTTTTTTTTAAAAAAAATTACTAAATTATCAGAAATTAAAACACTGTACACTTTTATAGGGGTGTGTCCCTTTAGAATAGTATTTTTATGAAGTATAATAGAAAATGGCCCTGCGCCTTCCCAAGCCACATTCTGTCATCTTACTTCCCATATTTACATCATTTGTATTTCTAATAGTGATACCTGGGTGACTGGCCATAATCTTTAGCCAATCAGTGCTGCCCAAAACAGCTCTGTGTACAGGTAGAAGTACTAATGATATAAAGACAGGAAATTAAGTCAATTAAAAGCAACCTAAAGTGAGAGGAATATGGAGACTCCCATCATCATTCCCTTACAAACAATGCCAATTTCTTGGCTGTCAAACCTGCAACAAGCATGCTTCCAGTGACCACATTCAAAGCATCTGATCTGCCTGCTCATTATGGGTCAATTACTTAAAGGACAGCTATCAAAGTTAACTAAAATTCTTAATGTCACATATATTTCCATTAATTACTAGCAAATAGCAATGCAAATGTTTTTTTTTATCTTTTCATGTTTTATATGACGAAAATGACATTTACAGACAACAGTTCTCACAGTGGGCATTACTGTGGAGGACTGTGCCCAGCACATCCAGCATACAGAAACAATCTTCACTGGCTCTAATACTGTGACTGGAATCTGTTCAGAATGATAGAAAGCAAAAATATAGCTTCAAATGTGTGTAAAAAATCAACAGCTGAAGCTCTGTGTTACTGTCTGTGTGTCTCTCTCTGCCACATAGTTTAAAGTAAACAGTTTTCAGCCAGGTCACAGTTCACCTCTGCTTCCCCCTCCCCCCCCCCCCCCCCCAATGCCTACACAAAATTGTTACCAAACAGCTGGTAAACGCTGCTTTTTTTCACACAGGCTGTGCTGAGAGACCTCTGAAAAGCATTTTAGTGTTGTTGGCTAAAAGCTCTATAGGTATGTGGGGTTTACAGAAAAACTGTTTCTTTGATAGTTGTTTTTTAAAGTAGAGCACAAGCACAGAACTGTGCAACTGGCATTGTGTATTAAAAAATTAATATTTTTCTCACTTCAGGTTTTCTTTAAAGTCATCTCTGGGCATGCTTCTTTAGAATCAAAATATTAAGAAAAATTGCTTACTGACTCCCATGTTTGTGCATTGAACCCTAAGGAAAGTCCATCTTCCATTGTTGATGGGTATTTTCACATAGGTACTAGTAGAATGTTAGAAATTATTTTCTTATGAATAAACATAGATTACAGCTAATCTGGTGACAGGGACCGAACTCTCTGCTGGTTTTTCTTGCTAATTTCTTTGTGTGGGAGGTGCAAGATACTTTGTACAATGCAATAGAGAACTGTGCACTGACATCCCGCTGCCTAGACTTTCATATGAAAGGAAGTTAGCAATTTATCTTTCAAAGGCACAAGGGAAACGTTTGATCCTGTATTAATTATCGTCCTTGTTCATATCTTTTATTCATAATATTACTTATAGTTCATTATTATCTTTAGTAAAGATTTCATTCTGAACCTATAAGCCATTTTTAATGAAGCATGATAGCTTAGTGTTGTAAGGCATGAGGCTTGAATGCGTACCGTATCATAATTGAATAAAGCCTATTGGTTAGACATGGTCACATATAATGACCTTTACTGTACACGGTATACATGAATCAGCCTTAAATTATGTATAGATAATGTAAGCCTTGCAATCCTAAACCATCATTGTCATTTCATGTACTTCATATTTTGTTGAGGTTTAACTACTTCCCGACCGCCGTATAGACAAATGGCGGCCGGGAAGCAGACGCCGCAAGGACCGCCGTATTGACAAATGGCGGCGGTCCTTGTTTGGGCATGGGCGGAGCGATCGCGTCATCCGTGACGCGATCCTCCGCCTGTCGCCGCTCACTCGCCGCAACATCCCGCCGGCCATACGGAAGCGCCGGCGGGATGTTAACCCGACGATCGCCGCATACAAAGTGTATAATACACTTTGTAATGTTTACAAAGTGTATTATACAGGCTGCCTCCTGCCCTGGTGGTCCCAATGTCCGAGGGACCACCAGGGCAGGCTGCAGCCACCCTAGTCTGCACCAAGCACACTGATTTTCTCCCCCCCCCCACCCCAGATCGCCCACAGCACCCATCAGACCCCCCCCTGCCCACCCCCCAGACCCCTGTTTGCACCCAATCACCCCCCTAATCACCCATCAATCACTCCCTGTCACTATCTGTCAACGCTATTTTTTTTTATACCCCCCTCCTGCCCCCTGCTCCCTCCTGATCACCCCCCCACCTCCCAGATTCTCCCCAGACCCCCTCCCAGACCCCCCCCCCATGCACTGTATGCATCTATCCCCCCTGATCACCTGTCAATCACCTGTCAATCACCCGTCAATCACCCATCAATCACCCCCTGTCACTGCCACCCATCAATCAGCCCCTAACCTGCCCCTTGCGGGCAATCTGATCACCCCCCCACACCAATAGATCGCCCGCAGATCCGACATCAGATCACCTCCCAAATCCATTGTTTACATCTATTCTCTCCTCTAAACACACACTAATTACCCATCAATCACCCATCAATCACCCCCTATCACCACCTGTCACTTTTACCTATCAGATCAGACCCTAATCTGCCCCTTGCGGGCACCCAATCACCCGCCCACACGCTCAGATTGCCCTCAGACCCCCCCTTATCAATTCACCAGTGCATTCATTACATCTGTTCTTCCCTGTAATAACCCACTGATCACCTGTCAATCACCTATCACCCATCAATCACCCCCTGTCACTGCCACCCATCAATCAGCCCCTAACCTGCCCCTTGCGGGCAATCTGATCACCCACCCACACCATTAGATCGCCCGCAAACCCGCCGTCAGATTACCTCCCAAATGTATTGTTTACATCTGTTATCTTCTCTAAACACCCACTAATTACCCATCAATCACCCATCAATCACCCCCTATCACTGTTACCTATCAGATCAGACCCTAATCTGCCCCTTGCGGGCACCCAATCACCCGCCTACACGCTCAGATTACCCTCAGACCCCCCCCTTATCAATTCGCCAGGGCATTATTTACATCTATCCTTCCCTGTAATAACCCACTGATCACCTGTCAATCACCTGCCAATCACCTATCACCCATCAATCACCCCCTGTCACCCCCTGTCACTGCCACCCAACAATCAGCCCCTAACCTGCCCCTTGCGGGCAATCTGATTACCCACCCACACCAATAGATCGCCCGCAGATCCGACATCAGATCACCACCCAAGCGCAGCGTTTACTCTCTTCTAAACACCCACTAATTACCCATCAATCACCCCCTATCACCACCTGTCACTGTTACCCATCAGATCAGACCCTAATCTGCCCCTTGCGGGCACCCAATCACCCGCCTACACGCTCAGATTACCCTCAGACCCCCCCTTATCAATTCGCCAGTGCAATATTTACATCTGTTCTCCCCTGTAATAACCCACTGATTACCTGTCAATCACCTGTCAATCACCTATCAATCACCCATCAATCACCCCCTGTCACTGCCACCCATCAATCACCCCCTGTCACTGCCACCCATCAATCACCCGCTGTCACTGCCACCCATCAATCAGCCCCTAACCTGCCCCTTGCGGGCAATCTGATCACCCACCCACACCAATAGATCGCTCGCAGATCCGACGTCCGATCACCTCCCAAGTGCAGTGTTTACATCTGTTCTCTACCCTAAACACCCACTAATTACCCATCAATCACCCCCTGTCACTGCTACCTATCAGATTAGACCCCTATCTGCCCCTAGGGCACTCAATCACCCGCCCACACCCTCAGAATGCCCTCAGACCCCAGCCCTGATCACCTCGCCAGTGCATTGCTTGCATCTATTCCCCCCTCTAATCACACCTTGAGACACCCATCAATCACCTCCTGTCACCCCCTAGCACACCTACCCATCAGATCAGGCCCTAATTTGCCCCGTGTGGGCTCCTGATCACTCGGCCAAACCCTCAGATCCCCCTCAGACCCCCTTCCGATCACCTCCCCAGTGCATTGATTGCATCTATTTTCCCCTCTAACCACCCCCTGAGACACCCATCAATCACCTCCTGTCACCCCCCTAGCACTCCTATCCATCAGATCAGGCCCAATACAACCTGTCATCTAAAAGGCCACCCTGCTTATGACCGGTTCCACAAAATTCGCCCCCTCATAGACCACCTGTCATCAAAATTTGCAGATGCTTATACCCCTGAACAGTCATTTTGAGACATTTGGTTTCCAGACTACTCACGGTTTTGGGCCCGTAAAATGCCAGGGCGGTATAGGAACCCCACAAGTGTCCCCATTTTAGAAAAAAAGACACCCCAAGGTATTCTGTTAGGTGTATGACGAGTTCATAGAAGATTTTATTTTTTGTCAAAAGTTAGCGGAAATTGATTTTTATTGGTTTTTTTCCACAAAGTGTCACTTTCCGCTAACTTTTGACAAAAAAATAAAATCTTCTATGAACTCGTCATACACCTAACAGAATACCTTGGGGTGTCTTCTTTCTAAAATGGGGTCACTTGTGGGGTTCCTATACTGCCCTGGCATTTTAGGGGCCCTAAACCGCGAGGAGTAGTCTAGAAAACAAATGCCTCAAAATGACCTGTGAATAGGACGTTGGGCCCCTTAGCGCACCTAGGCTGCAAAAAAGTGTCACACATGTGGTACCGCTGTACTCAGGAAAAGTAGTATAATGTGTTTTGGGGTGTATTTTTACACATACCCATGCTGGGTGGGAGAAATTTCTATGTAAATGGACAATTGTGTGTAAAAAAAACCAAACAATTGTCATTTACAGAGATATTTCTCCCACTTAGCATGGGTATGTGTAAAAATACACCCCAAAACGCATTATACTACTTCTCCTGAGTACGGCGGTACCACATGTGTGGCACTTTTTTACACCCTAAGTACGCTAAGGGGCCCAAAGTCCAATGAGTACCTTTAGGATTTCACAGGTCATTTTGCGACATTTGGTTTCAAGACTACTCCTCACGGTTTAGGGCCCCTAAAATGCCAGGGCAGTATAGGAACCCCACAAATGACCCCATTCTAGAAAGAAGACACCCAAAGGTATTCCGTACGGAGTATGGTGAGTTCATAGAAGATTTTATTTTTTGTCACAAGTTAGCGGAAAATGACACTTTGTGAAAAAAAACTATTAAAATCAATTTCCACTAACTTGTGACAAAAAAATAAAAACTTCTATGAACTCACCATACTCCTAACGGAATACCTTGGGGTGTCTTCCTTCTAAAATGGGGTCATTAGTGGGGTTCCTATACTGCCCTGGCATTTTAGGGGCCCTAAACCGCGAGGAGTAGTCTTGAAACAAAAATGACCTGTGAAATCCTAAAGGTACTCATTGGACTTTGGGCCCCTTAGTGCAGTTAGGGTGCAAAAAAGTGCCACACATGTGGTATCGCCGTACTCGGGAGAAGTAGTATAATGTGTTTTGGGGTGTATTTTTACACATACCCATGCTGGGTGGGAGAAATACCTCTGTAAATGACAATCTTTTGATTTTTTTTACACACAATTGTCCATTTACAGAGGTATTTCTCCCACCCAGCATGGGTATGTGTAAAAATACACCCCAAAACACATTGTACTACTTCTCCCGAGTATGGCGATACCACATGTGTGGCACTTTTTTGCAGCCTAACTGCGCTAAGGGGTCCAAAGTCCAATGAGCACCTTTAGGCTTTACAGGGGTGCTTACAATTTAGCACCCCCCAAAATGTCAGGACAGTAAACACACCCCACAAATGACCCCATTTTGGAAAGTAGACCCTTCAAGGTATTCAGAGAGGGGCATGGTGAGTCCGTGGCAGATTTCATTTTTTTATGTCGCAAGTTAGAAGAAATGGAAACTTTTTTTTTTTTTTTTTCTCACAAAGTGTCATTTTCCGCTTACTTGTGACAAAAAATAATATCTTCTATGAACTCACTATGCCTCTCAGTGAATACTTTGGGATGTCTTCTTTCCAAAATGGGGTCATTTGGGGGGTATTTATACTATCCTGGAATTCTAGCCCCTCATGAAACATGACAGGGGGTCAGAAAAGTCAGAGATGCTTGAAAATGGGAAAATTCACTTTTTGCACCAGAGTTTGTAAACGCTATAACTTTTACCCAAACCAATAAATATACACTGAATGGGTTTTTTTTTATCAAAAACATGTTTGTCCACATTTTTCGCGCTGCATGTATACAGAAATTTTACTTTATTTGAAAAATGTCAGCACAGAAAGTTAAAAAAATCATTTTTTTGCCAAAATTCATGTCTTTTTTGATGAATATAATAAAAAGTAAAAATCGCAGGAGCAATCAAATAGCAGCAAAAGAAAGCTTTATTAGTGACAAGAAAAGGAGCCAAAATTCATTTAGGTGGTAGGTTGTATGAGCGAGCAATAAACCATTAAAGCTGCAGTGGTCTGAATGGAAAAAAAGTGGCCGGTCCTTAAGGGGTAGAAAGCCCTAGGTCCTCAAGTGGTTAAGTGCTCACTCTGAACCCAGAGCAACCTGACATGCAACTGTTACATTCAATTCAGTTCACTCCTCTCCTTTACATCGCTGTTGGTCTAAAACATACATGTCAAATTCCGGCCCGTTGGCCAAATCTGGCCCTCTGAGCCATCAGATTTGGCCCTCCGGTGGTTTCCCCACTTTGCATTATATTTGGTCCACTTTAGACCACCAGAGAAGCTATATTGGAGGGTAATCTCTAGATCAGTGTTTCTCAACATTTTATTGGTATTTACCCCTTTTAAAACCCTGAACTCACCAAGTACCCCCTAGCATAGTAAACATTATCATAAGTACCCCTTGACAAATATATATTTAATCATAATACATGATAATTGGTTCTAAACCATTTCCAAGCATTTACTATTGCTTTTAATTAGTTAAAAAAACGAATTTGGTGTTGTTTAAATAAAGACATCCTTTTTCTAAAACTCTACATTTGTTGTTCTTGGTTAAGTATATCAAGCCAGAGTACCCCCTGGAACCATCAGAAGTACCCCCTGGGGTACGCGTACCACACATTTAGAAACCTAGGCCCTAGATCACCAGGGAAGCCATATAGGGAGGGGGAACTGTACAGAAGAGGGAAGCAGGCCACTAGACACCAGGGAACTGTATAGAGGAGGGAGGAGGCCACTAGACAACAGGAAACTGTATAAGTGAGGGATGGAGCCACTAGACACCAGAAAACTGTATAGGGGAGGGAGGGGACCACTACACAACTGGGACACTGTATAGGGGAGGGAGTACCACTAAACATCAGGGAACTTGTATAGGGGATGGAGGGGGGGCTATTAGACACCAGAGAACTTTGTAAGGTAGGGAGGAAGCCACTAGACCTTGAGGGTGGCCCACGACTTGGTCCCAGTGCTCAATTCCAACCCACTTTGTATTTGAGTTTGACACCCCTGGTGTAAAACGGGCCGGGACAGACACATGAGCAAGCATCGTATAGACAAGACACAGCTGTAGTGCTTGTCCCATATTCCCCTCCACACCCATCCCCTCTTGCCTGTCATCTGTGACCTAACTGGCTGCTTTCTATGCATGCTATGTGGATGGTCGAACACAGTAAAGTGATACAAGCAGGCAGTGCTCAGAGCCTGTCTTTTCTTTGGGATACTATAACAATGAAGAACAGCCTCACTGATAGACAAGGAGGTATAGTTGCTGGGAGTGTCTTTTTTTTCACCAAGAAAAAGTTTATTGTACAAAAGGTCATAAGATCCATACACAGTTTGTCAGGGAATAAACAGACAGGTGCAACATACTGAAAAATCAGCAAATAGCGTATGCAGTGATAAATCAACATCAAAGGTAATATTCCACAATAGAGATTGTCAACACACTTGGGCCCATATGCAATTCACTTTTTCACCAGATTTTTCCCCTATGTGAAATTTTCAAACGTGTCAATAAAATGCCTTTTAAACCATCAACAGCCAAATACTCAAAATAATTTTGATAGTACTTTTTTATATACTTTTTGGTACTTTTTCCATTTCAAAGTACTAAAAAGTTATTATAAATCAATGATGAAAAATTATCGCCTAGGAGAAAACTCTGGTGAAAAAAGTGAATTGCATATGGCCCTTGGACTTAAGGGCATGAGTTCAACGGTCTTATACCTGCATCCAAAAATGAACACGGTACTGTATATTAGCTATTAACCATTTCAGCCCGCGGGGATTTTTCACCTTATGCATCGGAGCAATTTTCACCTCCCATTCATTCGCTAATAACTTTATCACTACTTATCACAATTTATTGATCTATATCTTGTTTTTTCCGCCACTAATTAGGCTTTCTGTGGGTGGTAAATTTTGCTAAGAGCCACTTTACCATAAATGCATTTTAACAGGATTAATAAGAAAAAAATGGAAAAAATTCATTATTTCTCAGTTTTCGGCCTTTATAGCTTTAAAATAATCCACGCTACCATAATTAAAACCTATGTATTTTATTTGCTCGTATGTCTCGGTTATTATACCATTTAAATTTTGTCCCTATCACAATGTATGGCGACAATATTTTATTTGGAAATAAAGGTGCATTGTTTCCGTTTTGCGTTCATCGCTATTTACAAGCTTATAATTTAAAAAAAGTTTGTAGTATACCCCCTTCAAATGCATATTTAAAAAGTTCAGACCCTTTGGTAACTATTTATGTCTTTTTTTTTTTTTTATTGTAATGTTTTTGTTTTTTTTCCATTAACATTTTTATTTGGGGAATATTTTGGTGTGGGGCATAAACAGTTAATTTTTAATGTTGTTATCTGTGTAAATTGTGATGTAAAATATGTGTAGCTGTAGTTTTACTATTTGGCCACAAGATGGCCACCTTCATTTTTTTTCCCCATCCTTGTACTTCCTGCTAAGCGGAAGTACAAGGGCGATGCGGAACTCTCTCCGGGCAGAAGAACTGAAGCCTCACAGGTGAGCGCTTCGGTTTTTCTGCGGGGGAAAGGGATCGGTGATCGGGAACCATGTTCCCTTTCACTGATCCCAGGGCTACCGGGTGGCACAGCGGGGATGCGGGGGCGCGCCCGCGATCGCGGGCGGGAGCGCGCCCAAGCGCGGGAGCGCTGCAGAGCTGCCGCCCGGACGTGAGCTTCACGTCCGGGCGGCGGAAATGGTTAATAAGGTAAACATAATGCACTAAACCTAGGATAGTAAGGCACATGGGCCCATATGCAATTCACTTTTTCACCCAAGTTTTCTCACAGGAGATAATTTTTCATCTTCGATTTAAAATAACTTTCCAGCACTTTTCAACTGAAAAAGTACCAAAAAGTAGGTGAAAAGGTACTATCAAAGATATTTTGAGTATTTTCTTGCTTTCTGGTGGCTTGAAAGGCATTTTATTGATGCGTTTAAAAATATCAACTAGGAGAAAACTTAGGAGAAAAAGTTAATTGCATATGGACCATGGTGCTTTGCAGAGTTGTTAAAGAGAGTCTGAAGCTTTCTAAATTACCTCTTTTTTTAGCCAGTCTTCTTAAGCATTAATGGCTTAGGTGAAACGCTGCTATCCCGCAGCAAAACAAGGCTTTAATCACCATGAAATCCCCGGAGCAAATTGCGGGGCTCCTTCCTGTTGGAGGCAGAGCTTTGAGATGCCTCCATTTGCGTCTATCTCCCACGGATCTCCGCCTCCTCCCGCCCTCTTAGTCTTCTTTCACTGAGTGGGGTGGGAGGAGGTGGAGATCCGCAGGAGATTGACGCGAATGGAGGCATAGCTGCAGCTCAAAGCTGTGCCTCTCCAGGCAGCAAAATCCACAACTTTGAAATTTGGGGGTGATTACAGCCTTGTTTTGGCGCAGGATAGCAGTGTTTCAGCTAAGCCATTAATGCTGAAGAAGACTGGCTAAAAAAAAGGTAATTTGGGAGGCTTTAGAGTCTCTTTAAGTGGAGCAGGAGGGAGCAACCACCGACAATTGGGTTACAGTCAACTGAAAGTATCTTTAGTAAATTACTTGACTAAAAGACTTCCATAATGAGAATCTAGGGTTTCAACACTTCCAAGTTGCTCAAAATGAACACCGAATGCCAGTGGCGTAGCTAAGAAACTGTGGGCCCCGATGCAAGTTTTACATTGGGCCCCCCCCCCAAAGCACTCTATACCATACCTCCCAACTTTTTGAGAAAGAGGGATACTTAAGCCACGCCCCATGCCACACCCCTGATCACGACCCACCCCACCCCTAGTCACGCATACCTTACAGATTTCATAAGAAAAATATGTTTTATAATTTAAACCACACTGGTCCTTTCTATACTGGTTCATTTTCCTTCATATTAACATTTAAAAATTAGTAGTATATCAATCTAAAGGATGGTAATAAAGTTTAGAGTCAATCACACACATTTTTAGTAGAGAAATATATATATTTACATAGAAAGAGGGACAAAGTCCTGAAAGAGGGACAAATGAGGAAGAAAGGGGGACAGGGCTCCCAAAGAGGTACTGTCCCTCCAAAAGAGGGACAGTTGGGAGCTATGATATACATAACAATTGATATGGCGCACCAAAACCTACCAATGGCAACTACAGTGTCAGAGGTGCAAGAAGGGGATGGAGAACAGTTTGTTGACTACCACTATTCAAAGCATCTATAGAAGTGATTATTACGAGCACAGGACCAATAGAAAGCTAATATTTTAGTTGGGGGAGGGCACTTTGGGGCCCCGATGCGGTCGCTACCTCTGCAACCCCTATTGCTACGCCCCTGGCGAATGGGCAATACATTACGTAGTTGATTAAGAGATTTACCTTTCTTGACAGAATAATAAAAAAAAAAAAAACTTCCAAAAAAGCTCTAGTTCATCTTCCTAGATGTTCCATTGTTAGTAGAGGTGAATAGGGTCTATGTCATTACTGCAATTTTCATATTTGTTGCAGCTCTTCTGCAGAGATTCCCTTTAGGAATTCCCCAAAGATCACTCTACAAAAATGTTATTCAATGAAAAGCAGTTGTCCCATGTACAACTGCTTGATGTTCACATGTCATCCAGTAAAGGAAAGCAGGAGTCATAATAAATAAAGTATTGCTTATTCTATTAGGATATTCTAAAGAAACTTGGATACATTTGCTTGCACCCATAGAAAAGATGATAAATAATTGGATCAAAATTATTTTCTAAACAAGCTGTCTCCTTTAATTAGTATCACACGTGTCTCCAAACATGCGGTTAGTCATTCAGACTATTTAAATGCAGAAGAGTAATTAATCTTCTGTTTCATATCATCATGTGTCCCTCACTGAACATGGATAAGGGAACGCAAAGGAGAATTGTCTGCTGAAATCAGAAAGAAGATAATAGATATTCAAATTGAAGAAATACTTTAAGACAGTTTCCAAGCAGCTTGATGGTCGTTTGACCATCAAGAAACCGCAAATATTATTGACTGTAGCTAACATTGGGCTCAACAGAAGAAGGATAGATTCAAAGTTAGAAAACAAAAACGATAAGTCAAAATTTAGTTTGCTATAAGTCATGTTAAATCAATGCACAAAGCAGCCGTACATTTGCCATGTGCAGGTAGAGCATGGCAATTTTACTGGTACTAACACCAGTGGAGCAGCTCGGATTGTACTACAGTATTAGCGCAACAAGCATTACTGGGGTAATGCGTGCTATGCAACTTATGCAAGTAGCATACCGTGCTTACCATAGCATCACATATATTTCAGTCGCAGGCTAAGGATCCTCCAGCAGGGTAATGATCCCATTTATACACCCACAAATGGTGATAAACAAAAAATGTAAAAATTGGGCTCTCAAACCTGACACAGCTGGAGCATTTTGCTCAGAAAGAGTGGACCAAACCAACTGCTGACAGGTGCAGGTATCTCATTTGGAGCTACAGGAATAGTTTTTTTTTCTATATTATAACTCATCATTTTTGCATATTATGTCTCAAGGTAGTACAGAGACATTTGAAGGATATCTTTTTGTGGACGGGTAGCAACACATCTGTCCACATCAGTGTATGCTTATATATTAATATTTGCTATTCGGGTAAAACATACTTAATTGAAATCTGTCTCAGGGCAACATATCAAATGTATCAGATGTTGAAACGGCAAAATATTGTTTTATGAAAAATATGTTAATTTTGAACTTCATGTGTGCAACACATTTCAAAAAAGTTGGGCTAGGGCATGTTTACCGCTCTGATGCACCACCTCTTCTTTCAGCAAAGCTATGTAAATGTTTCAAAACCACTTTCATAATTAAATTAAAATGTTGCCCCATAACATGATAAATGTTTTCAATGGTGACAGATCTGGACAGGAAGATTAGTTTAACACCTTATTTTTACTATGGGGCCATGCTTTTGTAATACATGCAGTATGTGATTTGGCCCATCTTACTGAAATAACCAAGTCCTTCTGTATAACTCATATCCTCTGGATGACAGCATACATTGCACTATAATCTGTATTGTCCAGAATTATTGGTCCCTTTCTACACATGACAAGTACCCATGTTACATACACTAATGGACCTCATGTGTAACAATTCAGAGTCTGTGATTTACAAAAATAATTTCATATTTTGATTTGCTTAATAATAGAAGTTTTCTACTTCAACTTAGTGGATTTAAAATGAGCTAAGGCCAGTGCAGTATTTCTGGATCACGTTTATATATAATTGTCTCTTTGAATGGAAGAGATTTAGCTTGCATTTGTGGATGTAGTAATGAACTGTTTATACAGACAATAGTTTTCAGAATTACATTCAGGGCTGGTGCACACCAAGAGCGCTTCTGAGCGCTTTTTAAAAGGCTTGTGCTTCAAACAGCGATTGGCTAATGTATTTGAATGGGATGGAGCACACCAAAGCCATGTGCTTTTTTCTCAAACGCAAATGCAGGTCCTGCAGCATTTTTGCTGATTTCAAGAGGCGATTCAGCCTCAATGTTAAGTATAGGAAAGTGGAAAATCGCTCTGAAAAGCGCTAGATCAGAGCGATTTTTCAAGCCTTTTTGTTACAGAAGCTATTCAGTTCCAGCTCTACTGTAACAAAATATAAAAAACGCTACACCAAAACACTCCACAAATCGCAAGGCATGCTTAGAAAGTTGCTAGGCACATGCTTAGAATCGCCTTAAAAATCACTTTAAAAAGCGCTGTGTTTGCTTTTTTGCTAGTGATTTTTGGTGTGCACTGGCCCTCAGTGGTGTTGCTCCGAGATCAAAACAATCAAATATATATTTTACCCTTGTCCCTATTGTACAGAGGTTTATCTGTATTCTCTGAATCTTTTAATAATCTTTTAATACATTTTTTGTAATGTAGAAGATGAAATCTCCATATTCTTTGCAATTTTACAATGAAGAATGTTTATTGTAAATTGTTTCTCCACTATTTGCTTACCCATTGTTTAAAAGAAATCAGCAATCAGAAACCTTTATTTCGCCAAGCATGACATGAATCCATGCCAGGAATTGATTTTGGCACAATACAATGGCTCAAGAAGAAGAAGAAGACATAGATAGAAAACAAACAAACTAGCAGATATCATCAGTTACATTATACCTCAGTTACATTTTACATCACAGTCCCAGTATGTAAAATGTAACTGAGGTATAATGTAACTGATGATATCTGCTAGTTTGTTTTCTATCAATGTCTTCTTCTTCTTGAGCCATTGTATTGTGCCAAAATCAATTCCGGGCATGGATTCATGTCATGTAACAGAGTGGTGTACCCCTTCCCATATTTACACAAGCAAGGACAGTCATGCTCATCCGACTGGGACTTGGATTTGATGACCCTTTTCTAACTTGTTTTATAATTGTGTTGCTAACCTGAAATTTAAAATTAACATATAATTTTCATAAGACAAAATTCCAGTGTGAGTTCAGTCTTTGCTGCGAGTTCTTACTTTCTGTTCTGGTGGCCCTGGTCCTGCAAACACATAAAGAGACTGCTGAGAATCATTAAGGCACTTATATATACTGTACATACAACAGTGTATATAAACAAACTCTTCCAAAATACAGCAGAAAGCTTCCGATTGTACAGCTCTGACATGCATAACATTTTATTGATTTGAATTTTCTAAGCAAAGAAATGTATGATCTCTATAAACATTTAGCCACTTTTAGTTTTTACTAGCGTTAAAGGAGTTCTTTCGCGAAACAAGTAGGCAGTTAAAAAATGTGACAGATGACAGGTTTTGGGCCAGTCCATCTTTTTAAGGGGGATTCTCAGGGCTTTCTTTGTTTTCAACAGCATTTCCTGAACAACAGTTGCAAAATATAACTGACATAATAGTGTGCAAGTGATTAGGGAGGCCGGCTGGTATCTTGCTATTTTGGCAGTTAAACTACTGTTCAGGAAATGCTGTTGAAAACAAAGAAAGCCCTGAGAATCCCCCTTAAAAAGATGGGACTGGCCCAAAACCTGTCATCTGTCACATTTTCTAACTGTATACTTTTTTCGCGAAAAGATCCCCTTTAAGTTATTATGCAGGAGAACAGAGGCGCCAAAAGGATAAAAGGAAGCTAAATGAGCTTAAAAACCAAATTCTTGGTAAATAGAGGAGGTAGTGGTGGACTTACCTCCTCCAAGTAGACACACAACGACTGTAGTAAACACAGTCAATATATTTTATTTATGAACTCCAAATATGCAACGCGTTTCGCAGGTTTGATCCCGCTTCATCAGGCAATAACAACGGAGCAATAGCATATGTGGTCAGTAGAAGAGCCAGGCAGACAGAGGTGCCTGGCTCTTCTACTGACCACATATGCTATTGCTCCGTTGTTATTGCCTGATGAAGCGGGATCAAAACTGCGAAACGCGTTGCATATTTGGAGTTCATAAATAAAATATATTGACTGTGTTTACTACAGTCGTTGTGTGTCTATTTGGAGGAGGTAAGTCCACCACTACCTCCTCTATTTACCAAGAATTTGGTTTTTAAGCTCATTTAGCTTCCTTTTATCCTTTTGGCGCCTCTGTTCTCCTGCATAATATTGAGTCCACCCTGGGTGGAGGGTTGAACCCCCTTTTTCTCATCTACAGAGAGCGACTTCTTATTCCTGAATGGGGTCAGGAAAATCTCCCCACCTGCCTTTACAGTGGTTGCCTAATGGTAACCCTGGTTTGTGAGTATTAATATTTACTCTATCTAGTAACCATTTACCAGTACATATTACACTATTGGGGCTCTTGGTGTTCCTTGTTTTTATAGCATTAAGTTATGTCAGCTTTGCATTTGATGAGCACAGTGCTGTTTTTCCCTGGGGACCTAAATAATACATATCAGGAATACCCCTCTGGTGCTTTCATTATATTTACCTGCCTGCTGTCTTGATCATGGTACTCCTGAGGTCTTCACATCAGCCTTCTCATCTCCATTGAGTCCCACACTGATCATCATGGTCATGAATGTGAACATCATGCCAGGATTGAGGGGAGATGAAGTAGGAGGCTGCCATGGAGCACACAGCAGCACCATCATCGAGACTCAGTCATTAGCTAAGGTAAATATAATAATTAAATCTGAAATAAAGAAAAGCGGACTCCGGCACTCCAGTGCAGAGGTAGTTTATTCAAGCACAGTGCGTAAGAACAACAGGTTACAGAATGCCTGTGTATAGTATGCCTGAATATAATAATTAATGCCACTCACTGACCTCCGCGAGGAGGGGGTTGAGGTTTGGAATCAATAAAATTATAGACCCATAATAAGGGGGGAATACATACTTAGTGGGAAGGGAGGCACTATAAATTAACTGTATTGTAGAGGAGGAGGCACTTAACAGTTAAACTTTAATTTGCATGTATTACTGGGGGTTGTGGGGGGGGTCAAAGTATAGTGGCAGTGTAAATTGGAGGTGCAATAATAGGGGGCACAATAAGGAAATAACTATATAGGGGCCACCATATATAAGGTAATTTTTTAGGATGTCATTATAACAGGAGCCACTATGGTAGGAGTACTTAAGAGATATTGATACTGTCCTGCCTCCTCCAACCCTATCCCATCTGCTTACCCCTGCCATGCCCCTCCTGAGCTGTCCAGAGCCCATTTATACCCCCTAGTGATGTCATTGAGTGTCCTCTGCAAGTGGGCAGATGTCAGGCAGGTGGGCAGGGTGGAGGGGTATGCAGATTCTCATCTGACTATGGGTACTTGTT